>NC_046157.1:15060950-15360950 GCF_011064425.1 Rattus rattus
GTTTGTTTGTCTAATAAAGGATGCTTAAGAAAGCTCCCTCAGCCCTTTCACATATGAAGCAGGAGCCAGAAGCCTGTCTACAAGGCAGTGGATCTGGACAAACACTGAGTCTGCAGCTGGATTCCCTGCCCCCAGAACGGTGAGAAAGCTGTGATGTTTTTAAGTCACCCTGTCCTCTGTTTTATCACAGTAGTCTAAAAGAACTAACCCTGGGTTTGCCTCAGAGGTAAAGGCCAAAGAGAACTCTGATCATTTCTAAAATGTTATTCCTTGTCCCAGCAAACACTTCCTAGTTTTATAACTAACACCAGTATATACCTGCTTGCTCAGCCCAGAATCCAGGAATAATGTTGGATTCATCGTTTAGTCTTTCATGTTCCACTAACAGGTTCTACGCCACTGTCAAGGTACATCTAATCTATGGTCATCATCTTTACGGCCCCATGTCTTGACCCTCCAGTTGCCACCCGTCCCCCAGCAAACACAAATAGACGTCCTTCCTGTTTCCTCCCACAGTCTTCTTGATGTCACTCCAGCACCTTTCCTTATAGCTTAGGATGAAATCCAATGTCTATTCATGATTTACAGCACCATACAGCATGGGCTTTCCCACCTCCTCCCTACAGATCATCCACATGCTCACCTCCTCCCACACACATAGGTCTCTTCATTCCTAAAATCCTCAAGATGGCTCTCACTTCAGAATTTCCTATCCCCTTTACACAGAAGGCTCTTCCCCGAATGCTTTGACTCTTCGCTCAGATGCCACTACCTTGTGGAGGCCTTTGCCAAGCCGACCTGTGATAGGCAAAACTTGTGAGCAAAGAAGTGTGGACAAAAGGGTATTCTGTGAGACACACCGTGACACATTACAGCTTACACAATGAGATTCTCTCTCTCTCTGTTGGTGGGGAGAGGTTGCAAGGGTGGAGGGCAGATACCAAGGGAGGGGGCCATGAGTGGGATTGGAATGCATAATGTAAAATTCACACAGAACCAATAAAAAGGTTTTTTAAAGACCATTTTTGTGGTATTTTGTCAAAGAATGTAATACTCTTGCCCTAAAAGTCTGCCTGAGGCTAAATTGAAGAGTTTTGGATTAATGATGCTGGCAGAGGAGATTTCAGGACAGCCTAGTATTGACTGTGTCATATGGTTATTAGTAATCAATCTTACAAAGATCTATAATGAAAGGAGCAAGCTGGATAAAGAGAAATACAAAATGTAATTTGTGCAGTAAAGGAGCACCAAGAATTGTAATGGAGTTGTCTAGTGCTCAAGGAGATAAAATGTTTAAAGAAAAGCCTAATGCTAACTGGGACAAAGGGAGTAGTGACCTCAGGACAAGACCCCACTCCTGGTACCAACTTCTGTCTTAGTCACTGTTCTATCTTTGTGAAGAGACACCATGACCAAAGCAACTCTTGTAAAAGGAAGCATTTAATTGGGATCTTGCTTATAGTTTCAGAATGTCAGTTCATTATCATCATGGCGGGAAGCATAGCACTGTAGCAGTAGCTGAAAGCCACATCCTGATCTGTAGGCCACAGTGACCAAGCATTAAAGTAAATGAGCCTTCGGGAGCCATTCCCATTCAAACCATCACAGTTCTGTATGGAACACTGTGTCCCTGAGTACTGAGGTTGGCCTCACAGTGGCCTGCAATGTTAGGTCAACCCTTGTGAGACTCACAGTAGTCAAGTGGGTTTCTCATTCAAAGAGAAACAGTTTTATATGGTCCACTGTGATCAAGAAGGAACTGTGGTAGGTTCTTCAAAGACCTTAGGTATCCCTAAGCAGGATCTCTTCCTAATTCACATTTCTTTCTCTGAAGTCCATGTCCTCAGCCCTCAGACCAAAACAAGAAGCCCAGATGGTCTGGGCTTCCATTTGACTGATGCCTCCTTCCTCAGGACATGGGTAGCTGAGGTGAAGGTCTGCTCACTGTTACTCTCCTCTCAGCAGATGACCCCATCCCAGCACCCATACATGTCCTAGGCCAGTACGCTCAGCAGAAAACACACGACACAAAAAGCTTCAAAGACTTGGATGACAAGCTGTACTCAGATTCCTACCTGTCATCTTGGGAATGTCCCCCTGAATCCTCCTCGAGGACAGTGGCATGTGGACATTCAACGCCACCTCGCAAACTCTGGGCAAACTGTCCAGGTGCACAGAAGCTTCTGCTGAGCAAATGCCAGCACCTGGGAGGGATGGGTCTATGAATGTTGCCGAACCATCAGGGGCTCTGTCATGTCCCTTTGGAGTTGTCTCACGGCCACAGTCCCCCAGTGTAGCACTGGTTAATTCTTTCAGGTCTGAAACTTTGTTGAAGAGTCATCCATTGTGTGTAGGCTTTTCAGTCCCAGAGTGGCATCTCTTTATCTACACCTCTGTGATTCGCCTTGATAAACTCAGTGGTCTATTACTAGATTAAACTTATATGAGATCATTTATTGGGTCCTTCATTGGCATCCTTTCTGGGGGAGTAGACGGTCACCCCCATCTTCCCAGGAAACATCACTCAACAGTTGCGCTATTGGTGTCTGTGTCTTCTCGAGCACGATATAAGAATGACGCTTCTAAATCATCACCAAGGGCAAGACGGATAGACAGATAATCAGTATCCAGTATTACTGTCTTTTTGACGTCATGTACCGCCAAGGTGATCTTCATGGTTACTGCAGGGATGGAATCTTGTCTACCATCAGACTCTTCAGGAATCCCCACCACTGTAAGAACGTACCTTACAAGCACATGTTTCCCCTGAACTAGGGATGAGCCCTGAGCGTGTGGGGCCAACTCATTCACTGTTGAGTCTCCTTTCTCTTCCTTTCCTCCCTGCCCTCCTCAGCACCGTGCCCCAAGGGCATACATGGGGTCTTATTCCCACGATGAGATAAATCTGCCCATGGTATCTCAGTTTGTATTCGTTTCTTCAGTTTGAACAACATAAAAAGATTCTATCTACTGTTGATTATCTTAATATTTAGAAATGATGTTAGTTAGAAAACTGAGTGCTATCATGGGATGAAGGACGGTGAGAATTGGATGCTGCCTGGTCTACCAAGATTAACAGAAGCTGTGTACAAGCCTCTCAGTGTGCAATGAAACCACACACTTCCCATGCTTGCTAGAAGGCATGAAAATTGGTACGCTCACTTTGGAGAACAAGTTGTTACAATATATCCAGAGATGTCACAAATGTTGCTGGCATTTCAGCTGATAATTCTTTTCTAGGAGTCATAGGTGTTTCCATGGGATGTGGTTACTGAGATCCTGGGATACAGATGTTGGGATGGAACTGTAACAACCCAAGCTGTAAAGCTTTTAAAAGAAAACAGAGGTGTGAACTTAGTGGGGTTGGTCGAACACTTAGTTCTCAGATATTATGTCGGGAGCACTCACAATCAAAGGAAAGAATGAGGTAAGTTGGACTTAATCAATTTTAAAACTTCTCTCTCTCTCTCTCTCTCTCTCTCTGTGTGTGTGTGTGTGTGTGTGTGTGTGTGTGTGTGTGTGTGTGTTAAGGAATGCTATCAGGACAATAAGGAATTGAGAATTTAGATCAGATGGCTCGTACTACATTTTTGAATCCCTGAGTCTAATCTGCAGCACTTACGAAGTAGGCGTGGCAGATGGTACACACCGGGGTCTCAGAAGATGAGGCAGGAAAATCAGAAGTGCAAAGTCATCCTCAGCTACATGGTGAGTTCGAGGCCAACCTGGGATATAAGAGATGTGTGTGTGTGTGTGTGTGTGTGAGAGAGAGAGAGAGAGAGGGGGGGGAGGGAGAGAAGGAAAGGAAGGGAAGGGAAGAGAGGAAGAAAAAAGAAAGGATGGGGAAGGCAGAAAGATGGAGGGAGGGAGGAAGGGAGGGAGAGCGGACGCAGGCAGGCATGCACACAGGAGCATCCCTGTAGCAGAGCCAGGGCAGGTGTCCACAGTGCCCCCATCCAGGAGAGGTGGGACCAGGCAGTGGAGCCCAATGATGATGGAGCAGCTTTGAGACGAGCTACCTTGCTTTGGCAAATGCCATGAAGGAGGAGTATCTGGGCCTAGAGACTGAGTTCAAGGGGAACAGGATCCTTGGAGATTGAGAGCAGTGAACAGCTGGTGTTTTCCAAGCACAAGAAGGCAGCTTTCCCTATGAAAAAGGAGGTCTCCCAAAAAGCCGGCAGTAGAGAAACTTGAAAAGATCACTGAGAGCCAGCTGCCCTGTGTCAGTCATCCTGTGACTACAGGTGATTCTTGGCTGACCGGTTCTTGGGTTCCAACCTTTGTTCCCATGTGGTTCCACTAAGAACTCCCTCTTCCTCTTGGCTCTCACTTAGCTCCTAGTAGCTAAAAAATCCTGAATTCCTCTTTGCCCCTTTGGACACAAGGAAGGATTAGACATTTCTGTGGTCTCTGTGGACATTCCTACAGCCACCTTCCATCCCCCTCCCAGGATTTTCTTTTGCAGCTCAGTTCTCTCCCCAATTGACAATTCCTGTCAGATCCCACAGCTGATGTACCGTGATTTCCCCAAGCCCCAGGCAATGTCAGCTCTTGCCAACAAAGAGGCATTACAGGAGGAGGAGGAGGAAGAGGAAGAGAAGGAGGAAGAGGAGAGGAGGAGAAGCCTCGATTGGAGGAACTGGGACACCAACACAGCCACAAAACCTTCAACCTATAGTTTATCATGTCTGCATGATGTGTTGAGACCAGAGCTAGCCTAAACATCATCAGAAAGACCAGTGAAACTCATCCAGCAGCTGATGGGAGCAGATACAGAGGCCCACAGACAAACAGTAGGCAGAACTCGGGAGTCATATGGAGGAGTGGGAGGAATATTTGGAGGAGCCAGAGGGTTGAGGGACAAACCACAAGAACAGAGCCCACAGAATCAACTGACCTGGACTTGTGGGGACAGAGATCAGGAAACCTGTAAAGGTCTGACAGGTTCTCTACATGTTATGGTGAGTGTCTTAGTTAGGGTTTTACTGCTGTGAACAGACACTGTGACCACGGCAATTTTTTTTTTTTTTTTTTTTTTTTATTATTATTAACTTGAGTATTTCTTATATACATTTCGAAAGTGTTATTCCTTTCCGGTTTCGGGCAAACATCCCCTCCCCCCTCCCCTTCCTTATGGGTGTTTTTTTTTTTTTTTAAACATTTATTTATTTATTATATATAAGTACACTGTCGCTGTCTTCAGACACACCAGAAGAGGGCATCAGATCTCATTACAGATGGTTGTGAGCCACCATGTGGTTGCTGGGAATCGAACTCAGGACCTCTGGAAGAGCAGTCAGTGCTCTTAACCACTGAGCTATCTCTCCAGCCCGACCGTGGCAACTCTTTATAAGTACAACATTTAATTGGGGCTGACTTTACAGGTTCAGAGGTTCAGTCCATTATCATCAAGGCAGGAGCATGGCAGCATCCAGGCAGGCACGGTGCAGGAGGAACTGAGAGTTCTACGCCTTCATCTGAAGGCCACTAGTGGAAGACTGACTTCAGGGCAGCTAAGGTGGGGCTCTTAAGCCCACACTCACAGTGACACACCTACTCCACCAGGTCACATCTATTCCGAGGCCACACCTCTGAAGAGTGCCACCCCCTGGGCTAAGCACACACAAAGCTTCACACCCAATAAGTTGGTGTCCCTTAAGAGTCCTAACTGGGAGCAGGGGGCTTTTGGCTGCCTGTGAGATCCTTTCTTCCCCACTGGGCTGCCTCATCCAACCTTCCTGTGATGGCAATCACCTGTTCTTATTGAAGCTTGCCTTGTGGTGTTTGGTTGATGTCCCCGGGGAGGCTTAATCCTTTCTAATGGGAGGCAGGAGGGGGAGTCTGGGAGAGAGGGTATGTGGGGGCAGGGAGACTGGTGGAAGGGAAACTGTAGTCAGGATGTAATATAAGAAAAAAAGAATGAGGGGCTGGAGAGATGGCTCAGTGGTTAAGAGCACTGACTGCTCTTCCAGAGGTCCTGAGTTCAATTCCTAGCAACCACATGGTGGCTCACAACCATCTGTAATGAGATCCGTTGGCTGGCCTCTTATGGTATGCAAATGTACATGCAGATAGAGCACTCATAAATAAAATAAATCTTAAAAAAAAAAGAATGAAAAAAGGAGAAGGAAGTAAGGGAGGGAGAGAGGGAGGAAGGAAGGAAGGAAGGGGAGGGAGGGAGGGGGAGGGAGGAAGGAAGGAAGGAAGGAAGGAAGGAAGGAAGGAAGGAAGGAAAAAAGATTCATCCTTGAAAACCTGTACATTGTAGTTCCTTCCCAGCAACATTATTTACAGCAGCCAAAGGGTGCCCACCCGATGATGAGCAGGTTTAAACGGTGAGCCGGACGGGATTTTTTCTGCCTCAGGTGCTGCCTTGCCCTTCCTCCAGGAGGGAAGTAGGCAAATCAGGAGAATCAGGGGGAAGTTCATTACAGGAAAGGAACCCTGAGGCCCTGGATGGCAGTACCAGCGGTACCGCTGTACAGTCTGAGCAGGCCGGGGCGCCAGCTGAGAGACTGTTGGTGAGGGTAATCACTCAAAAATTCTGGGAGGACTTCCGGGTGCCAACTGAAAGCAGTTCCTTCCAAAGTATTTCTTCAGGAAGCAGGTCATCGATGTGAGCAGCGGGAGTGTCTGGTCCTCCGTCTCTGGTTGGAGGCAAGGGCCTCTGGGACGGAGATCAATGAACGGCTGGTGTTCTCCAAGCTGCAGAAACCAATTCCCATCTGAAGCCCAAGTGTCTTGGAGCTCGAGGCAGGAATAACAACCCCCACCCCTGTCCCCTCGCCCCACCCCCACCCTGCCTGCAGCTGCAGCTCCCAGAAGCTGGAGTAGTGGAAACCTGAGTCAGTCCCATGCCTGAGACCATGCTTGGCCACGGAAAGTCTCCAGCAGGTCTGGGAGCTGGAATCTGGATAAGGTCTGGGTTCTCAAGTCCCTCTCCTCTATGCCTGTCTCCTCTCTCAGTCAGTTATAGAGCCAGGCCAATAAGATACAAAATGGAACGAATCCGGGATGGGAAAGAACCGTCAGGTACAGAGGGGAGGGGGAAGAAGTCTGGGCTGGCCGGAAGCTCCCCATCCAGTCTCAAGTCCGGCTTCCACTACAGTGATGGAAGTGAGCTGGTACCCAGCCGTCGGTGCGCCCATTTGTTTCTGGTTGCTAAGGTGATGCTAGGATCACCCCCTCACCAGAGTCACTGCCACGCTCTCAGCCAGAAGCCATCCAGCTGTCACAGCTGGCTCCAATCAACATCTTTGCCATGAGTGGCAGCCCGTTTCCCACCCCCATCATTCCCGTCCTTTTTTATTTAGCTGGGATTGTTTTTGCTTGGTTCCAGCTGCAGCCTCACTGACAGCTTGAATCTAGAAGGTGGATTGTCCATCAGCAGCCTACTATGAAGCCCTGCTTTTGAGGCTTGAGTTACTGGCTGCCTGAAAAACTGTATCAAGGCCCCTCCTACCAGCATCAGAGTATAGTACATCTATAGAGTGAAGCACTAGTCACCACTTCATAGTCACAGTTTCCTCATATGGGGAGTCAATCAACTATGGATGGGGGGGGAGGAGCCAAGTCATGTGTGTACGCATCTGTGTGTACGCATCTGTGTGCATGTGTATGTGTGTGTGTGCATATGTGTGTGCATATGAGAGTGAGTGTGCATGTGTGCATGTGCATATGTGTGTGCACGAGTGTGTGCATGTGTGTGCATGAGTGTGTGCACATGCATGTGTGTGCACGTGCACATGTGCATGTGTGTATTATATCTGTATGGACAGCCTTTTTCTTTGTGCTGTTATTCCCTCAACAATACAGCATGACAGCTACTCACCTTCTATTTATCTTGTATAAGTATTGTAAGGTGTGGAGACATTTCCCCTGCACGCAGATAAAAATGCTCCAAAACTAACTAGTGCTGATGGTTGTCCAACTCTTGCTATGCTGAAAACTTTACGCTTGCACACCGATGTGTGGAGGCACATGTATGTGTAAGGGGTGTGTATGTATTTGCACAAGCCACAGGAGTCATTTACGTTGCTTTCCTGAGACAGGGTCTCTACCTGCCCTGGAGACTGACAAGCAGTGTAAGCAGGTTAGGGAATGAGGTCCGATGGTCAGCCTGTCTTCACCCTCCCAGAGCTGGGATTGCAAGGATGCTTACTGCAGCCTGCTTCTTCGTGAATTCTTGGCATTGTACCCAGGTCTGCATGCTTGCAAGGCTAACTAGCACTTTATCCCCTGAACTGTCTCCCAGACCCACACTGTACAACTTTTAATAGTGAATTGTATAACAAGTGAGATACAGCCCAATAAGTTCTTTAAGAGACATTCGTTGTGGTATTATTTATATTAGTAAAAAAAAAAAAGACTTCAAAATGTCTTTAGTAAAAGACTAATTCACCAATAATAAATCTATTTGATATACTATATAGGGATCCAATCATATCTACAAAATGCTATTGTGCCCTGTAGAATAAATATGAAACAATATTAGGAAAGATCAAGGCACAGCTACATAGCTACATGTAATTTTTTAAAGTTATATTCATCTTAGTTTTTATTGCTGTGATAAAATACCATGACCAAAAGCATCTTGGAGAGGAAAGGGTTAATTTCACTTCCACTTCCACATCACAACCCATCATCCAAGGAAGTCCGGGCCTGGACTTAGAAGCAGGAACTGAAGCATCAGCATGGAGGAGCGAACGCTGCTTACTGGCCCGCCCAGCCTGCTTTCTTATACAACTCAGGATGACTGGCCCAGGGATGACACTACCCAACTGTGGGATGGACATGCCCATATCAATCATAATCAAGAAAATGTCTCACAGGCTGGCCCCCAGGCCAGTCTAGTGGGAGCCTGCCTTAACTGAGGATCCCTCTTCTCGGATGAAGTTGTCAAGTTGACAAAAAGATACCCAGGACAATATTGCTCGAGCTTTTTCCCTAAAGGCTAAAGAAAGCACACCAAACACTTTAACACTTTATCTATAGTTTCTGACAGGAGGTAATCTACAGTTCTTAAGTCTTATTCAAATAATAGGTCTCACGTTTCCCAGAGTGCTGTCAAATGTTCTCAATGTGTAGCTGAGGACGACCTTGAACTCCTGATCTCCCTGCCTCACCTGCAGATTTCTGGGATTATATATCATCTTGCCTGGTTTGTGCAGTGCTGGGTATTGAACCCAGAACTTCCTGCATCCTAGGTAAGAACTCTACCAACCAAGCTACCTCCCAAACTCTAAGTTTGTACTATTTTAGCGTGGTGAAGATTGGGTCACACTTCCTTGGCCGGCCTCATGCTGTGTCCCTGGGGGCCGCTGTCCTAAAGAAGAACAGTAGGGAGTCTCTTTCGTGTTTCAGATGTTGTTGTTGTAAAAATATAAAAAATTTAAAAAAGTAAGGTTGTCTTTTATCCCTGCTAGGTCCGGCACCTCAGTGCCCCAAGATGTCTGCTGGATATCTTAATTCTCAGTCAGCAAAGCATCTCACCCCCTCTGCTCCATCCCATATCACACTGCCAAAGGCCTCTCTCTGAGCCTGGCAGCAATCTCTCTACCTATCTAGTTCCCAAGGCAGGTTTCCATGCCAAAAACACACATCCCAACTCTGTGGCGGCCCAGACCAGCCACCACACACTCCACTACACTTAAATCTACACATGAAAGAACACACAACACAATAACCTTTGGCCCAATTGATAAGATATAATTGCCAACCTAAACATACAGAGCCCAATACACATCCTTCCCTTAAAAGCATTCGTAACAACCTGTAAAGGTACAGTGTGGAATCTTAACATCACCCACCATATTGTCCTGCCACGGCTTCTCTCCCTCTCCCTCCTGTTTCTTCCTTCTTTCCATCCCAGTCTCCTCCTCTTCCTTCAAACTTTTCTCCCGCCCATCCTTCCTCCTCATCTAATGACAGGCCTCGTTCTAACCTGTACCGGCCCTCACCTGTATTTTACAAATTAAATGGGGGAGAAGGATCTGGTGAAGTCACCTGTGTCCTGAGCGCATGACTAGGCCGCAGTCCTTGGAGCAGTGGAATTAGCATCAAAATACAGATAACTCAGACTATACATGGACTGACCCTGGACTCTGACCTCATAGGTAGCAATGAATAGCCTAGTAAGAGCACCAGTGGAAGGGGAAGCCCTTGGTCCTGCCAAGACTGAACCCCCAGTGAACGTGATTGTTGTGGGGAGGGCGGTAGTGGGGGGAGCATGGGGAGGGGAATACCCATCGAGAAGGGGAAGGGGAGGGGTTAGTGGGATGTTGGCCGGGAAATGGGGAAGGGAAATAACAATCGAAATGTAAATAAGAAATACTCAAGTTAATACAGATCGGGGAAAAAAAAATACAGATAACTCCAGGGCAAACTACAATGAGATGTGGTAAGTTTTGGCTAACTCCACTGTCATTTCCAAAGTGTCCCCAGGAGGAGATGCTGTCCCTGGGTCCATGTCTCTCCTTTGTCTGCATTTCCTTCTCACCTCCCAGTGGCTGCACTTCAGTAACACGAACCACGCTATCACAGCGGCTGGCTTGCCCTGCCGTGGATTGTTCAGCTCAAAATTCCCTGTGGAAATTCGAAGCTGAATCGTCTTCGTTTTCTCTCATCCTGGCAGCCTCAGCCTGCCGCATTCTCTGCTGACAGGTTCTTCCAGCATCCATCCAAAGCGTGGCTACGAAGTTCTGGAAAGTGTCCAATGCCACAGATGAAATCAGTCCCCACCCACCCACTCTTGCTTTTCTTTGGAAGCAAGAACGAGTCTACTCATCTGGAGACAAGGTACAAGAAAGTGTGTGTGTCAACCGGGAGTTACTTTCAGAGATATTCTGAACGTCAGCCATGGCCCAGAACATAGACATCCACAAGGCATTGGTGCCACCAAGAAACTAACCAGGAATGCTTTCTCTTGATGGTTGACTATATATGTTTAACTAACCGTGTTTCTCATTTAATAACAGTGATAACTCCTTACAGGACAGAGATACTTCTCTAACGAGGTCACACCATTCTCTCAACAACCCATAGTATTATGGCCCCTTTTACACATGAGCAAGCAGACACACCAGGAAATCAAGTATTCCTCGAAGTTCGCATAGCTGGTGTTGACAGAGGCAGACCGTAGTAATCCCCAGCCTTTCGTGTGCAATCCTAGGGAGTTGGCACACAATGCCAAGGGAAAGGCTGGCCAAGGCGAGGGCTGAGTGAGTCTTCAAACCGTATTTGTAACTTCTCAGAAAACCCAGTTTGCTTTCTGGAGTCAGTGGAATTTTGCCCCAGGCTGTTTCCTCTGCTGACAAAGTCCTTCATCACCTTCAGCCCCACCATGACACAGAAGAAAGGTCACGGATCCCATATCGCCAGTGGGGAGGTCATCATTCTGTAGAAGCCTTAGCAGCCTGTGAGAGGAGAGCATGGAGCCTCAGTGGACTCCAGTACCTTGTGTGTGACAGGTCCCTTAGAGCACAGCTCCTGTGTAGAGAGGGATGCGTGCATCTGCCTCATCCAATGCTGTGCAATGGGGTTTCCATCCCATGGTGTTCTAAGAAAAATTGGTGTTTTATAAAAAGATAGAGAGAGGGGGGGATTATGTTCTATGGAGGTGTGGTGAGGTACTGGGAAAGGGGGCGCCTCATGGGCCCATGCTGAGACATCCCTTCCCCCAAGGAACCAGCCACAGGATGGTAGAGTATAGAATAGAATTTATTCAGGGCATGGGGAGGGGAGTTAAAAGAGTAGTAGGGGCAGAGAGAGAGAGGGGTAGGGGAAGAGAGAGAGTAGAGAAGTAAAAGAGTAGAGGCTGGGGGCTGGAGAGATGGCTCAGCGGTTAAGAGCACAGACTACTCTTCCGGAGGGCCTGAGTTCAATTCCCAGCAACCACATGGTGGCTCACAACCATCTGTAATGCGATCCAGTTCTTCTTCTGGTGTGTCTGAAGACAGCAACAGTGTAGTCATATGAAATAAGTAAATATTTAAAAAAAAAAAAAAAGTAGAGGCTGGCCGTGAGCATGTGGAGAGAAAGGGGGAAGGGAATAGGGAGAGAAGGGAAAAAGGGGGAAGAGGGTAAGAGCAAGAGAGAGCAAGAGAGCAAGAGTGAGGAAGGGGCGAGCAGATCCTTTTATAGTGTCAGGCACAGCTGGCTGTTGCCAGGTAATTGTGGGGGTGGAGCTTAGACGGAATGCTAACGGAAGTGCCCCTGAGATCCTGCAGCAACAGGTAGGAGCAGCTGCATGGTGCACACACCCACACATTCCAGCCTCCATTCAAGGGTATAGCTGTCTCATGGCGGTCACCCACTCTTCTGCCACAGAAGTGGTGGTGGGAGGAGAGTTCTGTTTGTTTACTCAGAGAAACCTCGCCTGCACTTTGGCACATCCAGACCTCCTTCACCTTGGTAGACATCTACCAAGCATGCTGTTTGCCAGGAAGCTGAGGTAAGATGCTCAGCGTCCCAATGCTCTCACCCTACTGACCAGTCCAAGGCAACATCACGGGGCTCTGCTTCCCGTGGTTTGTACCCTCAGTAAATGTACCTGTTACTCTGTCCTCACCGCCCTGGGGGAGGGGCACCATCAAGCCCAAGTCACTTGCCATTTCTGGCTATGGCGTGGGAGGTCCTACCCAGCTCCAACACCCCGCATACCTTTCCTTCAGATGCTGTACCTACCTCTTTAGTTTAAAAATGACAGCAAAAGCAGCCCAGCCTGGCTGGGTCTTATTTAATAACATCATAACCCTAGTGAATGTGTTTTGAAGGGTCTCAGAGAGACAGTGAGGATTTTAAGCTGCCGGTACTCCTAATGACACTCTCCGAAAGTCCCCTCCCCCACAGTTCCTCCTGTCCCACACTCTGGGAGTGGAGAGGTGGTTTGACTTCCAACAGAACCTTGAGGGTGGCTTCTTAAAGCTTATCAGTCATTCTTCCCCCGCCCCCCCACACACACACCCCTCCCAACCCCGAGGAGTGGTAGACAGGTGGCATCCTCAGGAGCCGTCAAGGTCATTTCCTCATTCTGCAGATGTGTGGCTTTGGGCGCCGCTCAGCATCTAATCTCTAACCTCGCGGGGCGGTTGAGTTGTTCCTTCATTTTGAGGTAGGAGAATCCTTGTTCGGTGAGTCAGCCAAAGTAAGTAGGATTTCCCAGACTGCCTCTATAGGAGAGCAACGCTGTGTCTCTAACACCAGAGACAGAGTGAGCACTATGGCCTTTCATGAGGGGCTCTTCTTGGGAAAGCTGCCTGGTGAGAAAGGATAATTCTTAGTCTGGAAGGAAATTTTGAGATTCGGACCTGGGTGGAAATAGTGGCTTGGCGGGCAAACTGCCACCCCCACCTTTACCCCCAGCTCCACCCCCACTCCCTGACCCGCCAAAGATAAAAGGAATTCTTAGTTTATGCTCTGGGCTGAGATTCCACAGGCTGGAAGGAGTAAGAAAGCAGCATTTCCAAGTGTTGATTAAATAATCCTGGGGCGGCAAGGATTCCCCAGGAGAAGACAGTTTTCTCTCTGGCAAGCATAGTGGTGACATGACACACAGTGCTGTAGTCTCCTCTGCCTCGTTCCTCATTTCTAAACAATAATACACGCTTGTGGAGAGTCCATTCATTTTCACACTGAACTCAAATTTAAACACGCATCTGCAATAGTGTATGTTCTCCAGAAGAGATGGGGGCTTTGTTTTGTTTGTTTGTTTGTTTGTTTGTTTGTTTTTTAAGACAACCTGTAGCCCAGGTTGGTCTTGAACTCACTGTGTAACCAAAGATGACTTTGAACTCCTGATCCTCCTGTCTCAATTTCCCCAAACGCTGGGATCAAACTCCCAGGCCCTAGGATGTTACAGATGTAGTCTCCCACCCTAAAATCCCCGTCCCAAGCTATTATCGCTATACGGGGGAGTCTTTCTGACTAAATCGTGGGAAGACAGAAAAGTTCTTGAGTTTTCCAGATGTTGTCTTGAAGCACATGTGTGCCTGATGTCTATGGAAGCCAAAAGAGGGCAAGGGATCCCCTGAGACTGGAGTCACAAATGTCTGGGAGGCATCATGTGAGTGCTGGGAACTGAACCTGGGGCCTCTGGAAGAATGGCGGGTACTCTTACCTGAACCATCTCTCCAGACCTCCATTTTCTTTTCTGGTTTTGTGCACTACTTAGGTCCCAGTTGCCCCCGATCCTGGAGTACAGTGGCACCACAGATGCTGAGAGCAAAAGAACTAACAATGAAGGGTCTGAGGGAAAAAGAAGGTCCCATCGCTATTCTTGGTTTTGGGATATGAGTTTCGTTTTGTTTGGTTTGGTTTGGTTGGTAGGATTGCTGTTGATGGTGGTGATGCTGGTGGTAGTTTTGGTTTTTTGTTAGTTTAGTTTTTGTTTTTGTTTTTCAAGACAGGATTTCTCTGTGTAGCCCTGGCTGCCCTGGAACTCACTCTGTGGACCAGGCTGGCCTTGGACTCACAGAGATCCACCTGCTTCTGCCTCCCAGTACTGGATATTCTTGTTATAAAAGAAATTAGTAAAGCAAGGCTGGACAGGAGCCCAGCTTTGACTTCAGCAGGCGAAGAGCTTAGAAGCCACAATTCCACCCTAAAATGTATAACACTGAGCGGCCTGAAAATGGCAGGTCTCAGACACATGAGAGGGTGGCTCTCTGGGCAAGCAGAGAGAGGAAGGAGCGGGAGAACTACTACAAAGGAGTCAAGGACTGAGGTTTTCCCTCAAACTAGCGTTATACACAAAGCCAAGGACACAACAAGCTCACCATGCAGGATAAACACCAGCAAACAAACTGGTTCAAATAAAGAAAACCCCACAACTGTGCGTGCTGCTTTCAAACTACAGAAACAAAGGGAAACTATCCCTGAAATAAGCCAGAGGGGAACTCTCTTCTCTCTCTTCTCCTTCTGATATTACCATTGTACATACATACACATTACATGCATACATACACATACATACATTCATACATATGTACATACATACGTGCATACATGTATACACACATGCATATGTACATACATACATTCATACACACATGCATACATGCATGCATATGTACATACATGCATCCATACATACATTCATAATACATGCATATATACATTCATTCATACATTCATACACACATACATACATTCATACATATGTACATACATGCATGCATACATACATACATGCATGTGTACATATATACATGCATTCATACACTCATACACACATACATATATTCATACATATGTACATACATACATGCATACATACATGCATGCATGCATATGTACATATATACATTCATTCATACATTCATACACACATACATACATTCATACATATGTACATTCATACATACATGCATTCATACATATGTACATGCTTATGTATATACATCACACTGTTCACAATTGTCCCATGGTTCTAGAGTGTCACTGTGTGGTTTGACTTGGGTCTTTTCCTGCTAGTATTTCCAATTTAGGTTTCACTGGGATATCCCAAGATTCAGAGATTTTTTTCCCCCCTTTGGATAGTTGATCTCCTAAAACAGTTTATGGAGTCGTTCTTCTTGGTTACTATTTCCACACCTACACTTTTGTAAAGGAGAAGGAAGGTTTTCCTCAGACTCCTCTGTCCCCTCAGAAGCCACACAGGCATGCAGGAACTCGTGAGAACTTCATAAAGGCTGGTGTAGAGGGTTTGGTTTGGTTTGGTTTGGTTTGGTTTGGTTTGGTTTGGTTTGGTTTGGTTTGGTTTGGTTTGGTTTGGTTTTTCAAGACAGGTTTTCTGTGTGCAGCCCTGGCTGGAACTTTGTCTGTAGACCAGGTTAGCCTCGGACTCATGGAGATTCTCACGGCCTCTGCCTTCCAAGTGCTGAGATTAAAGGTGCGTGCCACCACTGCCTGGCTGGTGTCTCCACCTTTCACCCCCATTTGGGAGGCAGAGATGAGCAGAGCCTGGTGATTTTGAGGCCAGGCTGGGATATAAGAGAATTCTAGATCAGCCAGATCTACAGATTAAGACAAGGGGGCTGGAGAGATGGCTCAGTGGTTAAGAGCACCAACTGCTCTTCCAGAGGTCCTGAGTTCAAATCCCAGCAACCACATGGTGGCTCACTACCATCTGTAATGAGATCTGATGCCCTCCTCTGGTGTGTCTGAAGAGACTGACAGTGTACTTATATGTAATAAATAAATATTAAAAAAAAAAAAAAAAAAAAGACCCTGTCCCAAAAAGAAAAATCTTTACAGAGAAGGAAAATGATGTAGACCAGAAACTTAGATCTACAAAAGTGAAAATACTAGAGAAGGAATAAGTATTGATAAAAATAAAGACTTTGTACTTAATTGAGACGACAGAATACAAAAACAACCTGTTGACTCGTGCCTTAATGAAACTCGGGACAATGCTAGCAGAGGGGTGAATCAGGGGTTTACTTACCTGGTTATTTTAGGTCCCTGCAGGACCTGGAAAGCAGGGTAGTCCCTTAACAAGTGGGAGAGTTGTCATGCACAGCACTCAACCCTGGGCGACGTGGATGGATAAATGTTCAAAGGGCATAAACCCTGCACAGTTAGAAAAGAAAAAAAAAAAAAAGATCCAGTGAGGTGGTTCAGTGGGCAAAGGTCACTATGCAAGCCTGAGTTTGACCCCAGAACCCATGCAAATGTGGAAGGAAAGAGGGACCTCCACTGAACTGGCTCCTGTATTACATGTCTATACCATGGAATTCACCCCCTTCTCTCTGTCTCACTGTCTCCCTGTCTCTCTGTCTCTCTCTCTCTCTGTCTCTTTCTCTCTCTGTCTGTGTCTCTCTCTTTCTCATGCACATGCACACTCGCACACACACATACACACAGAGACTAAACAAAATTAAAATTTTAAAAGTGAAATTATATAAAGGGCTCAGTTAAAACCATAAAGACGGTGAAACAACAGGCAGCCAGAAATAGAAACAATATGAGCTGCTGCTAAAACACACTAAGAACTCTCATAGGCACTAAGCCAGCTGTGTGAGTAATCATTTTAAAATCAATGCCCTAAACTCAAAGACAATCGTTCCCAGCCATGGTGGCATACACCTATAATCCCAGAACTTGACAGGCTGAGGCTCAAGCCTTATGGGAGCTGGGAGATGGCTAAGTGGGTAAAGTGGTAGCCACTTTACAGCAAAAAGACCTGAATTCAGAACTTCGGCACCCATTTATAGCATTTAATACACACTAGAGAAGAAGCTCTAAAGTCAGGCAAAGTGGTACACATCTATAACCCAAGATGTCCTTCAGTGGCCTAGTCAGCCAAATAGATATCATCCGGGTGAAGGGAGGGACTGGACTTAAACAATGAGGTGTAGAATAACAGAGGAAGACACCCAGTATTGACCTCTGCACATGTGTGTGTGTGTGTGTGTGTGTGTGTATGTATACATGTATGTGTATATATGTTTATATACATACATGTGCAGAATGTAGATGACATGAACACACATTCATATCAGCATGTACATATAACATGCACACACATAAGAAGAGAAAAGCCAGGTGTTGGTGATGCACCTGTCTTTAAACACAGTCCTCAGAAGGCAGAGGCGGGCTTATCTCTGAATTCAAGGGAAGCCTGGTCTACAGATTGAGTTCCAGGACAACCACGACTACACAGAGAAACCCTGTCTCAAAACAAAAACAAAACAAACAAACAAAAAAGACAATTTGGGAGCTATAGTGAGACTGCCTTACATATACAAATAAAAAAAAAGAAAAAAGAAAAGAGATTGTCAGAGTGAATCAGAAAATAATATCCAACTATATGTGTCTACAAAAGGCTCACTTTAAATATGTAAGGTCACATACGACTGTAAGGTAAATGGATGAAAAAGGTATATCAGGCCAACGTAAGAAGGTGAGAATAGTGAGATTAGGTTCGGACAGGCTTCAGAGCAAAGAAAGCAATGGGGGCTAAGGAGATGGGGGCCGTGTAATGATGTAGGCCAGTTCTGCAACATGTGTGCACCCACAGAGCACCATAGGATGTGAGGTGGAAAGATGCTGTAAAGTGCGAAGTGAGTCCATGACTTCCTACAGACACAGGAACAGGAAATAAGAGAGTCCATGACTTCCCACAGACACAGGAACAGGAAATAAGTGAGTCCATGACTTCCTGCAGACACAAGAACAGGAAATAAGTGAGTCCATGACTTCCCACAGACACAGGAACAAGAATAGGTAAGCCCACCCACCACACACTTCAAGAAAATTCAGTCACCCTTGAGATAAAGACTTCTGGAGAGTCACTGACCAAATACAGCATAAAGCACATTTCTTACAGACCACATTCAAGACCATGTAAGTCAAACTGGAACAAAAGTAAAGGAATTAAAACACACAAACCCTGCCCTCTGGCTACAACAGAATCTAACTAGAATCAACAACAAACTGATCTAACAAATACACAGATACTTGGAGGTTAAAAAATACATTTCTAAAGGGCACATGACTCGCAGATGTTTGCAAGACATTTTGAATATTTTGAGCTAAATTAAAATAAGAATATGAGTTATCAAAAACCTTGGGATACACTGAAAACAGTGTTCAGTGAGGGATTTATAGTATTTGATGCACATTTGATGTACCTAAGCTCGGACATCTAAACTAAATTTCCACCTTGGAACATGTCCTAGTTTTCTTTCTGTTGCTGTGATAAATAGCACAAGCAAAAGCAACCTGGGGAAGAGAGGGTTTATTTCACGTCACAGGTGGTAAGACATCATGTAGAGAAGTCAGGGCAAGAACTCAAGGCAGGAACTGGAAGGCAGGAACTGAGGCAGAGGTCATGGAGGAACACGGCTCCCTGGCTTGCTCCCTATGCCTTGTTCAGCCTGCTTTCTTACATACCTGGGACCACCTGCCCAGACGTGGCCCCATCCATAATGAGCTGGGCCTTCCTTTGTCAATCATCAATCCAGAAAATGTCCAAAAGACATGCTCACAGGCCAATCCGAGGGAGGCATTTCTCTTTCCCAGATGCCACTAGCTTGTGTCAAGCTGAGAAACAAACCAGAATAAGCAAACGAAAGACAAAACCCAATCAGAAGACTAACACGCAGAAAAACAAGTTAAATCCAAAGTAGGCAAAGTTAGAGCAGAAACCGGTGGACTGGAAACAGGAAATCAAAATAGAGGTGAAAAACAGAGAAACCAAAGACTAAACAACAAGAGAAAGGGCAAACATGTTAAATGAAAGAGAAGACGTGGCTCTGGAATCCCACGGGCATTAAAAGGATAAAAAGGAACATTATGAACAAGATTACTGCACAAAGCTGATTACTAAGTCCAGTGTTCTCCCCCCCCCCCTCCCCCTCTCTCCCTCTCCTCTCCCCCCTTCCCCTCCCGGTCCCCCCCCGCTCTTTCATCATCCCTCCTTTTTTATTTTTTGAGGCATGGTCTCATTGTGCAGCCCACGCTGTCTTCTCAACCTCCCAGGTGTTGAGACTAGAGGCATGTGCCACCATGCCTAAGAAGATAGCTCTATTTCCTGGAGAACACAGCCTGCTAAAGCCCACAAAAGAAAAACCAGACGGTCTAAATAGACCTACATTTATTTAAGAAATAAAAAACAAACAAACCAACACTAGCTCACAAGTGTGAGTCCTACCACACACGTAAGGGAAAAAGTGTATCCGTTCTCTACAATATCAGAAAATTATAGAAAAGAACAACAGTCATGCTTTCTGACTCATCCTATAAGATCGGCGTCCTTCTGATATCAAACTAGTAAGGAGTTTAGACACGCTAGACAAAAATATTACAAGAAAGGAAAATTATTAATGTTTCCCTACGTGATGTGAAATAATCCTCGATTACATATTAGCAAGGACACCTGTCCCAGGTTTGCAGGACTGACTCAACTTTGAGAAATGAAATAATATAAACAATTAATCAATAGTCTGAAGAAGAAAAATCACATCAAACCAATAGGTAGGAAAAAATGTGTGGGTGGTGGGGAGCACTGTGTGTCAGCCCAGTGAGCGAAGACACTTGCCTCCAGGTTCGATGACCTGAATTTAAACCCTAGCACTCACATGACAGAGGGCAAGAACTGACTGTCACACGTGTCCTGTGACCTCCACACATTAAATGACTAAACATCAAAAGTGCTTTCAAAAAAATCATTTGATAAAATATAGCCACTGATCATAAGGGGAAAAAATCCCTCAATGAAATAAACATCTTGGGCTGGAGAGATGGCTCAGCGGTTAAGAGCACTGACTGCTCTTCCAGAGGTCCTGAGTTCAAGTCCCAGCAACCACATGGTGGATCACAACCACCTGTAATGGGATCTGATGCCCTCTTCTGGTGTGTCTGAAGACAGCTACAGTGTACTTATATATAATAAATGAATAAATATTTTTAAAAAAGAAATAAACACCTTCAATTTGATGAAAATATCCACAAAAACATATAGCTCACATGTCAGTTAATGGTTAAAACTAAAGACTTTCCTGTTCATATCTGAAACAAGGCAAGGACAACCCCTTCATCACCCTTTTCGATATCCTTCTGGAGATCTTAGAAAATGCAGTAAGAAAATACAGGAAATAAGAGATATTAGGGGAAGAAAAAAAATCATCAAAGTTGTCTTTGTTGACTAATAACATAATTGTTTATGTAGAAATCCAAAAGAATTGCTTTTTAAAAAAAAAAGATTTGAGAAGTCCTTCATGAAACCTATAAATGTTTATAGCAGGTTTGAAAAATACAAATTTGTATGTGTGTGTATAAATGTCAGTTGTTTTTCTACACATCAGGAACCCTGGGCCTTGTATGGGTGGGAGCCATATGTTCACTATTGTTGTGGTATAAAAGTATATTGACAACACGGAGTTTTTTACTTCACCAGTCAAAGTAAAATCTATACAGATCTGCATAGGTCGTACGGCATTTTCCCAGGCACTGCCCCAGCAGAACCTCACAGTGCCTGCTAATGATATTAACAGCCATGGGGCAGATGACCAAACAGGCACAGCCTCCGGAAACACCGTCAGTGACTGTGTTCACTCAGTGAGGGTCACCTCCCCTGCACCCTAAGTCCTCTCCAATGTACACATCTGACCACTGGTGGGAGGGTCAGAAGCTAAAGCTGACCCTCAGTTTTGCATAATCAAAAACTAGATTTCTCTAGCCGGGTGGTGGTGACATGCACCTTTAAGTCCAGCACTCAAAAGACAGGAAGGTGGATCTCTGTGAGTTCGAGGCCAGCCTGGTCTACAGAATGAGCTCCAGGACAGACAGGACTACACAGAGAAACCCTGTCTTAAAAACAAAACAACCAACCAAACAACTAGGTGTCTCTTTGCCCTACGTGTCTCAAACCTCCTGCATGGTTGGAAGGTTGTCTTGGTCGTTGTTCTTGCGGTCGAGAGGCACCATGACCACAGCAACTCTTAAAAAGGGAAACATTTAACTGGGGCAGGCTTTCGTTCAGAGGGTCAGTCCATTGTCATGATGGTGGAAAGCACGTCAGTGTCTAGGCAGACATGGTGCTGGAGACGTAGTTGAGAGTTCTATATCCAGATGGGAAGAGAGCAGGAAGAGAAGGAGACACAGGGCCAGGCTTGAGCACACAAAACTCCAAAGCCTGCCCCCCCAGTGACACATTTCCTCCAAAAAGGCCACTCCTACTTCAACAAAGCCATACCTCCTAATAGTGCCTCTCCCTGGTAACCAAGCGTTCAAATCTGAGAACCTATGAGGACCATTCTTGTTCAAACCACCACAGAGGCTAACAAGACTCCTTAAGTTAATGAGTGTCTCTTAGCCCTAGGCTGGGCAAGGAGCTAACATTAAGGCTAAGCAGCCCTTCTGTCTAGGGATCTGGCCCCTGTTAGTTGAGAACTTTCTATCAGCTAAACACCGGGTAAGCATGAGTGTAGGACTCTGGGGCTTAAGGAACAAAGTTGACAGAACCACCCAATGCTTAACAACCCAGAATAAGGCCAAATGAGCTTCTGTCAGAGAGGACAGGCCTTGGGCTTCAGTGGGCTACTTCTCACTGGCAATTTTCTTCCTATAAGAACAGGCCTCAGGACTCTTAAGAGTGTAAGTTAACTAACCATACTGAACGCTACACGTGTTGCTAAACACGATGGACGTTTTCCACATGAAGATATTCCCCATCTCAACACACGGGAAGGCGTGTTTTTTATTTAAACAAGTCCAAAGTTTAGAAAATAAGTCATGAAAGGCTCCGTCCACCGCCACCATCACTAATCCTCCACTCTGGCCGCAGCCAGTGTTTATAGTCTTTGTGTATTCCTTCTGACATTTGCCTGTATTTAATCAGCGTTATATACGCACGCCCGCTCGTGCGTGCCTGTTTATACAAACACAGCTTGTTTGTTTTCATGAAAATAGGATCGTACCTTGGGAAGTGGCTCGCTTTTCCATGCCTCTTTTCCCAACGCCATACACAGCAATATGTGGGAAACTCTAAGGGGATCTGAAATGAGCAACGTTACTGAGTATCTGCAAGAAAAACGTGTTTCCAGAAGTCCGCCCTTCCTGGTTGCGTGATTCCAGCCCTTGAGCTAATTTTAGAGCTCTGAGGGGATTTGGAGGATGGAAGACCACACAGGGACTCTCAACAATGGACCCGCAAATGAGCTCCAACCCCCTTCACCCTTAGCAAAAGCCGGTGTGTTGTGGCCCTCTGCAAACAGGTGAAAATGAGCACATACAAATCATTCATAGATCCCAACGTCCCTGACCCAGACTCGTGTCTGTTCTTTGAATCCAACTTTGAATTAGGTACAAGATTCCCTGGTTCAATCCTTATAATAACACAGGTTTGCTTTATCCTTTTTGGTGTCACGGTTTTACTTTAAGAGAAAGAATATTTCAGTCACGGGTGGTGACAGAGCTGGAAGACTGGGAGTTTGTGGACAGCCTAAACTACATAGAACCCTGTCTCAAAGAAAGAGCTTAGGGTAGAAGACAATGGTAGAGGTTCTCAGCCACACATGCAAGGGCCTGGCTTTGGTCCCTCGCATGGGTGAATGTCGATCACCCATAGTAGTAACAGGAGTGGTAAATTGTAGCATTTCAGATTCCATGCAGGTAATATCCACTTCTAGAGTCACCAGGTGATACCTGGATCGTGTCAAAGCAAACAGGTACTAGTTACCTTCTGGCTACTCCTGCCCATTTTAGTTACACGAACTCTTCTAACCCTTCCACCCTCCCTATGAAGTGCTAGCATTCCCTCTTACAGAAGGGAAAGCCTTTTGGAGACATGAACTGATGAGCCCGAAACACAAAGGAAGTGGGAGGCCGAGCCCGGCAGCCCCTCTCTGCAGTTGTTCACTCCTCTAGACAGTACTCATCCCTGAAGGGAGAGAGGCAGTTCTATAGGCTAGAAGACCAAATATGGCGCCGGCAGGGCCAAGTACTGAGTTAATGGCTCTGTGAGGGTTTCTCCAGATTCTGCCACTTGCTGGCCACCATTGACACTTCTTGTCTCAGACATGCTTCATTCCAATACTCTGTCTCCAGCTGCCACTCCCACGGAGGCTCTACACACACACACACACACACACACACACACACACACACACACACACACACACACCGCCCGCTCCATACACAAATGTTCTCTTGAATACTGACACCTGTTGTATTGACTCAGGAACTAACGTCCTGGGGGCTTGGGCTTTGATGAACATTCTTGGACTGCTCTAAGGGAACACTTAGCACATCACCGCAGGCAGAAAGCCGGAGTTTAACCTCTCCCCCAAATGCTCTGTGAGGAAAGGCTTCTGTCTCCTGACATTAGAGAAATCCCCCAGGGCTGGAGGTCACTGCGCCGTCACAGAACATAAACATCCTGAAGGGGGCTGAGCAAAGAAACCTGTGGGCCTCGAGCTGACATTTCCCAAACCTAGTGGAAGTTAGTGGTAGGGAGATTGGGGTGGGGTCTTAACATCATTCGGTCGAGCTGTTGTTGACCTGCAGGTCAGGAACCCTTGTGAGAGGGGAAGACCACAACCAGCGCATCCCTCTCCTGGGTATTTACTGAACTGACAACTCCGGCAGTTGGTTCTTCTCCTGTGTGAAAGGGAGGTGAGGATTCCTAACTAATCACTGAGCGGTGAGTTCACTGCTACCACGCACACCAACCGCGTGCGTTCTGAACATAGAAGAGTGGTTCACTTGTCGCTCAGAACTGGTTAAAAGACATGCTGCTCTTAGCCACTCTCTACAGAGCACTCGGAAAGCCAGAACGCCAGGGGCAGCTGCTTTACCATTTTAATTTGGGTCCCCCCCTCCCCCAAGGTCAACTCGTCCTTGTCCCATCTGGGAGGAAGAAGACAAAGATTGGAAAGTTCCCCCAGAAGTTTCTAGGGGCCAGAACCCTCTCCTCTCCTCAAAGACAAGAGCGGGAACCAAGGCACTGTGGGGGTTGGGAACAGCTAATTCCAAGGAGGGGGTGGGAGTGAGGGTGAGGGGTAGGGGGTGAGAGGGGGGAGGGGGAGGGCGAGTCTCAGCCACTTAGCCTTCTCAGCTGATTAGAACCTCCGGATGTGCTCTTGGCCCTAAACACGGGTTAGGAGTCTGCAGAGCCCTTAGCATTGCACGTAACTAACAAAGTGGCAACATTTTAAAAACGGGCAAGACAGGAGGAGGAAGTGTCTGCTGGGTGAAATAGGAGACTGGGCCCGGGCACACAGAAGGGTGGCCACATCCGCCCCTTTCTTCCCAAGGCTTCCTGGTGGCCTTGTCTGCCATGTGGTAGGGAAAGGAGAGCGAAGTCCTCAGGGTGTCATTGAGCTCAGCGTGGTTTCTTCCCCGGCTTCCTTGGCAGCCAGATGGGGAAGTGTGTGGCTCTGGGTCTTGACAGCCTCACCGCTTCCCTGGTGGCCCAGAGGCTGTAAACCCCACCTTCCCACAATTGCCAAACCAGCTGAGGGGCAGGCAACACGCCAGGCCCAGCAGCACGCGCGCGTGCGCACACACACGCACACACACGCACACGCACACGCACACGCACGTGAGTTACCTCCATAGCACACCAGCTGCTAATATTCAGGGTTGGGCAGGGGAGGCCCATGATGCTCACCTGCAAAGGCCACAGCTACCTGGCCACAAAGCACAGTTGACTCAAGTCCTTCCTGGCCCCTTCCCAGCTCACCTGTCTGCAGGGTACCAAAGTGGGTCAGAAGGGCAAGTCCCCTGGCTTTAAAGAACGCTTGCGCTCATTCCATGTGCACACTAGTCCTCAGAACAACTGTGTCTCCAGTCGCTTCCCAGCCCCCAACACAAACAAGTTCCGATCACGGTCTCTGACACCCACCCCGCCTTTCTCTACTTGGATAAACCTGTCAGTGTGTACATGTGTACATACATAACAACCCTACTCCCTGTCTTTCTCCTCCAGCTCTGTATATAGTTTCCCATGAGCTAAGATGCTGAGTCCGTCACAGGACTGTAAGATATATTGGAAGACATATTTTCTTTTAGAACCTTTAGACCCAGAACATCTGTCTGCTGCTCAGATGACTGGAGATTCTTGCTAATGAAGCCCCTCTTCTTTGGAAGAAATTTCCTTGCTGTGTATCTGTACACACATTCACATGGGCTTTCTTAAACATGGAGGACAGGGGGCCACGAAAGTTACTGAGTTCTTCCCCAAAGTGGCGTGACCTGTAACGTTAGCCCAATTTATTCATTAATTTTGATTCCTGGACCATTCTCTGTAAAAATAAAAGAGGGGGGACACTATTACATCCTCCAATAGTCCAGGCGGACCTTTCGCGTTCCCCTCCCCTCTATAGTCATTATTCAGCATAATTTGACTGGTTTGAGGCAAGTTGGGAGAGTGAGAAGGCTTGGTGAGAACGGGAGGAGGCAGCGTCCAAATTAGAAACAGATTTAAGGAGCATTTGCAGGGAATTAGGCGGAGGGCCAGGCGTGCTCGCTGGCAGCATGTGGAAACCCTCTTTAGGGACTGTCAGCCGCTAGGTTTCCACAGCGGATGTTTCCCCGGCCAGAGCACAGCTGGGTTTCAGTTGTCAAAGCCACAGCCAAGACATCTGAGAAGAGGGTGGAGTGCCCCTGTGCGTGACAGCATATACACATAGGCCACTTGTGACGGGCTTGACCTCAGGGCACTCCAGCACAGTTCTGCATGTGTACACCCGCTAAGTGACTATGATCACCCCCTCACAAAGGGTATCAATGACACAGGTGTGCACACACAGAAACCAGGACAGACACACAGGCACAGATTTAGGCTATGCCCAGCAATGTTTTCTAGGAGAAGCCACAACTCTCCTTCTTTGTTTCTCTCACTCCCTCTCTGTCTGTCTGTCTGTCTGTCTGTCTCCCCCCTCTCTGTGGGTACATGGTATATATGTGTATATTCAAATTCGGGAATACATTGCATGTGTGTATATTTGGAGACCAGAGAATATTGTCTGCCCTGCTCCATCATTCTCCTTATTCTCTTGAAATAGGGACTCTCAGTGAGCTTGGCTGACAGCCAGCAAGCCCCAGCAATCCTCTTAGCCTCACCCCCCATCCTGAGCCCCACTCCTCCCCCATCCCCATCCTCCACCCCTACCCCCATCCCCAGCTCTGGGGCTAAAGGCATTCATGGCCACACTGCCGGGCCTTTTCCCTGGGCGCTGGGATCTGGACTCAGGCACGCATACAAGCACAGCAAATGTTCTTCTCTTCTCCAGTCCCCAGAGCAGGTTTTAGTCCTACCCCAGGAGAAGACTAAATGAGAGTGGAATGGCCTAGGGTTAGCCTTTTGACCTCTCTGAGCCTGAATAAACCACCGCAGCGAGGACAGAAATGAGAAACAAAGGTGAGTAACGAGAAACTGTGTCGCCTTTGATGTGAGAGGCAAAGGTAAAACGAGGTGGCCCTGGTATTGGTGGCAGGGACAGAGGATAATGGTAACACCCCTTATGGAGGGGACAGAGAGCGCTCTGCTGGCTTGGCTCTCACCTCGATAAAAAAAGACTAGAAGAGGGGTTGGGGATTTAGCTCAGTGGTAGGCGCTTGCCTAGCAAGCACAAGGCCCTGGGTTGGGTCCCCAGCTCCAAAAAAAAAAAAAAAAGACTAGAAGATAGATAGGTAGATAGATAGATAGATAGATAGATAGATGATAGATAGGTAGATAGATAGATAGGTAGATAGATAGATAGATAGATAGATACATAGATAGATAGATACATAGATAGATAGGTAGGTAGGTAGATAGACAGACAGACAGATACCTGGGAAGGAGAATTAAGGCACCCTTTCATATCAGCCCTGTCCTGTGGCCAGAGGGATCTGTGCCTGGCTGAGCCCTGGGCTCTCTGCTGTCTGGGAGGCTTTACCTTGCCCAGCAAACTAGTATGGCTCAGGCTCTGCCCGCCTCGTCTGCTCTCAGTGGTTTTGCACTAACTATTCCTGCACAGTCCTTGACTTGCTTTCCTTCTTCACCCCACTTCTTTATGTCCTCCTCCCTCCTCTCCTCCACCCTCTTCTTCCCTCCTCCTCCCTTCTTCACCCTCCTCCTCCCTCCTCCTCCCTCAACTTCATGACTTCCCTCCTGCTGGCCTATTTCTCAGAGTTCTCTCCTTCTTCCCCTCCCCTCGACCTTCAAACCCACTCAGTAGAACCAGCTGCCCTTTCCCAGGAACCTACTTGGCACGCACGTGCTCTTGTTCTGGGTGTTTTGGGCATGGAGAGGGGGAGGGGGCCGATTGATGTCACCCCTGCCCTAGGGGAGTTCCCGAGTCAGTGAACCTTTCAAAACACAGAGCCCCACAGGAGAAACACTTAGGGCCCAGCAGAAAGGCAGGAACGCTGCATACACCCTAGGAGGTCAAAGGGCAGTGAGCCAGACCTTACTGCATAGATCAGGGCACCCTGCCCTAGGCTGAGCTGGTGTGGCAAAGAACAGGACAGGCGATTCCAGCACCCAGGGACAGCCAGCCGTGTAGAGCTGCTCTTGAGGCCGTGGGCAGAAGGACACCTCTGAGTGACTAGTGCTAGAATCAAGATGGACCAGAATGGTGAGCGACACAGGAGAGTAAAAGGATTTAGACACAGAATCAGGACGTTCCACATCTTCATCAGACAATGGATTCATAAGAGGCTCCTTGCTGGAACGCAGTGACTGAAGAACCCGGATCCTGTCTCCGGTACATTGCCCAGCAAGAACAATCCATGTAAACAACAATACGGTCACTATGGGAACAGGCAAGAACAGTGCCTGGGGATATGGGCTCTCTAAGAATGGTCCCTCTAGTGCCAGGCAGCAGTAGACAAAGTGCATAAAGGTGCCCATGCCTTTAATCTAAGAACTCGGAGGAAGGCAGGGGCAGGTAGACCTCTGAGTTCGAGGCCAGCCGGGTTTACAGAGTGAGCCCCAGGACAGAAACCGTATCTTGGAAAACAGCAGACAAAAAAGGAATATTCTCTACAGAATGGGGAGCAGAGGAGCCATCCAGGAAGGCAGAAGTGGGGGGCTCTGGAGGGGTAGGAAAGGCCCAGGAGCTGAATCTGCATTGTCCTTGTTTGTTTTCAGAGCCAAGGGGACAGTAGAGTCATATGTGAGCCAGAGGCTATCCAGGCTGGAACAGCTCAGAGCGGTACTCAGCAGGTGACGGGCTCCAACCTAGAAAAAATAAGGTTTGGAACACAGATCTAGCTGTAGATGGGGACTGGAGCACACAAGGTAGAAACTCTAGTTCAAGTGAAACACACACACACACACACACACACACACACACATCATTATCACCATCACCATTGTCACCATCACCATCACCACCACCATCACCATCATCACCACCATCATCATCATCATCTTCATCATCATCATCATCGGAAGACAAGCAGCAGGGTACAATACAATATTGGACACAGAAAGAGGCCATGTTCACATAACTTCTATTACAGTTATGTAACTTGATGTGTACAATAGAGTACGCAGCTCATTTATAGCAATGTGTGTGTGTATGTATGTGTGTGTATATATATGTATGTATGTATGTATGCATACATGGGTACATGAATTGGGTAAGTCAGTTTTAAAATGGGAACAGCAGCAGAATCACACCCGAGAACCTAAGAACCTGGTAGTTACTGGGTCCTTGGGATTAGATGGTCAGATACCTGAGCAGTGAGGAGTAGTCCTGAAATAGCTCTCTCACAGGATGGTAGGACACAACCTGCAGTTACTGAGTCCATGAGCTGGGGAGCCTCAGTAGTCCTAGTCTGGCACTGGGAACCAGAAAGTTTCCTGGACAGCCATCGGTCCCTAGTCTATGATAAATGTTTACAATCGCTGGCTGCAGAGCCTTCTAAATGACCCTTTTTATCCAAAAGATGTTGCTCAAAATCAAGGTGGGCTGTCTCACATCAAGACAATCAGGATGCTTGTTTTGTCAGCCGAGGCTCCCTACTCGGGTGGTTCTAATTTGTGCCAACTTGCCACTAAAACCAACCCTAATACCAGGGGTCTAGTCAGGCCTGGCTGCAATGAATCTGCATGGAGAGCACACAGTGAGTGGCCTTGGGGAGGGGCCCAACTTCACCCATGTGATATTCTCCTGTGTTAGGTTTGTCCCCATGAGGCACCTACAGTGCTTTGTCACGAAGCTGGTCTGCTTGTAAGTGCTCAATAAACACCCTCGGTAGCAGACCCTCGGCCAACGCTGTGGAACCCCAGTGATGCAGGTGCCCTGACTTTTCTCTGGATGGAATTGGAGCTATGGTTTCTTTTGACTACATAAGAAAAAAGTCTCATTTCCAGAAGGAGTCCCCTGTTGTCTGCAGTTCCCCCCACCCTCCACTGACTACATTCATCTACTGGCAACCACGGTCTGAAAATATCATGTAGGAAGACCCCAGAGACAAAGATTAACTTTGACTTAGCTTAACTTTGTGGAGTCTGTATTTTGTTTTGAGATAGGGTCTCACAAGACCCAGGGTGACCTTGAACTCATTGTGTGCCCTGTCATGGCCAGCTGCAATTCATAAGTTCTGAATGGTGTGAGGAAAGGAAGCCCTGTGCCGTTGCACCTCAGGCAGGGAGAGAATCTACACAGCGAACGCCATAGCTGCCATGGTCCCTTTCACGGTCCCTTTAGAACTGAGTTGCAGCACGGCAGCACCTCAGTTCCCACGACCCCTACTTATTAAGGACCCAAAAGCGGGGAACAGAATCTGGACAACCCAGACATACCATGGAGGGCAGGAAGTCCTTTCTTCCAACTTTGTGTCACTTCATCATGGGAAGACGAGTGGTGGGGTACGATACAATACGGGACACAGAAAGAGGCCACGTTCACAGGTCTACTACGGTCGTGTGCACAGTGACTTGCAACGTGGCTTACACAGCGCAGTCCGTTGTTACTGCTCTTCTGCTCGGGGGCACTGTGGCTCACCTCTTACTGTGTCTACCTGAGAAATCACACTCCATTCCAGGTGTCTGTACAGGACAAAGATCAGCACAGATACTGTTCATGTTCCCCGAATCTTCTGGGGTTCGTACAGTGCATGCCCCACAGATGAGGGGTTACAGTAAACCCTCCCTCAAGGCAGCAGCTTTTTAATAAAAGCCACCTCTGTGCCTCTGGGGCACAGAGGCTGGGGTTTAAACCCCGAGACCGGGGACTTTCACCTTAGGGCGGAGTCTCTTAAAATACTGCCATTTTGATGAAGTCCAGACTCATTGTTCAAAATAAACAGACAGACTTCACAAACCAGGCTGAAAGTTCGTGCCTGCAATAAATAAAAACAGACAGACAGACAGACAGCCAAAGAGGGGAGAAAACTTCAGTTTTAAAACTGTCATTTTATTACCCCTCCAAGAGGGACCTCATATGAATAGGTGAGTTTCAGAAGTGTATGCCAAAGAAAGGCTTTTGCTCAGTAAATAAGGCAATCTATGAAGCAAGCAATTGGACCAGAATTTTTCCCACTGAAAAGCACTTAAGGCCGGTGTGTGGGACTCATCTATAATCCTAGTGCTCAGGGAGCAGAGGCAGGAGGATTTGGAACTTGAAGCCAGGCTGGGAGACATGACAGGACCTTGACTGACAGAAACAGAACCACACAAAAGCAGTTGGAAGCCAATAACACGAACATCTCTCTCAACCGCACAGGACTCGCGGACTGTCGACTGCAGGTTCAGAAACACAGCTTCTACCTCACAGTGTCATGGCACTCAGCACCACAGCCTCTGAGATGCTGTCCCTGTGACTCAACTTGGCCTGGGACACCAGAGCAGAGGTCTTTTCCATAACCCCAGGGCCATCTTTGGGTGATAGGACTCAGTGGGGTGGATCCCCAAAGGTTGGAGAGAAGCAGCCAAGAGGAAAGTGACTCCACGATGGTCCATGTGAAGCCAACGCTGAGCTGACGTGAGAAACAAGACCTCCGCCGTGTGTGTGTGTGTGTGTGTGTGTGTGTGTGTGTGTGTGTGTGTGTGTATGTGTGTGTGTGTGTTCTCCACATGTGAGGTGAGCAGGAACTATAAGCGAGCTCCACCTGGTCCTTCTGTATTTCTCTTCCAGAACATGCCTGCTTCTTGTCATCAGACTGACTGAAAGTAAGCTCCCCCAAGCACGTGTGTCTGGAGCAAATAGCTCTAATGCCTTGTGTGCTCACATACAAAGGCATGGGTGTTCACAGGTGGAATTGCTGGTCAACACCCAGCGAAACTTGGACCCACTTGTATTTCGTTTACGATGAAAATTGATTTTGCCATGAATCCTTTGTGACTTGACATTTTTAAACGTAAGAAAAGCAACTTCTTTTTATCGTAGGATACTTTGAGTTAGGAACAGGCTTGTGTTAAATTAGTAGATGTAATAATTGTTTAAAATTTAAAAGCAATAAAGTGGGAATATATTAAAAACTAAATCACACACACACACACACACGCACACGCACACGCACACGCACACGCACACCTCCTTATCTCTTTCCAGGAGCTGGGTCTGGGACAGGCCTCTTGTAATCTCAGATGGCCTGAGGTTGTCATCAAGATACAAAATGGGAAGAAAACAGAACAACTGAGATCTAAAGTTTCTGATCCAGGCCAAGGCAAGGAGTCAGGGTGTGCTGGAAATACTATTAGACCATGGGGAGACACCTCTAGGCCATGTGGTTGCTAGGAATGGGACCCTGCCACAACCAGGATGGGAGCCTGCGGGCAGGCTTTCTGGCTTCTGGCTAGGTGGCCTGGACTGTGTTCCTGAATGAGCAGGTCTAGGAAGCTGTGGTGGCAGTGGGTGGAGAAGCCAGGTCACACACGGCCCTCTTCCTAGCTGGGCCTCCCCTCCACGCTTGCAGACCAGTTCCCTAATCTGCAACCAGACTCGATGGTATCTGCGTCCCTAACGGTTCTGAAACCCCACAAGCCTATAATTCAGATAGAAATCCAGCTAGTGAGAGATAGGAAAACCCCAGCCACGGGCTGCCGCTCGGGGGGGTGTGCCCTGTAATCTACACTGAGCGTGAGCAGAAGCGGCTGGTCTGTGCTGGGCACACCACCCAAAATCAGCAAGGAGGTGTCTTCCCCCACGCTGCCATTTGGTGCCCAAGTGACCATGATCAACACTGATGGGGAGACAGAGAGAGCTTAGTCAGGATGAGCAACTTGCCCAAGGGATGGCTCCAACGTCCAGTCCCTGCCCTGGGCTCTGCACCTCCCCACGCTAGACGCTGGGCTATTTCCAGAGCTTTCGAAGGCTGAATAGACCCGAGTCTTTCACCCCCAAGTTCCACCTACACTGTGAGCACTGGGAGAAATAAGATTTTCCCCAGGAAAAGGATGACTGCTTTGATCGGGGAAGAAGAGCCCATACCTGCCCCTCCCCCCTCAATCATGGCTGCCCTTGAGGGAAGCCCACAGTTGCCCATCTGCGTAAGGCCCTGGTGCAGGGGAGAGAAGCTATCCTTTCCAGAGGCTGTGTTGGAAAGCCTGTGGGGCCTCACACCTGAAGCCTCACTTTTCCTCAGCCCAGTCAAAATCATGGTTCCTCAGGATTACCTCTGCACATAGGAAGAGAACAAGGCTACTTTCTATTGGCTTCCATATGACCTCGCCAAGGTGGACAGCTGCTGTTGCCCCAAAGGGACAAGTTTGGGGATGGGGCATTCCCCCCCAAAATTCAACATCTCAGAGCCAGAAGAGAACGAAGAACAGCCCAACATGGGTGCTGGACCTGCTCTTGGATCCGCTGATGAGCAGCAAGTTATTCTAACCTCTGCTCCATCTCTCCGAACCTGTGTGAGCGTCATTTAATAAGAGCCCAAGTGTCACATGGGCTAGGGGCTACTGTGGTAGACAGACAAGCCTACCAGCTTGCTCTGTACTTGTGGGAACCTGGTAGCCACTACCAATGTTCACTGAAGACTTCCAGGCATCAGGCCTTCCCTTCCTCTTCAATCTGCCTATTTGCTTGTAGAGCGCGTCCCTGGTTACTAGACACATCTCATCCTTTGTGGGACCCCAGTGACCCATTCAATTCACCCCGCACTCCCTATGAGACACCTCGTTAGGACACAACCTTCCTAAAGAGGCTGTGTCCCCATCCTTACCTTCCAGCTCTCTGACTCATTGCCTAACACTGGCATTGATGATGGGACAACGCTTTGTGTTTTGCTCGCTTGATAATGCTATATTTAGAGCTGTCATGGACACCTGTTGTTTTTTTTTGTGACAGTTCCAAAGATTTTATTTTTCCTGTTTTAGAAAAATCCCAAAATAGGTGAGAACCATGGCCCACCTGCTGGCAGAGAGGCTGAAAGAGGGCCGGCCTCCACTCTCCACACTTCACAGCCTGCTAATCACATGTTTCTGCCTGACAGCGTGAAGCCAGCAAGACCATACAAAAGCAGGGAGCCTGCGTAACCGTTTATGACAGTGGCAGAGCCAAAGGTCCAACGGAGAGGCAACTAGTACCCTCGGGTGACCGCATCATGCACAGAAGCAGCCTCTGTGGTTTGCTAGAAAACCGCAGACAGATGGGGCTCTGAAAAAGCTGCCTGCCCGTACTAGAGGTGCTTCCTGGACAGCCATCTTCCCTCTGCGAACCCTGCTGTAGAGTAGGTGTTCTGAGGTATCTTCCAACTGTAGGACACTCGATTCCTGAGTTTTTAAATGGAGTCTTCCTACTGATTAAGACAGGCTCCAAGTGAGGTAGGAGGTTGGGTGGGATCCAGGATATCAGACAAGCAATGTAAGAGCAGCTTGTTATCATCTGGCTTTTGGTGTCCCCCGAAGGCCCATGGGGTGTAAAGGTTGGTCTCTAGGGCAGGTCTGTGGAGAGGATGAAGTCTTTCAGAGGTGGGGGCTGGTGAGGAAGTCTTCGGTACACCGAATATGCACACTCAATGGAGACTGTAGGACCCTGGATATTTCCTTTCACCCTATGTCTCCTCTCTCCCTTTTCCCATCGGTGTGAGTCACATTGTCCAGCTTTGCACTCCCACCAGGACATACTCAAACAACAGTTGTCCGTCAGACACCGAACCCTCCAGGCCTGAGTGAGAAGAAGTCTTTTTAGCATGACAACTTGGGTGTCTGTCACTGGGACAGAAAGTGGCTTCAAGTCTTTAAAAATCACTCTCTAAAAGCAATCCTCCTACCTTGGGATTTTAAGCCCTGTTTTTCGGAGACACGGATTGAAACTGAGGCGAACAGGCTTAGACCTTGCTCATTGCTTCTGTGTCTACCTGGATGTCTGTCCTGAAAGTTGTGGTGCTTCTGTCCACGAGGCAGGGTCCTAGAAACTTGGCCAGGCATGGCTGAAGATTAAGAAAGGCAGACGGTCGGTGCAGATGAGGACAAACCAGCAGTCAGGACACTCAGGGCGTTTGTTCCACGTAGCACGAACAAAGAGATGGGTTCGCCAGTCTAAAGGCAGGGTCTCTAGGGAGCAGCCTGAGGCCTGTGACCCTGAAGTCTTTTTTTTTTTTTTTTTGTTCTGTACCATTTTTAGCCAAAGGCCAACCTTCTGTTTTTAACCAAAGGTCAACCTTCAAACTCCGACTGCTGTTCCCCTGGGCCTGACCCCAAGGAAGCCTTTATATTCCCATGACTCTGAGGCACTGGCATTCCTGACACGGGCACACTCGTGTCAAAAGCACACACTTACAGGGACTTCACCTGCTCTCCACACCCTGGCGTAGTTAGAGGTAGTTGGAAATGTAACACGGTTGGAGGCCAGGACAGCGGTCCTCATCCCAGTGCCTTGGTGTGCAGGGAGCTTGGGAAATGGTCTTCCCCCAGTGAGCCACGTCATCAGAGCGATGCTTGGCTGCCAAATTTCTGTCCAGTTTTTAATTCTATCAAATCCCAGGGGAGCTGTGAGTCCTTGAGCACCTCCTTGCTTTTCCCTTCTTTGAAAGATGAATAAAAAAGGTACGGTTTATGAATGGATAAATACAACGTCATAAATCTATACTGTGGAATACTATTCAGCCCTAAAAGAGAGCAGAAATATTGATAAGGGCAGCAAAATGGGCGAGCCTTTAAAATATTGGGCTCGGTGGAAGAAGCTTAGACCCCAGAGACCATACACAGGACAGTTTGATCAATTTGTGTGAAACGTTAGAGCAGGCGGGCCTTTGTGGCAGATGTTTACCAAGCCCCAGCAATAGTTTAGTGTCAGGAAGAGGTGTGGAAGCCAAAATGCCTCCAGGATTCTGCTCTTAGGGACAACCGGAAATGCTCAAAACTCAGTGTAGTAATGGTTAAACAACTGCGTAAACACATGAAAACCTTTGAATTATAATCGAAACTGGTCAGTTACATACTTTGTGCATTGTGTCCCAATAAACCTATTAAAATCCAGACAGTCACTTCAAGAAAGCTGATGAACCCCCGACCAGACAGGGCGTGGAGTAGAGATGGATCAGGAGTGCAGAGTCGTCGATTGATAATCTTTGCGGATCCAGAATTATCAGCCCTTAAATTCTGCATTGCAAAGGTCTGTCAGACGATCCTGGGTAAGAAGGCTGAAGACCGATGCTCCCCCGAATGAGGGACTGTCCAGGTGGTCAGCGGTCTCTATGAATTGGCTAAGTTTTAGAAGCTATGTTTTGTGCTTCTTGTAATTTCGGGTAATATTGGCCGTTCTCAGATTTCTGAGGGAGTTGAAGACTAATTTAGTCTCATAGCCTACCCAAGCCTCAATTAACTTTGAGGAAACACAGTCGTCTGGATGATTTTCTAATGGCAGTAGTCGTGTGCAACTTATATTTGATGCAAAAAGTTTGTTTTTTATTAAACAGAAAGGGTGATGTGTAGGATGATGTCATTATGCAGCAAGGCGGGTCCAGGATAAGGCGTAGCCTATCATTGGATGAGAAGGACGGGTAGGCGGGGAAAAGTCTAGGAAGGAGGGAGGGAGGAGGAGCGAGAGATCAAGATGGAGTCTACAGGGCTGGGGATTTAGCTCAGTGGTAGAGCGCTTACCTAGGAAGAGCAAGGCCCTGGGTTCGGTCCCCAGCTCCGAAAAAAAAAAACAACCAAAAAAAAAAAAAAAAAAATGGAGTCTACAAAGGAGGATGGTTCAGATATGGGTGAACTAGATCGATTTTTATCTTGTCTAGGTGGGCTGTTTATTTCTTTATAAATTGGCAATGGATTTATTGTGTGGATGCATTGTGGATTGAGAAATTGGCATGTAAATCTAATTGCTAAATTACAAATTTCTGGAACTTTGATTCTACCGGGCTAAAGAGGACAGCGTGTGAAAGAAATGGCTGAGAGGCAGTTGGAGCGTGCGGATCTGCTTCTGTTGCCCGTGTGCAGTGGGAACGCACAGGGCCCACAGAAGGAGGGGTGTGTGTGTGTGTGTGTGTGTGCGCGCGCGCGCGCGCGTGCGTGCGTGCGTGTGTGTGTGTGTGTGTGTGTGTGTGTGTGTGTGTGTGTGTGTTAGGGACCACGTGGAGAGGGCGGCTAAAAGGGAGACAGCCGGGAGAAGGCGGCTTGCAGACCATGTGATAGAGTAGCAGCCGGAGTGAGCGGATCCGGCTCATGGGAACTGAGAGAAAATGTTCCTTTCTAACTTTTACCACGACACAGGAGGGCTTCTAGCTTGGAGTCTAGAGAGACAGAGAAAGAGGAAGGGGCAGCGATGAAGAGGTCATTTTGGACAGAGTGAGTTGGGACACCACAAGGCAGCCTTCTGCAAGCTTCCGGGAGCCCAGTTTCCCAGACAAAGGCTTATGGCACAGTGTTCTCTTCTGGTGCCTAGGACAAGAGAACACCGGCAGGACGCAAGCTTACTGTGAGGACGCAGTGGGTGGCCCCCAGCAGCATGGCTTCCTCTCAGGTAACAACTCTTGTTATTTCTCCCACCCTCGCCACCGAGCCCCAGACTTCACATACATTCGCTGCGGCTGGTGTCACCCACATTTCAAAAGGGAACAAAGACCAGAAAGATGAGCTGCAGACCTGAGTTCAAACCAGCCTATGTATTCATTCCTTCAGGAGAGAGGCATTGAGTCACATCACATTGTCCCCACACGGGGATCAGAAGGAAGTACAAGGAGTAGTAACTAAAACGATCTTGCTGCAAAACTAATTTGTTTGTTTACTTAGTCATTAGGTTAACTTTCGGACTCTTTTTTTTTTTTTTAGATTTATTTATTTTATGTATGTGAGTACACTGTAGCTGTCTTCAGACACACCAGAAGAGGGCATCAGATCCCATTACAGATGGTTGTGAGCCACCATGTGGTTGCTGGGAATTGAACTCAGGACCCTGGAAGAGCAGTCAGTGCTCTTAACCACTGAGCCATTGCTCCAGCCCTTAACTCGGACTCTTAACGACAAGGTAAATTCAAGGCTAACCTGGGCTACATGAAACTCTTTTAAAAAGAGTTTTGGGGGTTGGGGATTTAGCTCAGTGATAGAGTGCTTGCCTAGGAAGCGCAAGGCCCTGGGTTCGGTCCCCAGCTCTGAAAAAAAAAAAGGAAAAAAAAAAAAAAAAAGAGTTTTGACTTGAAGACTAACAAATTAAGGCCGGGGGGGGGGGCAGTACTGGCCCACTGCCTGTTTGGTGGATAACGTTTAATAGGGACACAGATAGGACACGGATGTGCGTTATCTATAGATAATTTTAGACTTCCACAGCAAAACAACAGCAACAACAAAAAAAGAGTCACGGCCACCAATAACATATTACAATAACATGGCCACAAAGCTCAGTATGATCACCAGGTAGCCTTTGTAGAAAATGTTGCCAAGGCCTGGTCTAAAGTCAGAACCACAGAGGCCATGAGTAGAACAAAACGTGGATCATTCAAACTGAAGAGGAAAAGGCTGTGAGGGAGCCCGGAAGCCTAAAGCTACAAGTAGAGTCCCCCTTGGGATGTGAGCGGTGGTTGCCAGCCCAGAGCACATCTCCCAGGTGGGTGTGCTCAGATAGATGCTCATGTATTTTGAAAAAAAAACCTCTTCATTCTCTTTCTAGAGCTGCAGAAGTCACTGTGGTCACCCGGGCTCTGCTGCTGCTGCTGCTGTGTAGCCATAGGCCAATCTTCTTCCCTGGGTACCTGACACCAGACATCTCTTACTGGACCGTCAGGCTGTGAGGGGACTTGTGAAGAGCCTAAGTGTCCTATGATCCCGGGTGCCTTCACAACGGTTATATGGATGTATAGACTGACCACCTTCAAGAGATTTGCGTATATGCTCAGCCCTGCGTGCAAAATCATCTTGGTCCCTGGCTGAGCACGCTCAGTTCTCAGTAATTCTCTCTCATAGCGCAACTTGGCGCCCTGAGGAGTCGTCCTGACAGCCAGGAATAGGTGGACATCGCAACCCTCTGAGAGAGACTCCAGTGCGGGTTCCCAGAGGCAGACGCAGCAGCTGGGAAGTGGGAAGTAACTTGGGTTTGCACTTCAGGGCTGAACCATCAACCCCATCTCGCCTGGAGCCAGCACAAAGGGTTCGCAGTGTAGCCTCAGCCAGCTGGCCCAGTCCTGGTAAACAGCGTGTTCCCTGCTCCCTCGCCCTGCCTCCAGGAAACACCCCTTCTGCCTCCGCTTGGATGATGCTTTTCGGCTTACACCCTTGAACCCGAAACCCAAGCTCAGGGGGGTGGGGTGGGGGGGGTGGAGGGAGGCCGTGGCCCCGTCAGCGCAGTCCTCAGCACCTGGCTTGCTTTCTTCTACCCAGAGGCCAAACCCTCAGACACAAGAGAAACCAGAGCTGGCTCAGCTGGCCAGCACACAGGCTTCCTGTCCAAGTGTTTGCGGCTGGGCTTCCTGCTGGCGGAAGGGTGGCCTGCAGCTCTGCTCTGACATCCCCGGGTGGCGGCCAGGCACGTCCAGCTGGCACCCGACAGGGCTGCTGTGGCTACACTCCATGCAGCTGTCAGTCGGCATTCCCAGGGATGCTGGGGTCAGGCTGTGAGAACTGTAAAAGGGATCCTTTGGGAACAGAGGAAGCTGTGAATAAGACCCCAAAGTGCAGCTCAGGGCTTGTCCCGGGCAGCTAGCCAGAGGATGGTTCCCAGACGTGCCACACTCCAGATGGACGGACCCCTGTGTTTCCCAGAAGCCTACCTCCTCTATCACCTGTAAACCTCCACCCGCGTTCCTTTGTGGGTACACCATACAGCTTCCCTGCACCCTAGGAACACTGGTGACAGAGTCCAGGCACCACGACTGTCCCTAGCTTTGATCTCCCCATCTTGAGAGATTTAATGCTGAGGAAAAATCAGCTACCCTGCCCCAAATGGAAAACGGAGAGTGTAAATATTTGCTGGGCCTACCGTGTTCATTTCGAGCTACGTGCGTTCCATAAACATCCATGGAGTCAATACGAGCATGGCAGAACTCAGTTTTAATAAGAGAAGTATGCTGTCCCGTTGAGTAGCTAGCCTCTTGCTACTAGACCTTCCCAACAGACAACGTTCACAGATCGGTCAAAAAGGATCTGGGTAGATGAGCTCAGACCCAGCTCCAGGAAGCATGGTTTTCCCACAGTGCCTGACAGAATGCTCTAGAATGTCTTTGAAACATGGGTAGGGAGGTGAAAGAGACAGAGAAGGATGGAGGAGGGGGCTGTAGACTTTGAAGAGTAAACTCCTCCTTTGAGGGGGACGGTGGACAAGCCTGCTCTTGAGTACCGTTTGTTGTTTCTGTGGTTATGAGATGAGAATTACAGGTGCCCACCCCAGAGTGCATCGTGATAACCACAAGGGAGGATGGGCAGCTCTCCTGTGGGGCATTTGTTTATGGGCACAAGCGAACTATCCCTTTGTCATTCATTCCTATAGAACCCCGAAAATGAGAGTCCCCGTTTGAACAGAGACACAGAGCCTGAAGCTCGGAGATAACTAGTGCATCTGAGCGGACTCAAGTCTGATTGAGCCCAGCATCATCCACATGTGCACGTCAATCAGTCTGTCTTACCTCTTCCTCAGATCTTGCTGTGATGGCCTATCAAAGCATCTGGTGTTCCGTTAAGCACCAGACACTACTCCACCCTCTGAAAAAATGTGCAGGAAGCAGCAGGTCATCCTCTAAAATGGCCTGTCCCTCCCCACCTCATTCAGGACAGAGGTAACATTTGCATTATTAGTGATTAACAACTCTGGCCAACCTTCAAAGACAGATGTGCTTTCAATCCTGGCGGGACATTAGAGGGATGCTACGTTAACAGGTCTGTGACCTGTTCGGCCTCAGATCCAGGCCCTACCAGCCCAGCCATTTCATCTGATACATGGCTCTATTCTTGCCGACTATCATAGCCAAGGAACCTCTCACTGCCAGAGACCCAGGGATGAAGAGAAGGAGGAGGAGGAGGGGGGGGGGGGAGGAGGAGGAGGAGGAGGAGGAGGAGGAGGAGGAGGAGGAGGAGGACCAGTCTCTTTCCTTTTGTTCGGCAACACCGCCCCTAGAACCCTAACTCCTACCAAGAAATCTGCACCAAGGTCCCCTTCCCCTCTGGCTTCTGGCAATGCCACGTTCTCTCTGGCCCTGTGGCCTGGGATGACAGCAGCTTCCTGTCTTGTGAGTCTCAGGCTGCTGTCCCCATGTGTCCCCATCACTTCCCACACCTGCATGACTGTTCTCCGTCTACTGGAGTTTCTGATGGGTTATGTTTTCTGAGTGAATTCCTTCTGGTTCTAAATCAGCATGACATGTTAAACCCCAGCCCAGAAACAGTCAAAATGACGGGAGGAAGGAACGGGTCTGGCTTGACAAAAAGACACACACAGTGCCCGGGCAGGGAATGGGAGAGGCAGCTGAGCTACACTGGTAGCTTGTAGGTCAGGCGCTATGTTGGGAGGGAGTCAGGATACCCTCTCAGACCCGCCTGTACCCCATCCCCTCTCACACCTAGCTGCAGAAGGCTGAACTAGCCCTGGCATCCTCTGAAACTATGACACAAGAGTCCGTGCTTCTCAAGAACATGGGCCAGACCCTGTGACTCAGCGCTCTGGGCAGGCCAAGCTTCTGTGTCCACGTCACCTCCTCCATTAGGATTTGGGGAGAAGGCCTCCCACAGTGATGTCATCGAAGGAAGCAGGTGTCTTTCCACTCAACCCCCTCCCCCAGGCTTGGAGTATCTGGGACATGGAAGGGATGACTCTCAGCCCGGCCTCCTCTAGTCCCGCAACAAAGTATCTCCTTTCTCAGCCCTGCCTCCTCTAGTCCCGCAACAAAGTATCTCCTTCCTCACCTGAGTGAGGGGTAAGCCTGGGGATGCCTAACAGCCTCACCCTGACATAGTCCCTGGGAAAAGGAAAATCACATCAAGAGAAGGAAGCTAGACCCTTAGCTCCAGGTTCACATGGTCCCATTGCACCACCATTGCTAAAGCTGTTACTTGTTTTATGTCGTGCCCATGGGCTCCTGCTGGGCACATGTGTACTGAGTGCTCTGCCAGGTCCTGGCAGTTTCAGAGATGGGCAACTAAGGTCAAATAATAATAATAATAATAATAATAATAATAATAATAATAAAAATAATAATAATCTGAGGTTTGTATCCAAGATCCAACAACTGAGACTGACGTGACTGGTCATGTGACCCTTGCCACCTCTGTACTCTCGTGTATAAAATGGACAAAATAAGCAGCAAGCTACAAAAGGGCTCGTGTAGGTAACTAGTTTGGCACAGGATGACTGTTCTCTTTTAATTAATTAATGAATAAATCCAGTACACCCACAAGCCTGGGGAAGCCTCCAGAGTGTAACACACCGACCGCTAAGGGCTTGCTTCTGTAACACCAAACCTGTCACAAAGCCTCTCACCGCAGAATAAGGTTTTTAAAAGAGAGAAAAGAAAGAAAGAAAGAAAGAAAGAAAGAAAGAAAGAAAGAAAGAAAGAAAGAAAGAAAGGAAAGCTTGTTCTTTCTGATTTGGGTGATAGCAGCCTGACCTCGGAGGCATCCCACGCGCACCCTCTGTCCCCCTGAGCCTGGCTGACACCCCTCCTGGCCGGATGTGCGCGCAAAGGGCCGAGGTTGGGAGCATTTCCGGGACGGCTGGGTCACAGTGTGGCTCTGCAGTGTCTGGCAGCCCCACCCTTCCTGGCAGCCAGACCTCCTCCTCCTCCTCCGGCCTCTGAAAGCCTGCCAGCACCCGGGAGGGAGAGCAGGCCCTGGAGACGCGAGGTCCAGCTCCGCGGGGAGGGCAGGAGCCCGCAGAAGGGAGCCGGCGCTCCTCCAGCCCTCCTGACCTGCCACGCACACGCATCTCAGCAAGTGCCGAGTGCTCCTCCTAGTGGGGAAGGAAGGATGCGCGACCCCGGCTTGCTACCCTCCTGTGGGCAGCTAAAACCAAGGGCTCCTTCCCAGGCCTGAGAGATGGCCACACCAGCGGGTCTCACCCCACCTCACAGTGCCAAAGGCCCATTCATATCCAGTGCCTTTTGAGTGTGGCACACTTTTAGGGCCCGTTTTACAGATGAGAACACTGTGAGTCGGTCTCAGGCCCCAACTGCCACTGTTTTCTTTGCATCAGTGTGTTATTCTCAAAATTGACGACAAGCAAGACTTGACCACCTGTCTCATACCCATGACCCGTGCTTTTCCACCTGGTCACATACAGATGTCACACCATCTTGAGAACGGACCTGGTTCTTTCTTTGTCCTTTGCCCTTAACCACTAGAAACCGAGTGCGCTGGGGATGTCCTAATTAAAAGCCTTTTGGCTGACTGATCACAGCTGACCCTTCAGAGCCAGCCCCTCCCCTTCCAACAACCCACCTAACCCCACCAAAGCAGGAGAGAGGGGCTTTCTGCTCACTGTGGGCAGAGTGAGTTCCAAAAGTTGCCTCTGGATAACTCTACCATATACCAAGGGCTCAGCCTGGTTCACAGGCTACAGGGAGTAGGGTGTGTTTCCAGCCCTGTCAGTAGAAACCACAGAAGCCTGCAGGCTGTCCCCTGGAGAGCCTCCAAGCCCCTGTCCTCACCACTGCCCATGGTGGAGAGAAGGCATTTTGGAGTAAGTCACTCAACAAGGAGGGGAGGTGACCCTTGTTCAGAAACAGAATGAAGCCACATGCTGCCTTGGGGATGTGTGTCTTGGGGACCAGTCCTGGAGGTCTGGTCTGGAGACCCTAGCTGGGAGGTTCTTGGAAGCCACAGGAGGAGGAATGTCCGCTGCCCACCATCCCCAGCTGGGATCCTGTCACGGGACCACACTGGGCCTGAGCTCAAGGACAGAACAGGCAGGCAGTGAGCTGTGTTTTCTGGGAAGGCAGCCAGTCCTTGTGCCCTCAGGCTTCCGGGCACTGAGAATGGTGGAGCAGGCACTGGCTACCTCAGCTCCCTCCTCCAGGCTGAGTGGGCACACCCTGCTTCTGGTGCCAGAGAGCCACAAACACTCAGTTCCCTGCTCTGGAGGGGAGGAGAGACACAGTGGAGACTCAGAGCCACACCTGTGCCCAGAAACGCACAAAGTACAAGCCTCTGGTAGCCGATCCCAAGTGAGTCCTATCTCCCCTACCTGGCTGAGCTGTCTGAGGGCAAGGAAGAAACTTTTGGCGTGGCTTCAAAAGATGCCAAGATCAGCCGGGTTGTGGTGACTTGTGCCTTTAATCCCAGCACTCTGGAGGCACATGGGAGGCAGAGGCAGAGGCAGAGGCAGAGGCAGAGGCAGAGGCAGAGGCAGAGGCAGAGGCAGAGGCAGAGGCAGGTGGATATCTGAGTTTGAGGCTAGCCTGGTCTACAATGATTTCCAGGACAGCCAGAGCTCCACAAAGAAACTCTGTCGATAGATAGATAGATAGATAGATAGATAGATAGATAGATGACTAGATAGATAGATCGATGACTAGATAGATAGATGACTAGATAGATGACTAGATAGATAGATAGATAGATAGATAGATGACTAGATAGATAGATAGATGACTAGATAGATAGATGACTAGATAGATAGATAGCTGACTAATAGATAGATGACTAGATAGATAGATAGATAGATAGATAGATAGATAGCTGACTAGATAGATAGCTGACTAGATAGATAGACAGATAGATAGATAGATGACTAGATAGATAGATAGATAGATAGATAGATAGATGACTAGATAGATAGATAGATAGATAGATAGATAGATAGATAGATAGATAGATAGTTGGATGGATGGATGGATGGACGGACGGATGATGGATGGATGGGTATGCAGCACTCTTATCCTAGGTGGTATGCCATGTACCTGTGGGCACATGTCATTTCCCCTAATCCCAGCCTCAGTTTCCCAGATGTGCTAACCTTCCTGGTTGCTTAAAGCCTAAGAGCCTGAGCTGTATCTGGATGCACCTGAAGCATAGCTCTCCCACGAGGGCCGCGGTTTCTTGGTGTCAAAGAATTGAATGTAGTCTTATTAACCTATGGTGTGGGGGAACGAAAATAAGGGTTGGTGTGAGCTCCTGAGCATAGACTTGGGCTCTTGACAGGTATTATACGAGAACCCGAAAAGGAAGAGGCCTCCTAGTTTCTGGTAGCTGCCCCAGCAGGTGTCCTGGACCACTAAGGACAAACCATAGATGAGTCTGGAACTCATTGATTCCTCACTGGGCCACTCAGCACGTACTTGGCAAGTTGCTTGCCTCAGACGGTCTCAGGAGGTGAAGTCTGAGGGCCTCAAGTAGTTCGAGCCAGCTCAGGATGGTTGTCTTTTATCGGCAAAGGGTTCTCCTGTGAGAGGGACTACCCTACAGCTGACTGGCAAGGGCCCTAAAGTGAAGATCTGTAGAGACCAGGTCTGGATTCCTTGAGAAAAGAACTTTCTAGAAGCTATTTTCTAACAGACTAGACTGAGGTCATGGGCAGTGTGCTTCCAGTCACTAGGAGTGTTCATCTGGATCTGTGATGGTGGTGGGGTGAGTCTACAAAGAGATGGTGACTCAAGGGCGTTAGCCAATCCTCCCTTGTCCTGGGGATTCCTGGCTTCTCTGTTCTCCATGGGCTGTGAGGCTGTCCCTGGTATTAATTAGCAAGCACTGCCTAAGAGGTTATTCAGAACACGAGCGCTTGGCCAGATCACACTGTGCAGACCGCCTGAAGTGTTACACATCTTGTACACATTATTCCAAGTAGGAGGGACCGGGAATCTATCAGGACAGGCAGTTTAATGGGTTATAAACGGTTCTGTTTCCACGCAGCTCTCCGTATATCTCTTTCCCTTTGCTGTGTAAGAGGAGCTCACGCTTAAGGCCGTAGAGCCTGTGGCCTTCAAAGTGCCAGGAAAAACAAGACCAAGTATGAAGAGAACTTACCCCAGAGTGTGGCAAGCCAGCTCTTCAGGGCTGGGTGGTCCCCAGGTTGCCACGTATGAGTTTGGTGCATGGTGTTCACCTGCCAAAATCCACACTCCAGTCACATTAAGTCATCGAGGGAAGGTGCTAGGCAGTGGCTGGTTTCTAAGGAGACACTGGGCCATTTGAGGGGGGCTACAGCCCCAATGGCTATGGCACAGCTTCCTACCATCAAGTCATCCCTGTCGGCCTGGAACTGGGCCAGCGGATGGGCAGCTGCACACCAGCTGTTGGCCTGAGCAAAACCAGCAAGCGAGAGCCATGACATGGAGAAGCAGTCTTCATCTAAAAGGAGGCCCAGCCCAGACCCCCCAGAAAAGTGCAGCTCCCATGGAAGGGTACTGTGTTTCTTCAGGCAAATGAATCTAGACAACCGGATTACACTGTATCTTGTTTTCATCTAGCCCATAATAGCCCAGCACTGGAGTAGCCGACCACTAGGTGCCATGGTCGGACGTCACACAGGAGAGGAACAGCAGAGGACCATCCAGGAAGTGGCTTCCCAGAGGCCGAAAGCATCTTATCTGAGGGCTGTCCTCCAGCACCTCCACAGCAGGTCAGATCTAGATCAGCACCCTTCACAACGGGTATCTTCCCACCCAGGCCCTGCTTCACATGAACTAGAAGGAGATACGAATGGTGTAGCACTTTGCGCTGCTATGGGGACCCACCATGTGGTCCTCTCCCTATCCCCTCCCTCTCCCTCCCTCCCTCCCCCTTTCCTCCCCTCCCTCTTTTCTCTCTGCTAATGCTCTGGCCCCAGTTGGTCCCGTTGTTCATCATGCTATTCCTCTAGCTAGCCTCCTCTTTCTGCACCCTGACTGTGAGTCTGCCCTCAGCTCCAGGGCCATCTCAGAAAGCCTTTCCTGCCTGCTCTGTCATTACCTAATGTATTTCTTTCGAGAATGTCCTCTTGTTGTTTGTTTGTGTATGTGTAGCATGCACATGCGTGTGTGTGTGTGTGTGTGTGTATGTGTGCACATGTGTACATGTTTATTTTTCTTCCTATTAACATTTAAATGCCAGTAAAACAGACTGTGGTGGGGAAAACCCAATCTGGGGCCTGTTGCCAGGAGAAGGGACAGGTGACAAGGGCCAGAGCAGAGTGGCAGGGTGGGACAGCCTTGTGAAACTGTGATTGTAAGGAAATGATGTCTCCAGGCCCCTTCATCCTGAACTGTAAAACTCTAATTTCAAATCCTTTCTGGGACTGCCGGCCCGAAAGCCTAGGCCCTCTTCACCAGCTCCCTTCAAACTCTCATTAAGGATCCACAGATGGCTTCCATGGATTGGAATGGTTAGTCCTCTCTCCCTCCCTCTCTTTCTCTCTCTTTCTGTGGGGGGTGGTATGAATATGGGTGGTTTGAAAATGTGAAATGTGTGTGGTGTGTGTGAATGTGTGTGGTGTGTGCATGAGAGTGTGTGTGGTGTGTGACATGTATGTAAGAATATGTGCGTGAAAAAAAAAGAATATGTGCGTGAGAGTTTGTGAATGTGTATGTGAATGTACATGTGATGTGTGTGTCCATGTGTGAATATGTGTGTGGTGTGTGTGACTCTGTGTGTGTGGTGTACATGGGGCTGTGGTGAAGGTGTTTATGAGTGTATATGTTTGTGTGTTGTTGTGCTGTGTGTTTGTGATGTGTGAGTGTGCATATGTGTGGTGTGCCTGTGTAAACATGTGAGTGTGCATGGAGTGAGTGTGTAAATGCGTGTGAGTGTGTACATGTGCGTGCTGTGGTTTGTGTGACTTGTGTGTATATGTGGTATATGTGTAAGGGTGTGTATGAGTGTGTGTGTGATATAAGTGTATATATGGTGAGTGTGTGAGTCAGTGTGTGTGTGACACACAGGAGTGTCATGAAAGTCTACCCACAACACAGATTCCTCCCTCATCTGTCTAAGTGCACACTCATGCACTCAATGGAGGCTAGAATGACTCCATTCCTCCACCTGAAATCCCTCCCTGTGGACAGTGACTGACAAGAGAACCTTCTAAAGAACCAATCATCTTGCCTTCTCTTAAAAGCCAAGGGATGGAAAAGACAAGTGTTACCCTGGGAGGTGCAGTTGACCAAGGAATACCCCCCCTTTCTCTCTGGGAAAATACACCTGCTCTCCAATAAGCTGAGTGGTTTGATTTTGGTTGTGATCATAGTAGACGCCCACAGCCTTGCCTGGTTGGGTGGTAGAGTTGATAGGAGCTCGGAGTACAAGCTTGTCAGACTCTGCCTCTGGGAGAGTCCCTTCCCCTCTCCCAGCCTCAGTTTCCTAACCATAAAATAAAGGGTTGGATGGTTGGTTCTAAGGAAACTAGTCTCCGAATAGGCCATGAGTGAGCCTATTCCTGCCTTCCGCCCATCCTCCTGCTGCAGACTCGAGCATTTTACAGCCCCACGTGTCTATAACATGGTGAAGAAGAAGGAACTATCTGCCACTGAATTCACCAGTGAGAATGTGAGAATCTGATGGGAGGAAGCCCCTTCCTGCCAGCCGTCTGCCAGTGCTACTCACTGGGCCAGGTACAGTGTCAGCAGCTGACAGTCTTGGCTGACTGGCAAGCGGCCTCACCAATCCCACCTCCTCTTCCCTTCCTCTCTGTCCCTGCCTGGACGGCTCTCAGGACTTCCTGACAAGGCAGTGTGCCCACAGCCAAGGTCCCAGTGCACTGCTGCAAACTGAGGAAGGTACAAAAGTCCACTGGAACCATCCATAGTGGGGGCAGTGGGGAGGGAACGAGGAACACGGCCTGGCACAGGGAAGAGGCAGAGGAGGCTGCTGTCACCTTTGTCTCCAGGAACAGCTGAGAATGGTCACCAATAAAGATTATTAGTAAAGAATGAGAGAAGGCAGCCTGAACTAAGAAACTGCGGGCTCTGTGGCAGGAGAGAAAGCAAAAGAAAATGCCTCCTGCCTTCAGGCTTAGGGTCTCCTCTGGTCCAAACCCCAGTCTCTGCGTAGTCACTCACCCCAACATCGACAAGCAGCTGGCCATCACTGGATTGTCCTTGGTTAAGCCTCAAACTCCAGCTTTCAGCCAGTTCCCTGAGGGTCATCCAGAGAGAAGCAGAACTTGACCCAACCTCAAGAAGCTAGGCCCCCAAGGGCGACCACTGGCACAACACCCCCACCCCCACCCTTACACAGGAAGACCCTTGCTTAACACACAGCAGGAGACACAGAGCCTGGAGGGCACAGGGCAGTTGCCCCCCTCCCCAAGATCTTGGCGGCTGGCCCATCAGGGTTGGCAGTGGCTCAGCTGGCCTCAGCACACTCCCCTGGAAAGGGATCCCTGCTACTCACTTCTACCCTCCAGCTGGCCTGCAGCTTGACAGAGCTATTGGCTCAAACCCTTTTTCTTTTTAACCTTTCCCTCACCACCGACACCACCACTTCTGGTGAAAAAGGTTTGTAAGATACTCTGTTAGACCTTTTAAATGTCTTTATTCTTTAGGAAAATGCTGTAAATCACAATGGTTTCAGTGTCTACAGGGTTCAGGCAGGCCTTTTTCAGAGTTTCCAGTTTGGGGCAAGAAGATTTGAACCTTCCAAAATCCCATAGCACCGTGCAGAGGGTCAGGTAAGGAGCCAAGGACCTGGTAAAGTACTATTTACTACCCAAGGCCTAGCTTTTCCCTGGAGCTTCCCTGAGGCCATGAAGCACAGGGAGGGGCCAGGACCTTTGAACCTCACATCTAAGGCCTAAAGATGTGAGGTAACAAGCTTGGGGAACCCCCAAGGTGGAGCGCAAGGACCTTTTAAATAACTTCAACTTCTCACTGGGAAGCACGGTGAATTCACATCTGCCTCCTGGACCTGGAAAGGCAAATTGTTGTCTCCCTCTCCTACTATGAGGGAAAGAAAGTGCTAGAACTCGGACACTCTGAAAACAGCTTCTGGGGTTGAATAAAACCACAACTTCCAGACAGTTGTCTCCCCGAGGGGTCGTTTCCTTGGATCAGGGCTGGGATTCAAACACCAGCCCGTCTGACTTAAAAGCCTGGGTTGCAACCGCATGGTCCGGTGCAGAGTGTCTCATGTGGAGGAAGGCGGAGGACACGGTCCCCAGTGAGCATGGGCAGGTGGCTCAGTATTGGTTTACCTCTGGGGAGCCCCATGATCACCACAGATCTGTACTTACTGTCTGTATCCAGGAGTTGTCCAGAAGCCGCACCTTGACCCAACTCTGAACAAATGGGAAGAACTGATTTTATAGCACTTACTTCCACAAGCATCACTTGGAGGACACTTCGAGCGGTGAAAATGGGCCTTGGAAAGAGTGGTGCCATCTCAGTCATGGCCACTCAGGTAGAGACTCAGCTGAGTCCTCTCCACGAGCAAGCAGAGTGGGCCCAGAATCCTCTCTCTCCAGCTTGCTCCAGAGGCCCCCAGGGAGTCCATTTTGAAGCCTGTCTTGCAGGAATGGGTCCCCTCTACCTCTCCCTACACTAGGACATGTGCCTGCACACTTAGTGCTCTCTGTAAAAGGTAGCTGGGGTAGACAGCCTCATTTCTAAGGCCCAAAGATAGCAGGTAACAAGCTTAGGGAACCCCATGTTGGAAGTTACTACCTCTATAGTAACTTTAACTTCTCACTCATTCAATGAGTACCTACTATGTGCCGGCCATTGCAGAAGGCCAGAGAGAAGACAGTAGGAAAGGCCTTCATTCTATGCAGGCCTGGCCCTTGCAACTGGCAGACTACCCCTGGCTGAAGGCTGAGGGAAGGGATGACTGAAGGGGGGGACAAGCTTCAGTAGAGGTCTGGTGGGATGAGCAGTTGATTATTTGAGGCACCCCACCGAAAACCCTCACATAGAGGACACTGAGGCAAGACACTGAGAAAAGAGGGTGTCTGATGATGACATTGGCAGGGATAGTTTAGAACAGTAGTTCTCAACCTATGGGTCATGGCCCATTGGGGGGGCGGGTATCACATATCAGAAATCCTGCATATCAGATGTTTACATTATGATTTCATAACAGTAGCTGTGAATGGTTTGTACATGTTCAGCCCAGGGAGTGGCACTATTAGAAGGTGTGGCCCTGTTGGAATAGGTGTGTCACTGTGGGCGTGGGCTTGGAGACCCTCTCCTCCTAGCTGCCTGAGGATGCCCAGTCTGTTCCTGGCTTCCTTCAGATGAAGATGTAGAACTCTCAGCTCCTCCTGTACCATGACTGCCTGGATGCTGCCATGCTCTCACCTTGATGATAATGGACTGGACCTCTGAACCTGTAAGCCAGACCCAATTAAACGTTGTCCTTATAAGAGTTGTCATGGTCATGGTGTCTGTTCACAGCAATAAAACAGTAGCAAAATTACAGCTATGAAGTAGCAACAGAAATAATTTTATGGTTTTATGGTTGAGGGTCGCCACGACACAAGGAGCTGTTTTAAAGGGTCACAGAGAGCATCAGGATGGATGAGGACCGCTTGGCAGTGGTAGTGGGACCCTGGCCTCAGCTCCCTACACTCCAGTAGGTGGATTCACTACAAAGCTCTTCTGAGGTCATTTCCTCACCTTTGGGATGAGAAAAGGATTCCTAGCGACGATCACATATTTATCACAACCATATCTTGGCATCGTTTTCTGGGAGGGGCAGCCTTCCCCCCCCCATACCCCTTCAAGATATGATCAGACCCCTCACTTCATCTCTCAGCTTTGGCCATCCTCTCTGGTCTCTTGGTTACTGTTGCATGTACCCAAGCGAGGATTTATAGTACTGGACGCCCGCTATGGAAGCCAGCATCAGGTTAACAGAATGGATCTTACCCCAGAGCAAAGGCTCTAGAAACTCACGAGCCTGCAACCACCTCACTCCAGAAAACCCAGGACAGAGGTCAAACAGGTAAACAGTCTCAGCTTCTACCCCCGAGGTGGTTTCCTTCCTTGTTTACCTGTCTGGAGTTCTGGATGGCCTGCCAACAGCAGCTGGGATCAGGGTGTCAGTGGGTGAGAAAAAGTGCCTGCTATAGAGAATACCACAGTTCAGTTTTCCTGGGTTGTGACATTGTGCCTGACCCATGGCCAACATGGCCTCTGCTGCAGGTGACACAGATGACACCCAGGTTGAGGTTGAGGCTGGCTGTCACGCAGAGATGAACAGGTACACGTCTAGGGGCCCGGACATCCCACCCATGGCCCTCTCAGCAGGCCTGTTGAGGCTCCCGTCATGCCTGCCTCCCCCTGTGTGCGTATTCCCCCTGGGTTCCTTAACCTGCAGTCTTCTCAGGCAGCTGGGGCGAACTCCAGCATCCCAGACCTCAAAGCCAAGGCGCTAAGCTGGAGGCTGACTGTTTCCTGGCTGCCTGCCCAGCCTTCTTCTTGGGAGTCAGCTCAGCAGGTATGAAAGGGACCATGGATCTGCAGACTCACTCGCAGCCCACAGGGCTTCCTCTAGTTCACCTCTGTGCTAAATTAGTAAGGGATTTTACAGGACCTGGGGTCGGGGTCACACCGCCAACACTATTGGTCCAAGCCACGAAGAAAGAAAGGGTTCAGATAGGATTTAAGTGATACAGAGGGATTCCCCCATCTACTACAAATATCACATGACCTCAGGGCTAGAACGGACTTCCCCACCTACAGCTGGGGCTACTGTGAACCCAATGACTCAACTCTCAAAATGGAGACACTGGGTAGCAAAATAAGCTTCCAAATTCCAGGTGACGTGTAACTATTGTGGGGATGGGGGTGGGGGAGGGGAATATCAAGACTAGTGACAGATTTAGTATCTTGGATCACTGGAGAGAAGAACAGTGATTAAAGTCTACTGTGGTGGCTTGAGTGGGAATGCCCCCCCCCACTCCCCCATTGGTGAACTGTTTGGGCAGGATTAGGGGGTGTGGCCTTGTTGGCGGAAGTGTGTCACTGAGAGTGGACTTTGAGGTTTCAAAAGCCCACACCAGACCCAGACACACACTCACTCTCTCTCTCTCTCTCTCTCTTTCTCTCTCTCTCTTGTTTTCACCTACCACCTAAAGCTCTCAGCTACTACTCCAGTCCGTCTCCTTCCCACCATGATGACAGCAGACTAACCCTCTGAGACTGTAAGCCAGCCCCAGTTAAATGCATCCTTTAAAAAACTTGCCTTGGCTGCTATGAACATAGTGGAGCATGGGTCTTTGTTATATGTTGGGGCATCTTTTGGGTATATGCCCAAGAGAAGTATAGCTGTGTCCTCAGGTAGTGCAATGTCCAATTTTCTGAGGAACTGCCAGACTTATTTCCAGAGTGGTTGTACCAGTTTTCAATCTCATCAACAATGGAGGAGTGTTCCTCTTTCTCCACATCCTTGCCACCTGTTGTCACCTGATATGATGGTTTGCATATGCTTGGCCCAGGGAGTGGCACTATTAGAAGATGTGGACTTGTTGGAGAAAGTGTGTCACTGGGAGGTGGGCTTGGAGACCCTCCTCCTAGCTGCCTGAGGATGCTCAGTCTGCTCCTGGCTTCCTTCGGGTTAAGATGTAGAACTCAGCTCCTCCTGCACCATACCTGCCTGGATGCTGCCATGCTCCCGCCTTGATGATAATGGACTGAACCTCTGAACCTGTAAGCCAGACCCAATTAATTATTGTCCTTTATAAAACCTGCATTGATCATGGTTTCTGTTCACAGCAATAAAACTCTAAGGCAAAAAAAAAAAAAAAAAAAAAAAAAAAAGGCTTGCCTTGGTCAGGATGCCTCTTTGCAGCAGTAGAACAGTAACCCAAACCCCATCAGACTCCAGTCAAACTTGGTAGATAAATGCTCAAGCCCCACAGTGATGCCTCGGGCCCCTCAGCAACAACAAGGCCATGAGCCTCCTGGCTGGAGAGTGAGGAACCACAGCCGCCCTACACAGAAGCCTAGCAGGCAATAGGATGGGGCTCCAGACCCGAGCCCACACAGCTGTGCTTTAAGCCAAGCCAAGACAGGGTAGGTGGAGGGGAGCTGGGAGAGAGCCAAGAAGTGAGAGCTGAGGCAGCTGGACCAGGAATGACTGGGGGAATCTGGAGTTAGTCTGGAAAAGCTCCAGGTACAGCAGACCTGGATTTCCAACCACAAAGGGCCAAGGTCACCGGGGGCCTCTGGTAAGCCAGGAGGCAAAGCACATGAAGACTGTAGAGACCCTGACACTGGGTACAGAGAAAAAGAAGGCAGATGGTAAAAAGCTACACCTCACGAGTGACAGGTTCCTTCTTCCCATAACCTTTGCTTAAGTTCAAATAAATAAATAAGTCATGCTTACTTCATGAACATGTTCTGTACAAAATTGAGACTTGACACAGACGGGTTAAACCTCTTATATTAGCCTCTCGGGTTGGAGAGATAGCTCCGTGGTTAAGAGGACCGACTGCTCTTCCTGAGGTCCTGAGTTCAAATCCCAGCAACCACATGGTGGCTCACAACCATCTGTAATAGGATCTGGTGCCTTCTCCTGGTGTGTCTGCAGACAGCGACAGTGTACTCATATAAATAAAATAAATATATCTCTTAAAAAAAAAAAACAGTTGGGGTTGGGGATTTAGCTCAGTGGTAGAGCGCTTGCCTAGGAAGCGCAAGGCCCTGGGTTCGATCCCCAGCTCCAAAAAAAAAAAAAGAACCAAAAAAAAAAAACAGTTTAGCCTCTTTAAAACATTCCAAGTCCCTCTAAAATATCCATTCTCTCAACTGTGGACTTCAGTAAAATCAAAAAGCGAATTGAATCCTTTCTCACTCCCAGAGGGAAGAAACCAGGGCATGGTTACAATCAATCAAAGCAAACTCAAAATCTGACAGTGCTGTCTGTGACCCACTCATCGTCCCTAGACTCCAAAGGGCCCAGGGCTGCTCTGGCTCTGACCTCTGCTCTACATACAGTTTGTCTCCTCAGCTCCATGATGCCCCTGCATAGCAACTGCTGTCATCCCATGATGAGCTGGGTCATCCCATGCTACAGACATCTCCAAACTGCTGGGGTCCACCCTGCAACCAGTCTGTACCTTCACTAATAACCTCTCCTGGGTGGCTCTCTTCAAGGACTCTTGGGCCATGTGGGGCCAAGCCTGAGCTGCAGTCCAGGACAACTTCATGCTTTCAGTACCACGGTGGAAACTTTTATATTACCAAGACTGGCTGCTAGCACAATGTACCACTCTAGCTACCGCTGGACCACAGCGTCTGTGTGCTGAGCCTGAGGCAAACCTCCCAAAAGACTTCAACTCAATGGTGCTGATCTCTCTTTATTCACGGCTCGTTTCTCAGCTCCAGATGACCAGCGTCAAATGGTCCCGGGAAAGAAGAGGTTTCACTTCACTGGCTCTAAATTCAAACTACAGCTCAAACAGCCCTCACAGAGTTTTTACTGCACTCTGAAACTTCACATCCCAGGTTCCCATGACCTGCACTGTTCTAGGGGTTCCTATTGTCCAAATTCACACAACAACCCATTAAGCTCAAAGCCTCAATGGCTTTCCCTGCCCAAAGTTCCGAAATCCTTTCACAATCCTCCCCGAAACATGTTCAGTCTGTCACAGTGATGATCCATTGTACCAATTCCTGTCTTAGGTAAGGTTTCCATTGCTGTAATAAAATATCCTGGCAACTTGGGGAAGAAAAAAAAATGTATTTCATCTAAGACTTCTGGCGAAGGTTCATCACTGAGGGAAGCCAAAACAGAAATTCAAGGCAGGGCAGGAAGCTGGAGGCAGGAACTGAAGCAGAAGATACGGCTTGCTCCTCATGGCTTTCTCGGCCTGCTTTCTTATACAACTCAAGACCACTTGTCCAAGGATGGCACCATCCCTTGTGGGCATCCACATCAATCATTACTCAAGAACTGCCCCACAGAATTGCTCACCCGTCAGTCTGATGGAGATATTTTCTCAATGGAGTTTTTCCTTCCCAAATGATTCTAGCTTATGTCAAATTGAACACACACACATACACACACACACACACACACACACACACACACACACACAACTAGAAAGCACACTTCGGTAAGGGGACACATGAGAGTTGTCACACTCTGTAGCAGCCCACGTATGACCAATTATCTCTGCTACCAAGTCATGCTGAGCCTCTGCAGCACAGAGAGGCCTGAGTTCAGGTGGAAGAAACTTACCAAATTCACTTCTTTTGGCTTATTTTGGGGAAAAATAGAAGTGTAAGAAATTTTATACCAGACTGGAGAGATGGCTCAGTGGTTAAGAGCACTGACTGTTCTTCCAGAGGTCATGAGTTCAATTCCCAGCAACCACATGGTGGCTCACAACCATCTGTAATGGGATCCAATGTCCTCTTCTGGTATCTAAAGACAATATACTCATATAAAATAAATAAATCTAGAAGAAGAGGAGGAGAACTGGGGGAGAGGAGGAAAAGGAAGAGGAGGAGGAGGAAGAAGAACGACAACAAGAACAAGAAGAAGAGCAAGAAGAAGAGCAAGAACAAGAAGAAGAAGAACAAGAACAAGAAGAACAAGAAGAAGAGCAAGAAGAAGAAGAACAAGAACAAGAACAAGAAGAACAAGGAGAAGGAGAAGAACAAGAACAAGAAGAACAAGAACAAGAAGAAGAAGAAGAAGAAGAAGAAGAAGAAGAACAAGAATAAGAAGAACAAGAACAAGAACAAGAAGAACAAGAAGAACAAGAAGAAGTTTTATATCCTAGAAAGAGTGCAGACAAGATCTATGGCTTCCTCCAAGTCCTTGTTCTCCCAGCTACTCAATGAGGGAGCACACTAGCTGCATAACTGTTACATAACAATGTCCCCAAAGGCAGCAACTTCAACAAGCATTTGTTTATCCAAAGGGGATTATCCCGATGGCTTGGGTACAAGGTCTTTCCTGAGGTTACAGTCAATATTCTCAGGCCTGCAGTTAGACTGAAATAGATCTGTCCCCAGGACCACTCACATGGGTGTCATAAAGCCGGAAGAGCCATTCCCAGGACTATATACATAGTGGCTGAAAGACCTCAGTTTCTCACTGTATGGCCTTTCCATAGTCCATCATGGCTTCCCAAGATGGCAGTTGACCTTCCCACAGTGAGATTTCGGAGATGGTAGTGTACATGCCTTAATCCCAGCACTTGGGAGGTAGAAGCAGGCAGACCTGAGTTTGAGAGCAGCCTGATCTACAGGGGAAGTTCCAGGACAGCCAAGGCTACAGGAACAGAGAGAGATGGGAAAACACATGCCAGTGGCTACCGTTCCCTAACCCAGACTTAGTAGTGACAGCCAACCCTTCCACCACACTCTAATCTCCAGGAGGCCTTCACTAAACCCAGGCCACAGTCAAGAACACTGCTTAATTACCACAACTATCTGGAAGCTCACTACCTCTCCAGGAAGCCAAGGACCGCAGGGCCAACTCACTGATGGACAGCTCACACCAGACCTGAGCCACGCTGGCCCAGACCTGGCCCAGACTGCACTCTCCTTTGTGTTACAACAGCAAGCAGTTCTGAGCAGCCCCACCCTGGAAGGAAGAACACTCCCTGTTTTCAGTTATGTGATGCGTCCTTGGCAATCCTTCTTGGTTCATTTACCCTCATCACTTCTTGTTTCAGTTTAAGGTTAAATCATAAAAGACATTTTGGCCTGATTATCTGTGTGGGAAGAATCGGGAAAAGGACCGTGTTTGCCAAAAAGGCTAGACGGTCCTGGCTGGGAGTGGGTGCGGGTACCGAGCTAATCTGCGGGCATAGCAGGGTGTGCGTTTATGACTGACAGGATGCAGATGTCTGCCATGCATCTGTGGATGACTAATGTCCATGTGTGCGTGCTTTTCTGCTTGCCTATCTTTGTGTGCACATGTATGTACATGTGTGTGGCTGGGGGAGCGGGTGCGTGCATGTGTGTGTGTGTGTGTGTGTGTGTGTGTGTGTATGTGTGTGTTGAGTGTTGAACACCATCTCTGCATTTTCTGATCATGGCATAGGGACCCCAGTAACAATGGCTCTGGGTATAGGGGCCCATTTCTTCTCATGCCAGCCTCTCCAGACAACGACACTTATTGGTCAGGATTTCCTGTTTCTTGTGCCACACCTGGCAATTCCATCCTATGGTGAAGTCAGCACACACACTCAAAAAAAAAAAAAAAAAAATCAGGCCACAGGGACCACGGCAAAGGCATGAAGTGGGGGTTAGGAGTGCTGAGAACCCCAAGGAAAATCTGTGATGCTCAAAATCCTGAAACCTCCACCTCGGAAGACCTCCCCACCCCCACCCTCCGGGTCTGCATTTGTAAATGAGCCTTACAAGTAAACATCTGCTCCTGTTCTCCGGCTCCTGAATGCAAGGTGAAGACCAAAACACAAATCTCTGTGTTTTCCTTGAGGTGTTTTAGCCAGATTCGACTCTCCTGTTTTGTACACACACATAAGTCGGTGCTAAGAGGATTACTCTTCCTGGTCCTGCGTCCTTCCGAGAGGCCCCGGTCAAAAGAGACCCTTGTTAAACAGCGTTTTCTCTAATTCCTCTGCCTTTTTCTCCTGGCCTCAACGTGTGGACGTGTAGTCAGTTCTTAAATCCACCCACCTCTGACTCGGGGAATAAAGCCGGTCTCGCGCTCCATTCTCCTGCTGCCCCCGCATCCTTCAGAGAGCTGAAGATGAACATTAGTGTTTGGTTCAGCAGCGTCTGAGAAAAGAAAGGGCAGCCTGGTCGAACCCTCCACGCCCCGGAGAAAAATGCAGCCTGTGTGCAGTGAATGCTTTCTGGAGAGTTTTCATTAGGGCCAGGGCCGCTGGTGCAGAAAGCTTCACAGATGTTGACATTTTTTTTCATCCCCGGGTTAAGATGTCTTCCATAAGCTTTTATTCCTCATTTGTTACTTCTTTATTATCAGGGAGGTTTTGCCGCCTTCCTTCTCTGGTCTCTCTGAAGAGAGCAGCGGTAGCCGAACCACCCATTATTCCGCCCTTTTCTCCGGCCTCCGGAGGCAGCCGGGGCCTCGGGCCCCTTTGTGCTGAACAGCAGGTAGCTGAGGCAGGCCGGGTCATTCCTCAAACCCTTTTGTGTAGCAATCCCCTCCTCCCCCAACTCCGCTCAGGGTGTGTAAAAGGTCAGGAACAGCTAAGCCTCCATACCTGAGGCTTTTGTTGGTTGCTGGAGTCCAGAGGCAACGTCTTCAAAAGCAGCCTGGAGAAGCCTCTGTCTCCCGGCCGCACAGCTGTCCTCCTGTCCGTCCCTGGAATGGGGGTAAGGAGACACCAGATGAACTCAGATCTTCTGTGTCCAAAAACTGCCTCGGGGCAAAACTTCCCACCAACAGAGACTGGCCGAGATGAATTCAGACTCCGTCGCCTCTCAGAGGTATAGAGGAAAGTATTTTCTCATCAACACGTAGTGCCCCCTTGGTTTTTGACAATCCTTTCCCACATTTGTCGATCGGTGCACGCACACCTGCCCTGCCCACTTCATACAGTTTTTCCTGGTTATTCTGTAGATCCAGTGAGGCCGTGTAGAAACTGCTTTGCCAACCGTAAGATTCTAAATAGCAATCTTCTTTCCTTTTTTTCCCCACGATTGCCCCAGTAGACCCTCGCTTGAACAAAAATTATATCATCTGATACAGATTAATGATTCTGAAATTTGTAAGTAGCCTGTCGAAGTTTGATGCCCAGAAGTGGCACGGATCTCAGAGCAAGCTGGGCTCTGATGGCAATGAGTTCTTCGAAACCAGATGCTTGGTGCCTTAGAAAGGGAAGTCATGAGAGAAAACTGTTGTGTGCACTTACGAGGGGTCATGCCGCTCCCTGATACCAGCCAGTCACACGCACCATGGCTGCCCCGAGAGTCACTGGAAAACTCACCTGCTTCAAGAAATGAAGAAGGGACATCCTTCCAGACAGCACACCTTAAAGAGCAACGAAGCTTGAAGGTCAGAGGCCAGGGCCAAGCCGGGACTAGAGATCATAACAGAACTGGTTGAAGGCGGTAAGGCCTCGGCATACGCTTGGAAGGCCCTGCCTGGACTCCCGCTCATTCTGTGTGGCCAGGGGCAAGGCAATGGGAACTGAAGAGCAGAGACAGAGAAGGACATGCTCGGAGCAAAGTGAGGTGTTTGGGATTTGCTGCTGCTGCTGCTGCTGCTTGCTTGCTTGGTTTTTTGGTTTGGTTGGTTGGTTTTTACTTGGTTGCTTTTGTGGGGTTTCGAAACAAGGGTTTCTTTGTGTGGCCTGGCTGTCCTAGATCTCAGTTCCTAGACCAGGCTGGCCTCCAACTCAGAGTTCCTCCTGCCTCTGCTTCCCAAGTATTGGGGTTATAGCATGCAGCACCACCAGGCAAATTAAGGTATTTCAGTCGTCCTTAATTGATTAAAGAGGAATGCAGAATGTGCTGCTTTATGGGGTGGTGTGCAGGATGTCACAGAGGGGACTTCCTCTGAGGGACTACAATGCCCTTGGGAACAGTCAGCTATGAAACATTTGTTTAGGGCTTACTCGGTGTCAGGCCCAACAAGCCTTGTAATCCTAAAATTATCCCATTCCTCGAACTATTAAAAAAATTATTATTGGGTTGGGGATTTGGCTCAGTGGTAGAGCGTTTGCCTAGCAAGTGCAAGGCCCTGGGTTCGGTCCCCAGCTCTGGAAAAAAAGAAAAAAGAAAAAAAAAAACTATTATTTTCTAGTGATTAGGTTAAGTAAAGCCAATCACCACTTCTGGTGATGGCCGAGTTGCATTACACTCCATGGGCAGAAGAGCACAGACCGTGAGTAAGATGGCCCAGCTGACTAAAGGGAGTGCTGCTAAGCCTGATGACCAGCGGTCAGTCCCCAGGACCCACGTGGTGGAAGGAAAGAACCAATTGTCCCACTTTGTCCTCTCACCTCCACACATGCGTGTTGCAGCTCACATGCATAAGTCCGCACATGCATACACAAAATCAACCAATAAGCAAGTACATGTGATTTTTTTAAAAGCAGACAGCATTTGGTAGAACGTCGACTCTTTGAAGATGAAGAATGGACTTGAAGCTTTTAGATGAAGCCAGATGCAGGTGGCCATGTGCTAATTGGGGCGCAAAGGACTAGTGTGAAAAAAAAAAAAAAAGAAAAGAAAGAAAGAAAAGTTTTCTGTGTAGGAACCAAGCAAACCACCACAAGAGAAGGAAAAAGGAAGTCCTCCACGGAGAGAGCCAGGAAGGCTCCCAACAGCCCGTCTGCTCTCATCTCTGCTCAAGCATGGAGTTACATATTCCCCGGGAAAGTACCAAGCTGTGAAAGAAAGAGCGAAGCTGCTTCTGGTGTCTGCTACGTAAGACACAGACACTGCAGTTTGAACCCAACCGAGACAATTGCTTGATCAAAGAAATAGTATCCAGCTAGTTGGGCTAGAACATCCTTTAACCCCACACTCAGGTGGCAGAGGAAGGCAGAATTTTGTGAGTTCGAGGACAGCCTGGTATATACAGCAAGCTTCTGCTCCCCACCCCCACCAAAAAGAAACACACCCCCTCCAACACACACACACACACACACACACACACACACACACAAAAGAATCATCCACTAAAGAAAAATAGCAAAATCCAGAAACTACACAACTTAACACATACACTGTCCAGAATTACAATCCAAAGGCATTTACTATGGTAAGAACCATAAAGGAGGCTGCATTTCCCTAACAAAGACAGATATAATTAGCAGACAGGGGATTTCGAGAATGTAGTAGATTACCGAAGGTAAAAGAAAACATGTTCATGGGTAATTATTAGGCAGGAATGAAAATGGAACACTACAATCCCCCAATTAAAAAAAAAAAAAAGATAAAAAAAATTAAAAGATTCTCATATTTTACCAACAGGATGGACTTGGCAAAAGGAGAAAATGGACTTAAATGTGAAACAAAGACATTTATACCCCGTGTCTGGAACAAAGGAGCCAGAGCGACTGCAGAGACGGCTCAGCAGTTAGGCGCACCTGGCCTAACGATTCTCCTACTCTCCTGATGCTGGCATCACAGGGTGCTGGCATCACATGGTGCTGGCATCACAGGGTGCTGGCATCACAGGGTGCTGGCATCACAGGCTGCACTGCCCCAGCACACCCAGCTTGTCTCACACAAACTCTTCAAAAGGAGAGAGGCACAAGCATTTCTTAATTCGTGCTAGGAGGTTAGCATTACCCTGACACCAAAACACAAACAGATTACAGAAAATCAACTATCCACAAGTCCAGTATCCCTCACGAACCCCCACATAAACTCAGACTTTCAGGACGGAGGGAAAACTCAGTGGTTAAGAGAGCTGCCTGCTCCCTGGAATGACCCACGTTCAGTTCCCAGCACCTTCACAGTCCGTAACAAGTGTCTGAAACTCCAATTCTGGCACATAAAATAATAATAGACAGGTCTTTTCTTAAAAATCTAACAAGAGAATAGAATTTTAAAAGGTGATACAGCATAACTATGTATCTTTAGCCCAGGAATACATGACTGTAATTCATCATATTAATAAAGAGGAAAAACATGAATATATCAATACATGGCATACTTGTGACTTTTTTAAAAAGAGAAATGGCCTTCAATAAATTACATATGCATAAAAATATGTATGACATATCCTATATCTATCTATATGGTTATATATATATATATATATATATATATACACACACACATATATGTATATATCTCACTGGGTATCTTCCTGAGTTAGAGTATTGAATATTAAACTTTACCTCACATCATATAATGCAAAAACAACATATATGTGTGTATGCATTTGCATGTGCATGTATATGTGTATATATATATACATACATACATACATATACATATAAATGTATATATATTTCTTTCTTTTGGACAGATTTTTTAATGAAAAAAACCAAGCCATGGACTAGCAGAAAATATTTTCAAAGCCTCTACCTGGGGAAAGGTTCCCTTCCTTTCTGTAAGAAATAAAGCAGACTAAAAGTGATTAAAAGTAGATATTCCTCAAAGAAAGAAAGATACATAAATAAATCAATCTAAAAGTGATTAAAAGATATTCCTCAAAGAAAGAAAGAAAGACAGACAGACAGGAAAAAAGAAAGAAAGATACAGAAATAAATCAAACTAAAAGTGATTAAAAGAAGATATTCGGGGGCGGGGGATAGACAGGGAAAAAGGAACAAACAAACAGGTGATAAAGACATGACTGGGGGTTGGGGATTTAGCTCAGCGGGTAGAGCGCTTGCCTAGCGAGCGCAAGGCCCTGGGTTCGGTCCCCAGCTCCGAAAAAAAGAAAAAAGAAAAAGAAAAAAAAAAAAAAAGACATGACTGGACATTAAGAAAATACAAATTAAAGCCACAGTGAGATGCTACCAAGAACGGATAATTGTTTTTAAAGTCAGTTGTCAGAGTGTGCAGAGTGAGTCTGCTGTGGTTGCCTAGAGACTGCAATGACTTCCGTGAGACTCCCAGAAGGATGCAAATGTCTTACCTGCACTGCTTATCACACCACAGTCTACGCTTGCAGAAAACTCATTAAGTTCCTATGTAAAATATATGACTGATTATGGAATTATACCTACAGAAACCCTTTAACCAAAGAAATTTAAGATAGTTATTACAAACTATTCTGTAGGGTTCTGATTGTTCAGTAGGGCCATACAGAACTGGCCAAAACCAAATAGGAGCTTTATGACTCCTCAAGTCAGGCATTTTAAGGTCTGGCTTTTGAAGTACTGCAAAGGTCAAAGTCACCTCACTGCTTTTGTGAATCCCAGGGAGTCCAGGGCTCTAACCGAGGGACATAGGAGTCAATGAATGAGCTTTGTGCTAAACATGAAAATGAAACTGGGAAATAGGATCTCCTTAGTGAAACAGGAGGTTTATACCTTTGTGTGGATGTGCATACAGAGTGTCTGGTGAGGCTCAGTTTCCAACCAGGGCTGCCATTGATGAACTAGGCTGTTGTGGATTGGGTCTAATGCTACTTATGTTAATTCCGTCCCCCAAAATCACACTGGAATCCACACATTGCGTGTAAGACGCTGAGGGTCCCTGCCCCCAGTTGACTTTGATTGGTAAACAAAGGTGCCGGTGGTCAATGGCTGGCTAGGGAGACAGAGGCAGGACTTTTAGGAAGGAGGAAGAAGTAGAATCACCATTCCAGGAAAGGAGTAAGAAAGATCGAAGCTTGAGGTCTGCAGAAAGAATGAGAAAGTGTGCCAATCGTGTGAGAGCCAGGGGAACGCCCCTCCCCCACAGTTGGGTCTAGGGTAGCGAAGATGGAATACAGATTTTAGTGAGTAACAATTCAGGAGTATTGGGGGGAGGTGTTAGCAATGTGGAAGTCTGGGAGAGGAACTCCAGCACTCCCCGGGAGATTAGAGCAGGTTCATCACCTACTCGTATACTAGCCTGCCTCCATTTTAGGCTTAAAAACCATCTTATAGGGCTGGAGAGATGGCTCAGCGGTTAAGAGCACCCGACTACTCTTCCAGAGGTCCTGAGTTCAATTCCCAGCAACCACTTGGTGGCTCACAACCATCTGTAAAGAGATCCAATGCCCTCTTCTGGTGTGTCTGAGGACAGCTACAGTGTACTTATATTTAATAAATGAATAAATCTTTTAAAAAAAACCATCTTATAGTAAAGACAAACTGGGTTCGTGTCTGTTAATATTAAAACCTCTGCTTCCCAAGGATTGGACTGTGCCCCACCTGAAATCTTAAACTACAGGTGGTTCTGTACTGCCGGATCCAGGAAACTGCCACCAAGTCTTTGTTTCAAAAAGTTACTATAACCATCTTGTATCCCTACCTTTGTTTCAAAGGTTTCTTCCGCCTACCTTGTTACAGCTGCCTGTTGTTACAACCGCCTTGCGTCTTTGATTCGGGAGATCACTGGGACTAACTTGCTATGCTTATGTTCTGTCCCTGTAACCCAAATTTGCCTACCAAATCCCCCATTTGGAAACCCCCTTCCCCTGAGCTATAAAGGCCTTGTCTTCCTCATATCCAATGGTGATCTCTTGAGCCCCACCTTTAAGGGGAGACAGCCTGTGTGCATGAATAAAAAGAAGCTTGCTTCAATCAATTGCTTGATTTAGTTAATGTGGCCATGATGATTTGGGCCAGTGGTCTTTCTCCTTGAGTCTGTAGAATTAGCACCATGCCACCAGGCAGTAAAGGAACTCTTAGTGGACATCCCTAAAATATTTCAAAAAGGAGTTATAATTCTGTGATGTTTAACTCTGTGTGTCATCTCAACTGGACTAAAGACTGCCCAGATATCTGGAACGATATCTACGTCTGTGTGAGTATAAGATCAATAGGCTGAGTAAAAATGCCCTTCCCTGTATGGTAGGCACCCTCTAATCCTTTGAGGACCCAGATAGAACCACATGTGGAAGAAGGCAAATTCCTTTCCCTCTAGAGCGAGGCATCCTAGACATTGGCTCTCCCATCCCGGACCTTTGGGTATAGATCAGGATTTACACTGTCGCTTACCAGATGTCACCTCCACCCCCTCTCAGACCTCTGTATCCGAACTGAATGCAAGCTTGGCTTCTCCTGCTCCCTCCAGGCAGACTGCGAAAGGGAAAGTATCAGTTCAGGACCTCCAAGACCAGATTCTCAGCACAAAGGAGATTTGTTTGCCCCAGAAGGACAGAGGGCAGGGAAAAAAGGACAAAGGCAGGAGATAGAGGAGGCGGGAGAGGGGAAAGGAAACAAGGAAGAGGGGAGGGAGCATTCATCCCAGAGGGACAAAGGATTGCCTCTGGATAGAGAGGAGACAGATGTGGTACATAAGAAAATGGCGGTTTATAAAAGCAAAATGGGAAACTCTGTTAGGATGAGGTGTTTAATTGTAATTGTGCATGTTAATCAGGTGAGTCAAAGGGAGAGGGGGTGATGACTGGACTTTATAGCTTTGACAACTGGACCTTGGTAGTCAGACTCCAGAGTGGGGAGTGGCCAAAAGGGAATGGACCTCTGGGGCTAATTTAAGAATGCAATCTAATGGGTTTTGTTGAGACAGAGGGGATGGGGAGAAAGGCAAGACCTTCTGGGATCCAGACCTGCCAGAACCATGTTTGCTATGTTGGAGCTGGCCAGAGTCCCTCCAGTGAGATTCGCATCTCCATAACTGCATGAGATAACATAACAGGCACAGACATGTACACACACACACACACACACACACACACACACACACACATATACAAGCATGCACACACACACATACTTGCACCAACTAGTGCTTCCGTTTCTCTGACTAAAATTTACATTTACAAGTGAATTGCCTGTAACATTGCAGTTGTCACACAGATTGAAAAGGGAAACCAGGACCTGGCAAGATGACCCAGCAGCGGTTAAGAGCACTGACTGCTCACCCAAAGGTCCTGAGTTCAATTCCCAGCAACCACATGGTGGCTCACAACCATCTGTAGTGGGACCTGATGCCCTCTTTTGGCGTCTCTAAAGATGGTTGTGAGCCACCATGTGGTTGCTGGGAATTGAACTCAGGACCTCTGGAAAAGCAGTCAGTGCTCTTAACCACTGAGCCATCTCTCCAGTCTACCTTGGATTTTTAATCATGAGTTTTTTAACAAAATGCAGAAAGAGGGCAAACAAGATGGCTCACTAGGTAAAGGAGCTTGCTACTCAGCCTGGTGCCCTGAGTTTGCTCCCTACCATCTATGTAAAGGTGGAAGGAGAGAACGGACTCCAGAAGATTGTCCTCTGATGTCCGCCACACTCTGTGACACCCACGAGACCACAAACATCTTACATACCAATAATCAGTACAATAATAATACAGTGCACACCAGACGCGATGCTGGACACTTACTCTCTCAGGATCTGAAAACTACGGCACGGGGACCATGGCTGAGGCCCAGTGTAGGCTGTTTGCCTAATGAGACAGACTTGAAAATGAAAAGGGGCTGGGGGGATGAGTAAAGCACTTGTGGTACAAGCTGGAGGACCTGACGCCAAGCCCAAATAAAAGCCAGGCACAGGAGTGAGTCTAATCCAGTGTTCCTGCAGAAACATGGGAGGTGGAATAGAATGAGCACCCCCACTCCCAGGGCAGTCAGCCTGGTGTGGAAAATAGAGAGACAAGAGACTGCACCTCCAAGGAGACAACCTGAGGCTGTCGTACAGGCACAAGCACTTCTTCACTGACACATAAGGACATTCGCAGACACACGGACACACGCACACACGGACACACGCACACGCGCGCACACACACGCATATGCGCACACAAACGCACACGTGGGCTCACAAAGAAAGTGATTGACTGGTTGATTTTTAAAAAATGATTTGGGAATGGCTAGGCATACATGTAAACACAGTACATGGTAGAAACAGGCATGAGGATCAGAAGTTTAAGATCATGCTTCGTTACATAGCAAATTTAGGGCCAGCCCCAGATACATGGTGCCCTGATTCCAAAAATAAAAGAAGCAGAAAGAAGAAAAAGGAAGGAAGGAAGGAAGGGAGGGAGGAGGGGAGGAAGGGGGGGGGGGGGGGGGGGGGGGGAGGGGGGGGGGGGGGGGGGGGGGGGGGGGGGGGGGGGGGGGGGGGGGGGGGGGGGGGGGGGGGGGGGGGGGGGGGGGGGGGGGGGGGGGGGGGGGGGGGGGGGGGGGGGGGGAGGGGGGGGGGGGGAGGGGGTGGGGAGGGGGGGGGGGGGGAGGAGAGGAGAGGAGAGGAGAGGAGAGAAGAGAAGAGAAGAGAAGAGAAGAGAAGAGAAGAGAAGAGAAGAGAAGAGAAGAGAAGAGAAGAGAAGAGAAGAGAAGAGAAGAGAAGAGGAGAGGAGAGGAGAGGGGAAAAAAAATGGCACAACCGTCTGTGAGCCTCCAAAGGTTGATTTGACCAAACTAAACAAGCTTCACGCTGGTTAAAGTCACACCTTCTGGTTTTCCTGCTAATGAGAAGGGTATCCCTGGCCAGTGATTAATTTATCCTCAGGATGAAATACTAAAATCTTAATGCCGGTCGAGAGCTCTCCTTTTCTCTTGTCTTTCTCTCTGACATTGGGTCACAACACTGGAGGACCCCTAGAGATGCTAATGGTGTGTTTCCAGGGTTTCTGTTTCCTGCTCAGCCTCTGCCATTTTCTGAGAGTAGGTTTTAGCCTGGATTGTTACCCTCTTATTTTACAATGACTACAATCAAAGGCAGCTGAGCCGTCTCCTCAAGTCAAGCACTGAGAACTACAACACAGTTCCTGACCCCCCCACCCCCACCCCCAGACAACATGCTCAAACTGGGACCTAAGACTCCCTTTCCATCTCCCCAGAAGATTCCATGTGAATTGGAACAACCTCAAATGTCCCAAAGCGGAAGAGGCAGCTTAGAGGAGCCGATGTCTGGCTCTGGTAGCCAGCTGTCACACTCCTTGTCTCTCATCCTCTCTACCGAGATACCTCTATTCCCTTCATGCTGCCCTGAGGATTACGCCCTTAAAGACACAGTAACAAGAAGAAGAGGATAGTGTTCACCTTTTATAGGTCGCTGGCTACATTGTGCCTTCCTTCCCTCAGCTCAGTCCCTCCACCTCATCCTCTTCCCACACATACGCCATGCTCCCCAGAGCAGCTAGGGCTAACACACCACAGCCGAAGCCAGCAGGCTGCTGCCTGGGTGGCTCCCAGCAGGAACCGGATGGGGGCGGATTAGGTTACAGGTGCTTTTCATCCAGCCTCCCAGGAGAGCCCCAGCTACCTGCTGCTAGAACTTTGTCTGCAAATTTTTGTTTTCATTCAAGTGAGGGACGGAGGTTAGGAGACAAGGAGCAATGTGATAGATAACTTGATTAAGCCCCAGGACAGATGACAGGGGCTCAGTGGCCTCTGCTCTCCTCCTTAACCTCTCCAATAGAGGACCGCAGGCTTTGCTGGTACTTGGTCTCTTTTTCTCCTCCGCTATGTTTCCTGCAGAAGGGAATCTCCATAATGCTGGGCTTTTTTCTGGAACAGACTTTAAATAATAATTCTCAGACTCATGGGGCCCAGTGAACTGTGGAAAATACTGGTATTCAAGGACTTGCAGGAATTTTACGAGTCTGGAAACGATCCTCCAGCCCACATGCAAATTGCAACACATTTAGGAAAGAGTTAAGCTGTTTTGTTTAAAGATGGGTTCAATTTCTCAAAATACCCCGCTCTCTTGGGGGAAATAGCTCCTGATTTACTGTGCTGTCCTCATCTGACAGCACTTTATTGAGAATATTTCTGACCATCTAACTCCAGATATTTGGGCGTAAGCTGAAGCGAGGCCCTTATGAGCCACCATGTCCACATGTATTGACCATTGCGTCTGAAAGTGATGAAGATGAAGTGACAAATAAGGAGTAGAGCGGGTATTTGCCTTGATATTTTGTTGCTATTTGTGTCTTTGTTTGTTTGTTTGAGACAGGGTCTCACTGCGCAGTTCTGGCTGTCCTGGAACTCACCATGTAGACCCATCTGGTCTCAAACTCAGAAATCCACCTGCCTCTGCATGCACCACCAGGCCCAGCTGTCGCCAGGGTGATCCGCCCCCCCCCCGCCCGCCCCACACACAATGTTTTAAAAACCCATCTGACATAAGGAATACACATGGCATTTTAGAGTTTTGAGAGGGTTTAAAACAAAATTCCCAAGGACTGATATGGCCCACTGCCCCTGTAATCCTGACACCCAAGAAACTGAAGTGAGAAGAAACCCTCAAATTCAGGCCAGTCTGATCTACATAGCAAGTCCTTGTATCAAAAAATAAATAAATAAATAAATAAATAAATAAATAAATAAATAAATAAATAAATAAAATAATCCCTTCAACAGCCCCCCTCCTTTTTTTTTTTTTTTTTTTTTTTAATGTACTAAAGGAATAAAATTGAGCACTGGCTCCTTCTGAGATGGCCCCTGTGGGCAATATGAACGCTGTTAGTGCTACTTTCAAAGTAAGAAAGGTAGGCTATTAAAATTTAAAGAAATGGTCTTTGAAATTTTCAGTCATGATGATTTACTGCCGGAATCTCCCGGTAAGAGAGTTAGAGAGAGCTTCAGTATGCCAACATCGCCGGTTTCTGTTTCTGTCATGGGGATGGAATGTCTTTTGAACTGCTAAAGTAGATAATTCCATGCCTGGAAGAAAAAAATGAAGGGAGGAGGGGCAAGGGCAGAATGGAAGGGAAGAAAGAGCCCCTGGTTTCCCAGTAACTGCACAGTTGCCGCATTGGGGGGGCCTGGCGACGTCTCACAGGCCCAGCAGCCACTGCGCGCGTCCGCCAGGTGGCCCACTAGAAACGTCTAAGGGACCTATAGGGTGCAACCCTTCACCCTGTCGGGGCAGAGAGGGCTTGTTTTCCTCCCCCCATCCTTTGTTATTTTCTTGGTGGGCTCCTAGGTCCCACAATGCAGAGTAACCTGGGAGCCAAAAAGGGGCATTCAACTCTGCCGGTTGTGACTCTGGGAAAGGAGTTTTTTTATTTTATCAAATGGAGCAAAAGGCACAGGTCGCTGAGGCACTGGACTTCACGTCTCTTCCACTTTAGGACTTGTGAGCACGTCCATCCAGGTAAGCTTCCCTATCTCTCTCCCTCCAGCCTTCCTAGTAGCCCTGGTACAAACTGCCCTAGACCCACACTCCAAGAAGACACACCCAGGTCTCTCTTGACTTACATAGAGAGCTGCCCACATGGACCTGGCCCTCTCTTAATGGGAAAGCTCTAGGGTCTTATCTTAAGCCCAGGAAGAAGTCACACCTAAGCCGTGTCAAAAGATTCGGCCTCTAGTTATCAGAACGTTTCACATGCTGGAGAGCACGACCCAACTGAGCCAGCCTCCATGTAGCACAGGGCTCTGGCCAGCGTCCAAAGGACAGGAGCCAAGGATGAAGTAACATCACTTCCGGGACAGACAGGAAGTACGAACTTGCAGACAGTGAGAACATCCACAGTCCCGTCCACGGTCCCATCCAGATGGTCTTCCTTCTCACTAGAGTGGTCAATAAGAAGACAAGGGGTTGGGGTTGGGGATTTGGCTCAGTGGTAGGCGCTTGCCTAGCAAGCAGCGAGGCCCCTGGGTTGGTCCCCAGCTCCAAAAAAAGAATAGAAAAAAAAAAAAAAAAAGAAGACAAGGGGTTACAGAGTGGAGCATCCTCCTGTGCATGGGGCAACCTTTCCCCATAGGCCAGCCCATAGACTACTTAGAATGGCCCACTAAGAGCCAGGTCAGTGTGGGACAGGGTCTCCTGCCAGCCCTTCAGATGACTTGGTAGACCCTGGTTCACACTGGGCACTTGACTCTTGTGATGCCCTGCTAGCCACAGCTATAGTAGGCAAGGTCGTCCCCTTCCCCCAGGAGAACTTTCTCTTCTTTCCCTTTGTCTTTCATTGAGCTAGGATCTCATGTATACTAACCTGGCCTCAAACTCACTGTATAGCCAAGGATAGCCTTGAACTCATGATTCTTCTGTCTCAACCTCCCCATTGCTGGAATTACAGGTCTATACCACTATGCTTGCTGATATGACTTTTTAAATATACCCCTTCTTTTCCTCGGTTGATTTCTGGCATGCCTGCCTGCCATAGTCACGGTTTCTTATAAAAGAAAACAATTGACCGAGGGCTGACTCACAGTTTCAGAGGTTTAATCCATTATCATCATGGCAGGGAGCATGGTGGTAGGTATGGTGCTAGAGAAGAAGGTAAGAGCTACACCCTGATCTGCAAGCAGAGGGAGAGGGGAGGAGAAAAGAGGGGAAGGGAAAGAGGGACAGGGAGAGGGAGGAGAGAGACAGAAAGACAGAGAGACAGAGAGACAGAGACAGAAAAGCAGAGATAGAAACAGAGACAGATTCTAAGCCTAGCATGTGCTTTTGAAACCTGAAAGCCCATCCCAGTGACATACTTCTTCCAACAAGGCCACACCTCCTCCAACAAGGCCACACCTCCCAATCCTTCTCAAATAATGCCACTTCTCGGTGACCATGCATTCAAATATATGATCCTATGAGGACTATCCTTAGCCAGACTACCCATACTGCCTAATCACTAACAAATCTGAATGTACTGCCAACTCCGACAGGTTAATATTTTCACCTTCCATTTATATGCATGCCCTCCTTACTTTTTCTACAAAGATCATTAATTCATTGTAAAAAAAATTGAATTATCAGAAAACAAATAAAAAAGTCAGACAAGGGAGCTAGAGAGATGGCTCAGAGGTTAAGAACACTGGCTATTCTTCCAGGGGTCCTGAGTTCAATTCCCAGCAACCACATGGTGGCTCACCACCATCTATACTGTGATCTGATGCCCTCTTCTGGCATGTATACATAATAAATAAATCTTTATTTATTATGGAGAGGCCAGAGGGCAATGTCTCTCTGTCTCATCACCATCATCGTCATCATAGTTATTATTTTATTATTACAATTATTAGATTGCTTTGTAGATCAGGCTGGCCTTGAACTCATAGAGATCTGCCTGCCTCTGTCTGCCAAGTCCTGAGATCAAAAGGGGTGTGTCACCAATGCTGGGTTTTCTACCTCATTTTTTGAGATAGTCTCTTACTGCCCCTGAAGCTCGGTGTTTTGGCTAGATTGAATAGCCAGTAAGCTCCAGAGATCTATATGTTTCTGCCTTCCCACATGCCCCACCCAGAACTGGGGTAACAAGCAAGATACAGCTTGACTCTTTAGCTAGATAGAATCTGAACTTAGGTTCCCCTGAACCACCTCTCCTTGGTTTAATTAACAACAAACCTTCCTCCTCTCAAAGTCCCAAGCTCCGGGGTTGGGGATTTAGCTCAGTGGTAGAGCACTTGCCTAGCAAGCACAAAAAAAAAAAAAAAAAAAAAAAAAAAAGGAGAAAAAAAGAAAAATTAGAAAAAAAAAAAAAAAAAGTCCCAAGCTCCATCCACATCACTGTTCCTCAAGAAAGCACACTGTCCTGAAGATTTCTGCAGTCTTCAAGGAGGAAAGTGTGCCCCATCATGATTTACCCCTCTGGATGGCGTGAATGACAGCTGAGCTATGGGAAGGCTCTGGAAACACTTAGGTCTCAGACAGGTGGGATCAGGCCCAAGATGGATGACGCCATCAATCCTGGCGTCTTCCGGAGGGCTGACTGAAAAGGAGGTAGAAGGCTTCCATAACCAAGAATCTCCAAATGTCTGTGAGGTTTACAGCCTGCTCAGCCAGACTGAGGTCTAAAATTTCCCAAGGGTCAGAACCCCGACTCTCAGGGAGCAGAATCCCAGAGGTTTCTCACAGAAGGCGCTTGTGGACAGTCCACAGGCCTCAGAATGAGTAGTAGTCATATGTGCAGAAGTGACTAGGAGAGGGGAGAAAATTTGTATTCATTGGCAGTGGTTTATAAAGTCTTGGGAGGAAGCCACCAAATAAAAAAATTTAACATCTATTTAATGCTTTAACACATTGTACGTAGAAACAGTTGGTTTTAAGTCTCCTTTTTTAAAGCTTAGGTTTCTTTAAAAAACGGTGCAAGTTTCAAAATTAATTTTGTTCAGCCACTTATCCTAACTTAAATATGAACTGACCCATTTTTGAACTCTGATTTTGAACTAGTTAAAATCTTTTATTTAAAAAATTCTTATTTTTTTTCACATATGGAGAGGCAAATAACCTACCTGGCAGCTGTGGTTGAGTCGGCACACAGGCTCCTGAGCTAATCACCGATCACACCGATCACACCGATCACACCGATCACACCGATCACACCGATCACACCGATCACACCGATCACACCGATCACACCGATCACCGATCACCCGAGCTCACCTGGATTGTGGATGACAGGAGACCCCCTGGAGTAGTAAGGAGACAATCAAGGTGGAGACCTAGAAATGCTCTCTCAATTGGACAAGCGAAGACAGTGTGATTAGGGTGGGTTTATGGGCGCGTCAGAGGGCAGCCTTCGCAGGTAACAATCACTGAGCTGTTTGAAGAGGACAGCAGGGGCAACGGGACCCAGTAGTCAGGGAGAGGCCAGTGGTCTGTGATGGGACAGGAGATGCAGAGTCATCCCTAAGCAATCAGGGGACAAAGAACGGAGGTAAAGTAGAGGGGTAGCCTTAGTCAGTGTGGAGAGCTGGCCCATGCTGGCAGGAGAGGCAGAAACAAGATCCGAGAACACAGAAGGGTGGGCGTGATTTGGAGACAGTTCATGACCATCCCTCTACAGTGGAAAACAAAGCGTATTGTCTCCATAGGAGGGCCACACAACTACTGTTGGTCTTGTTGGACTGAAAGTCATGAAGACAAGAGCCTTATCCTCTGGGGCTGGCCGGGCATTAGTCCACTCACTAGATGATGAATGGGTAAACTGTCATGGGACCTGACACTAGGTGGCCGGTATCCCAGACGGTCTCCAGACAGAGCCCAGTGCTGTTCTGAACCATGTGGACGTACAGCTCCCCTGCACCTCCAGCCAGTCTCCCCCACCCTCCTTAGAGCTGAGCTTAGGAGGGGTGAGCTTGGGCCGCCTTGTCAAGTTTCCAGCTGTGTCTGATTCAGGCTCAACGTAGCATGTCCCACCCACACGCATCCAAGGCTCTTGTTTTTGTTCCCAGCAACATCACATGGCTGTCATATCTGTTGCTGGCCCCAAGGAGGAGAACTCATGATCACTGTCACCATCTCTAGAGGGAAATGAAAATTGGTACTGTTACAGTTCCACCTCTGAGTCAAGACGCAGGAAATGCCAATTTACCACAAAACTGATATGTCCATGTACATGCCTAGCATGGTGAACTGTTTGGAATCTTCTGGTCCACAGCAAAACTGTAGAGGTAAGGGTCCTCCAAAAACCTTTATCCAAGGATATAGCTTGTACCCCCCCCCCCAGGGCAGAAAACTAGATCCCTGCCACATTGCAATAGGCAGCAATCACAAACCCACTGAGTCCAGCCTGTTCCAACATCATCTCTTCCTATAACCCTGATGGCTGGCCCTCACTCCCGAATGAACTTCTGGCTTAAAAGGCAGGTGCCAAGAAGCTGGGGAGGTGGCTCAGGCAATAGAGAACACTCAGCAAGCGTGAGGACCTTAGTTTAGAGCCCCAGGATTCACACACACACACACACAAACAAACAAACAAACAAAAAAATGTGATGATGCACACTTTTAGTCCCAGCATCTGAGGGCAGAGGCAAATGGATCTCTGAGTTCGAGGCCAGCCTGATCAACAGAATGAGTTCCAGGACAGCCAGGGCCTCATAGAGAAACTTCAAGCCTATAACCCCAGAACTGCCCAGGAGGGTAGAGACAGATAGATGCCCATTGGTTAGCTACTTCAGCCATATCTGTGAGATCTGGGTTTAGTGAGAGACCCTGAAATTTAAAAAGCTCTTTTTTGTGGCTGTCAAGGGGAAGTTGAGCATCTTCTTCCCAGCCACGGCTGACAGAAGCTCACTGAAGTGGATGATGAATGTATGCTTCTTACCACCTGAGGCAGTAGTTCTCAACGTCATCCTTCCTAGATGTTGTGACCCTTTAATACAGTTCCTCATGTTGTGGTGACATCCCCACCCCCTCCCCCACCCCAGCCATAAAATTACTTTGTTGCTACTTCTTAGCTGGAATTTTGCTACTGTTATGAATCATAATGTAAATATTTATGTTTTCTGATGGTCTTAGGTCACCACAGGGAAAGGGTCATTCAACCCCCAAAAGGATCGTGAAATAGGTTTGTGACCTACAGGTTGAGAACCATTGCACTATGAGAAGCTATGGCCACAATATAGCTGATGCTCTGGACGAGGAGTAGAAGAAGTACATGGTCTGCTTCGGTGGGAGAAATGGCAGACAAAGTTTCCCCATGAAACACTGTGCCTTTACCCACAGTACAGTGGGCACACCTGCTGTTGAGAAGGGAACATTCTTGTTCCAGGCCAACTGGAGAGAGGAAGTAGAAGTCTGTTTGCAGTTGCATTGTGGGAGCCAATCTGAGTGGCCTCAACTTGGTTGTTGGAGAGAGAGAGAGAGAGAGAGAGAGAGAGAGAGAGAGAGAGAGAGAGAGAGAGAATAAATTAGACAGACAGAAAGTCAGACAGTCAGAGAGACAGAGAAACTGTTGCCTTACATAACAGCAAGTATCTAAGGATGAGTTAACAGTTCCACCTCCCCCTGGAAGACCTGACAGGTCTGAGAAGGTGGGATGGGATGGGAAGGTTCCCCACTCCCCTCCCAACTCATCTGGTGTCCCTGTCATCGGACACTAATTTCATCAGTCAGTCTGAGCTTCTCCTTGGCCACATCTGCAGAAAGTAAGCCATCCTTCTAGTTTCTTTTTCGTCCCCAGAGCACCTGAATAGCAGGTGACCACCGTGGCCAGGTACAAGTCTCTGTTTTTTTTTTAACTAATCATTTAACTGGGGCATCATGGGAGAAGGTTGCGTGTTGGTTGGCTCACTGACGTTTTTTGTTCGGAAGAATCTTGTGTAGTCCAGGCTGGAACTGGACATCCTCCTGTATCAGCCTCCCAAGTATTGGGCTTACAAGTAGGCACGTGCTGCTGAAACAGGATTTTATTTCCTTCCTTGTCAAGCCTACAGGAGCCTGAGGGAGAAAGGTTGGAGATAAACCTAATTACTAAGTTAAGACATATTTATCGAGAGCCTACTATATCCCAGCCACTGTTCTAGACGACTCAACTTCCCCCTCCCCCCTGTCAGGTTCATACAGAGTTCATCATGCCAGAGTGAGTAGCAGTGTTGGATCCTTTTGGCCCTTCAGTCCTCAGAGTGGGAGCCCCAAAGCAACCCCCCTCCGGTCTGCAGTGCAGTTCTGCCAACCAGAGCACATCAGCTGCTCCTATCTCCCAGCGGCTCAGAACCACTCAGCAATCAGCCACATCAGTCCCCCACCCAACCCCGCCACAGTTGGTGGCATAGTCACCCACCCGCTCAGGGATACGCTATGAGGTCAACTCCCTGCCACCTGCTTCCTCCCTCAGTGGCCACAAGGCAAACACCAGCCTGGGAAGAGGAGGAGCCTGTCACTCACTCACTCGGAGAAGAGATAAACACTGCTGAACATGACAGGAAAGCATGATTTCTAAGAAGCCTGTCCCCTTCCCATGGGGTTGGCCAGGGGAGGGGGAGTGTGGGGTGGGGGGAAGCTGGGAGAACACCTGCAGTTAGTGGAGATGAGTGATCAAGGGACGCTCCTTATGTTTGTACACAAACCACCTTCCCAGGCCGGTGGGGGCTGGCAGCTAAAACACCCACTACTACCAGCATGATCGAACACTTCAGATACCGTAGGGAGTAGCTTTTCCTCCTTGGAGGCTAAAAGAAGAGCCCCTGGCATCTATTAAGGAGTTTATGAAGCACGATACTGCAGGGACCTGTTTGCTGGAGACTGGCAAAGCAGTTCTGACCTTCAGTATCCCCTCCGTAAAACAAAAGCCTCTGCATAACAACCATGAGAGATGGTTCCAGGCTAAACACGAGCTATTCCAATATTGGAATAAAATTTCCAACGTGTTATTAAAAATGTTAAAATACAGAGTTTTAGGAGGTTATTCTTTGACGAAACAGGGTTAGGGAAAGGTTGGTCCCAGATCCATGATTCTCAGAGCGGGGTGGGGAGTGGAGAAAGAGGTTGGAATCATGACACTGGTTGTTCAAACCGGTGATAAACGATCTCCACCATCCCTTTTAGAGCTCCAGGCTTGGGCTCTCCAGCCAAGAATACCGCCACAGCCAGCCTTTGTCCTCAGAGCTCCAAACCCCAGTGTGCACCACAGACAGCTAGGAACGTGGTCAGACAGACCACTCAGCCCACCCAAGCTTCTGTGGGTTTCTAGCAAGTTCCAGGTGATGCCGGTGCAGGCCCTGAAAGGCCTGCTATAGAAAATGGTTGAGAACAGCTGGCTTGGATAAGCACTCTCTTCTCCTACGTGAGAGAGGGCATGGGTCGGATTCTCTATGGCTCTTCTTCCAAGTGCTGAAACGTCAGAGAAGTGGCAGACTCTGCAGTCAGAAGTGCACCCCTGGGGCTGGAGAGATGGCTCAGCGGTTAAGAGCACCAACTGCCCTTCCAGAGGTCCTGAGTTCAATTCCCAGCAACCACGTGGTGGCTCACAACCATCTGTAATGGGGTCTGGTGTATCTGAAGACAGCGACAGTGTGTTCATATTCATTCAATAAATAAATATTAAAAAAAAAATAAGTGCGCGCCGAACCAAGGCTCTACCTACATTGCTCAGGCCACGCCCACACTGGCAGATCCTAGGTTGTTCTCTTTGTTACAACTGGGGAAATGGGCTGTGTGGACTGTATCACCGCTCCATTATTTTAAGACGTCCATACTAGTGCGGTGGACACAAACCTGCAGACGCAGAGAAACCACTGCAAGTTCTGAGGCCGACCTGGCTGGTCTATGTAAGTGAATTCCAGGTCAGCCGCAATCAGACGACAACGGAAAAACAATGACAATAAGTAAACAAACAAACAAAATGGAGTTTTCATGATAATCCCGGAGCTGAAAACGCCAACCTCAAGCCAGAGGCGCTTTCGCGATCTACACCGTGTCTAGAAGAAAACTGCTTCTGCGGAAAGGCCGCCATCACCGCCTGGCTCCGAGATCTACCCCGGCGGTCTTCTCCCATCCTCCGCCCGCGCCGCCCAGCTGGAAGAACAAACTTTCAGACCCATCGCTGCCGGAAGCCTCCACGCTACGCCCCCTCTCACCGCTCCTTTTTAATGAGAACTAGGAACTGAGCAGAGAGTTTCACGGAGCCTCCTTCAAGAAGTATGGCCCCGTGGCAAGAGGTGAGCCTTGACCCCAGTGGCCACCCACTTCCCCAGCTGTGGAAGACACTTTCCACCCAGAGGTGAAGGTCCCCCTTCTTACAGCTTACAGGGACCTTGTGGCAATCAAACATGTATCATTTACATCAAAGTCAAGCTACACTCCGAAGGTCAGCGATGGCTGTAATCACAGTACACCGAGAAAACACACCTACCTGTGCAGAGCAGAAAAGCCACAGTCTGGAAAGGCAGAACTCCAGGAGTTACTTTCATTTTTCTAGAATGTTGCCATTGTACATGAGACGTCATTGTCTCACAATGTGATGGAGACGAGTGTGGATTCTACTCGCTCTGACAGAGAGCCTACTCAACAAAGGCCTCCTCCCATGGTTCTCAGGAACACTAGAGATTTAGGAAATCTGTTCAATTGCATTCTAAAGCCAAAGCCTCCTGAAGGGGCCTGGGCCTGCAGGGTGTGGCTCAGGGCGCTCTAGATGTGAACACACAGACTCGATATACGGAGCCATCTAGCTAGGAAGACACATAGTGGAGCCAAATCCTTCCCTGAATTCTGTCCAGTTGCCTGGCTCTGTTCCTGAGCAGGTAGTAGTCATTAAACCTGTCCCCCAGGCTGTCCGTCCCAAGCATTCAGAAACTGCCTTGTGCGTCTGAAGAGGCTGTGATCTTTGCACTTTGAAAAGCTCTTTCACTGTGGCTGGTTCTCGAAACCAGCCAGAGCTGATATGAGGCTACGAAGGCTCTTCTGCTCGGTGCTGGGATGTGAGTTGGGGCTAGGAAGGGAGGAAGGGGACAGACGTACACCAACGCTTAGGCATCCGCTAATTCAGCAAGCTGAGCCCCATTTTGCTGGGGATGGACACAGCTCTGGGATGCCGTTAGCCACCCCCTGGTTCATGCTGGCGTGTGCCTGATGTTCTCTTCTGACCCGGATCCAATTCAAAGCGTCGTGAGGCACGGAGGACCCGTGTGCAGCCCCGGTGGTCAGATCAATCCTGTTAAAGTTTCCTGTATCCTTTTCTACCCCAAGGGGACTATTGCAAACCAGACCGGTCACTACGGTGATCCTCTACATGATGGCTCTGGGCCATGACAGCAAAGTCATCGTGAAAAGTACATCTGTGTCTTTCTCGCAGGCATTGCCAACAGACTTGTCCGTTGCACATTCCACAGGAAACCCTCACGCGTTTCTTTTAGAACTCAAGAACGGTGTAATTTCATCTCTCCTAGAATCCATACAATTGCCTCCCCCTCTACGGCCACCAAGAGCCTAAGAGTTAAGTTTAGTAAAGACGTCAGGTTTGGGGCTGCGGAGAAGACTCTGCGGGTAAGGGAGCTCGCGGTCAAGTCTGACAGACTAATCCTCAGGGCCCACGAGGTGAAAGAGCACTGACTCCCGACGTTGCCCTCTGACCTCTACGAGCACCTCATGGCATGTGCTCGTGGATGGACCAATAAACAAACAAGTGAAATATGTTTAAAAGTTTAAGTTTTGCATATTTACTTCCCTCCTCTTTCCTATGGTTCTGGGGGAAAAAAGATGACTATTTTAATAATTTCAGTATCTTTTTTCGCTGTTGTTGTAAGCCACTCAAATATTTTCTCTGACTCGCTCTTTGTAATAGACCGGGTCTCATATAGCTCAGACTGGCCTTGAACTCATTCTGTAGCAAAGGATGACCTTGAATTCCTGATCCCCCTGCCTCTGCCACTCTGAGTTTATGACGAGCTGAGGACTGAACCCAGAGCCTCATGCATGCTAGGCAAACGCCCTACCCACTGAGCTAGCTGTATTCCCAGGTCCATTGTCTTTACAAAGCATCATTGAGCTCAGCACCAAACAGGGATAAATGCAGGGGACTAGACCCAGAGAAGCCAGATACAGAAATACCAATGGCTTCCCATAAACCGAAACTTCTAGAAAAGAGTAAGGGGTTAGGGTGGGACACGAGCTAATGATAACACTGTGATAACTTGTGCACAAGACCTGGGCCTGTGTTTGTGCTTGACTGTGGTGTGTGTGGTGTCTTCCTTCCCTGGGATGTTGGAGGACTGCTTTGATTTTATTTGGGGGAGGAATATTTATGTTGATGGTGGTGGGTTTTCATTGTTGTTGTTGTTAGTGGTGGTTGTGGTGGTGGTGGTCTGGTTGCTTGTTTGTTTTGGGGGGTTTGTCTGTCTGTCTGTTTGTTTGTTTGGAGACAGGGTCTTTCTTCAAAACCCCGGCTGTTCTGAAACTCACTACACAGACTCAACCAGCCTTGAACTCACAGAGATTCATCCACCTCTCTGCCTCCGCCTGTCTCTGCCTCCCAGTGCTGGGATTAAAGGCGCCCTTTGGGATGCGATTTAAATTCAGTCTTCCAGGAAGAGGAGCTCGGCAGCCCCATGCTAATAAATACCATTAGGCCCACTGTTTCCAGAATCCTGTAGAAAAGAAGCAGAAAAAAAAATATTAAAGCCCTTTCCCTCAATCTTTTCCCCCACTCCTAGTCATCGATGTAGAAAACAAGCCTCAGTAAGTAAACCAGTTGCCCAGTTGGGTGGGACTAGCTACACCCTAGGCAAGCTTTAGACTCCCATGCCCTCCAGTCCTTGAGAATATAGTCCCTGGAGCGCAGTGATGGGCCCACCTGGGCCCTGAGAACTCCCCGGGGACACTGCTGTGCTGTCTGCACAGCCAGCTGCAGGTCTGCTGCAAAGCTCCCAGGAAGCCTGGCTGGAGGCCCTGCCACACTGGTATGGTTCTAATTCCCCACTAATCCTCAGAAGCCTTGGTCTCTGGAGTTGTAGTGTTGGGTGTTCTGGTACTAAGGGGCTGCAGGAGCCGTGTTGGCCCCATTCCCTGACTTTCTTTAAATACACATTTTTAAATGTGACTTGGAGATAAAAGCGAAAATGCCCAACGTAGGGAATGCTTTCTTGTGTTCCTTCCAGCCCTGGGGAGCACCCCACACAAGGAACTGCTCAGAGCGCCCGCCAAGATGAGGTCTGCTTTTCCAATAAGCACTTCAAACGGCAGAGCATGTTTTTGGCTCCAGCGGGCAACTGGGAAGCCAACAGTTAATAGGGTTAGGCACTGAGGCAAGGCTCCCTGCCACCGGGAGAAGTCTGGGCTGCTGTTCACAGCAACTGAGTTACAGACACTTGTCTGACCCTCCCAGAAAAGCAAGCGACACAACACAACCCTTTGGACCTGACGGAACAGAGGTTCCAAGATGCAATCAGTTTTCCAGTTAATTATTCCCCGTGCCATATTTCTCCTGAATTGTTTCATCTCAGCTTGCTTTACCATAAGGTCCAAACCATGATCCAAATTATTTTATTGGGTTGGAATTCTGTTGATCCTGGCGCAAGGCACACCAAAAGAAACTGATGTTGATGTATGAGGGCTGGTGGTAGCCGTGGCAATGGTGGATGGGTAGGTGGGTAGACACACAGACTAGCTGGTGGCCATGGCATTCTGGGATGAGGAGAGGCTTTGCGGTTTCACGTCCCAGACCCAGAAGGTGAGAAGCCTTAAAGTAAGTGACTTGCAGAGTTCCCCATGGCTCCCGGCTAGAGCTCACTTCTAAGCCTTGCTCTCCCTGTGACGCCAGCTCGCTGTTCTAATAACCTGATTTTGCCTGCACCAGACAGCTGCGTCCCTTCCTGTCCCCACGTGGACATTTCCAGACATGTCACAGTCGTGAGAAACTCGCGTCTGTCGGAGTTACTCCTCACCAGCTGATTGCCATGCCACCCCGAGAGGTACCCCTGAGACCCCAGGGTCCAGCTTCCTTCCCGATGGCACCACTGAAGTCACAGCTGGGCACATGCTTTCTGAGCTGGGAGGGAAAGTTCTTTGCACGGACGCGAATCGAGGTGAGCAGCAAGGATTGCCACGTGCTACGTGTAAAGGACTCTGGAGGTGCAGGCCCCGGGCTTCTCTCCTTAGGGTTCTCAGGAACAGGTTGGAACAGGCACGGAACCAGTTTCAGTAGCTAAGGGCTTATCTCTTTGAAGTCTTGGCTCAAACATCATTTTTACAGTAAGAGCCCTCCAAGCTGCTACATTTAAAATTACAAAGAAAGCCAGAAATGATGGTGCACACCTGTAAGCCCTGTATTAGGGACACTGAGGCAGGAGGACCCAGAGACAATGTCTTAAAACATTAATATATGTATACATTCATAGAAGTCCATTTACAGCCAACATACCTCCTTCTTAGCTCCATACCTAGCGTTCTTTATTTTTCAAATTACTTCTACTCTCTACTCCTCCGTGCAATTAATGTATTTTCCATACTAGTTATCGATCACGTTCATCCCCACAACCCCAACATAAATAGACAGTCCATAAGGGAAGGGAGGACCTGCCATGGCCACTGCCAAATCCCACGAGCCTGATGCGGGCTCAACAGCGTGTTTCAAACAACTGCCGGAAGGAGGATGAGATGGTATTTGCAAGTGGCCAGAGACCCACATTGTCAGAAACCCTGGTCCAGGAAGTAGGTGAGCCTTGGCACTAGCTAGGCTAGAGTCTGGAAACCTGCTGCTGTCTTGACATATGATCCTTACTAATAATTTACCTCCAGAGGAACGCTGGCGAGTTTGGGAGCAGGTGAGAATACATGCAGACGAACATACCCAGTTGGATCTGAGGCAGTACCTGACCAAGATCCCCGATGGAATTATAATTCCACAGGTGGCATTTTAGCCAGAGATAGATTTATAATCTGTCTTCTGTCCGGTCTCTGCAGGGCAGCCTTAAAACCAGTGAATTTTGAAAAACTACAAGAGGTCAACCAGGAAAAACAGGAAAACCCATCCCAATTTTTAGAATGCCTTACAAAGGCTTTACCCGCAAATACACTAATTTGGACCCTGAAAACCCAGAGGGTAAGCAACTTCTGATGACCTATTTCTTTTCCCAGAGCTACGCTGACCTAAAAGACAAACTTAAAAAGCTAGAGGGGGAGCCTGTAATTCCACAGGCAGAAGTTTTGGCGCTGGCCTTTAAGTGCTCCATGGAAGGGATGAGAAGGCTCGCAGACTAAAGTACCATATGCTGGCAAAGGCTGTCCGACCAGCCTCAGCCACTGCCAGGAACTCCTGGCCTTCTGAGGCTAAGGGACCACCAGGCTCCTGTTTGTAAGCGTGGTCGACAAGGTCATTGGGCGAGGGCTTGCCCTAACTTCCACAAGCCAAGGGGCTATGTTCTGGGTGCCATCAAGAGGGACACTGGGCTGTTGATTGCCCTCGTGTTACGCAGGACAGGGGACATCACATCCAGATAACCCTCCAGCGGATCTCCTAGGCTTGGCTATGGACGACTGAAGGGGCCTGAGTGCCCTGGACCTGACCACTGCCATCACCAGCAGAGCCCTGGATAGCCATCATGGTATGTGGGCAGCCCATCTCCTTCCTCTTGGACACTGGGGCCACTTACTCGGTCCTAACAGAGTTTTGGGGACCCACTTCTCTCTCCCGTTTCCCTATCATCAGGGTAGGGAATAACCTTACCTTCCTCACCAAACCCTACTGATTAGTCAGATTTTTAGGGGTGTGCCTCTCACCCATTCCTTTTTGGTGGTGCCAACACGCCCTGTCCCCTTGTTGGCAGGGGATCTTCTGGCTGAGTTGGGAGCTTGTATTTGCTCCCCCCATTTGCCCAAACCCAAGCTCGCCAGCAGCCCTTCTGCTCCCTCTAGCCAGCCAACCTACCAACACGGACACGGTGCTTCCTTTACCAGCTTCTCAGGTAGACCCCTGAGTCTGGGAGGTCCACAACCCCTCTGTTGCTAAACAGTTTTCCAAGTAGGATCTGGAAACTGCTTTCTCTGTCTTTTGTCGTGGCAAACTGTTTTAAGACATCCTACACGTTCTGTAGGACAAATTCTTCCTTCTGTTCCACAAAAAGCTTATCTTAAAGAACGTTCATGTTGTTATCTCTTTTGTAAACTTATAAGCCACAGGAAACCCACTCAGACCCACCTCTCATGGACTAAATAGACTCCACCCAGGTACGTACGTCTGCCTAAAGTTCCCACTTAACTACCTATTCCAAAGGGTGGGGTTCCCCTGGGTTTCAAATCTAAGAAAAACTTTTCTTTTCTCTCAGATGCACTTAATCTTATTCTCTGCCTACAACAAATATGTGTGTGTGTGTGTGTGTGTGTGTGTGTGTGTGTGTGTGTGTGTGTGTGTGTGTTCCAGCATCTTGTCAAGTCCAGGCGCTTACTACACCCGGGACAGCTCCAGAGAAGTGACCTCCAGATGTTCCAATCTCCTCTCACAGACACAGACGCTTCTATTGGACCTGTTCCTTCTGACCTATCCTCAGATGGTTCCACGCACCCTGGACAACAAGGAAACAGCCAACTCTAAGACTGGACAAACATCCCATACCCATTTTTCTAGGTTCCCTAGAGACACGTCACCTCCAAGCAAGTAGGAAGCAGTCAGAGATCACGACAACCCTATTCCTGCTCTACCATCGCCTTTAATTTTTCTTTTTTAAATTAAACCAAAACTGGGGAATGTTGGTATTCTGTCTAAGCTCCACCCCCACAGCTACCTGGCAATCACCAGGTGTGCTCCGCCCCACAGTTGCCTGGCAACAGCCAGCTGTGCCTGACACTCTATAAGGAGCTGCTTGTCCTCTCCTCTTCCCCTTTGTTCTCTTCTCTGCCCTGCTCTCCCCCTCTTCCCTGTCCCTTCTCTCTACACCTCCTGCCCCCTCCCCTCCACGTGCTCATGGCTGGCCTTTCCTCTCCTCTCCTCTTCTCTCATTAAACTTCTCCACGTGGAACCGTATTGACTTGGTGTGCTCTGTCCGGGCATGAGCTGAGATTTAAACCCCAGCATTGAGGTCCTAACACTTAGACCCATTCTCTCCCTCCAGCAGCAGCAGCAGGCAAAGACTGGCAGGCATGGCGGAGGTTTCCTAACAGGCTTGCGTGCCGCAGGCTAGACGTTCCTCCCCAAACATCCCAGAGAGCAGGTCCTGTGGGCTCTTGCCACTTCCACCTGTAGGGACAGTGTGTGTGTGTGTGTGTGTGTGTGTGTGTGTGTGTGTGTGTGTGTGTGTGGCAGGGGTGGGGGGCAGGTGTGACTGAAAAGAACCATGACTTTCTAGTGGGGTTTCTGGTATAGGTGAATAAGATTACAGGGTTTCTTGTCTCTGGGCAAGAAGAAGAAGAGGAGGAGAGGAAGAAGAAAAAGAAGGAGGAGGAGAAGGAGGAGAAAGAGAAAGCGAAGGAGGAGGAATAGAAGGAGGAAGAGGAGGAGGAGAAGGAAGAGAAGGAAGAGGAGGAGGAAGAGGAGAAGGAGGAGGAGGAGGAGGAGGAGAAGAAGAAGAAGAAGAACAACAACAACAACAACAACAACAACAACTTGGGAGTTGGAAAACATGACTGAAAACGTCTCAACCAGACACGACATACAGCAACAAAAGGGGAGGACCAGGACCCAGATTGTCTATCCATCCACAGAGAAGAGCAATAGTGCGAGCAACCTGGCTCCCTGTCCAGCGCCTACACCCAAGCTCCAGCTGGGCTGCTAATCATCCCGTGACCTTGAGGAAGCCCCTCTCCTGGCTGTCCCTCAGTTACCAGCATTCCCCTTCGCCCCCAGAACTCCATCCTCCTGAGCAATTCCTTCAGAGCCATGGTTTCCAGTTGGGTTCTGGCCAGACACATGACCAAGCCAGCAGGGAAACTTGTCCCAACTGGTGGCTGCCCAAATTTTCCTGGCTAGCCCCTAGTGCTACCTGAGAGACTTCATTTTAGGGTCCCTGTTAGAAAGAGCAGGACTTATTCTGATACAGTACATCTATCCCCCCACCAACCTCCCTGTCAAATCCCCCAACCTACCCCCTCATGTCTGACAAGGGATTCCCCTCTGAACTCTTAGGCCTGTCTTCTGCCCACAGCCCAAGCCCAGCCTCTGACACCCTGAGGTCAAGCTGAGCTCTGTGATAACATTGCTCATCTGGAGTCTAGGAGGGTCACCGTTGTTCAAATTAAACCAGTTCCCTCTTGGATCCCTGCCACCACCGCCTCACTGCTGGGAAGTGTCCACTGGCCCTAGGGAGAGCTTTGAACAATTCTGTAGAAAAGGAACTGCCAGGAATCAGCTATGTGGCTGGAGGGGTTCCGTGGCTCCATGCCAACTGCCGGGGAATGAGGACCTGGCTCTAGTAGGTGGGACGGTCTTCATAGAAGGAAACCAGCCCCTGGAAATGGGTCAGGAAAGAAGCACACAGCCTCGCCCCTCCTCTCTGTCCCTTCAGAAGTAGGCTCTGAGGGAGCTGGCAGGACAAGGCATGCGTCCTCCAGACCAGGGATGGGCAAGCTTCTTTTATCCACATGGCTTGTCTCCAGATGAGGCCTCACACCAAGGAAGGCAGAATATCAAACAGATGGGACAGTGGGTGGGATGAAATATAAAGTGGATTATTTATGATAAAGGTCATTCCCTGCTGGGAAAGCCCCCCTCCCACTCCCCCTCTCCCCCTGGGCCGGGGTGATGTATCCAGCCAGCCAAGAAGCTAAACAAGGGACTCCTTTCCAGAATAAAGCCTCATCCCTAAAAATAGAACACACACACACACACACACACACACACACACACACACACACAGCCATCAAAACTCAGAAGCAATCCCTCTGCTCCCCACCCCCATAGACATCGAAAGTCCCTTACAAACGGTTTTATGTGTCACAAAATCAGAGGCAAACCTTGTGTATGAAAACCTTTATTATTAAGCCCACACAGCTCAGCTAAGAAGAGAGAGAAACCGTGAGAGAGAAAGACAGGAGCTGGTTTCTGGAGCTGACTAGCAGGTCCCTTGGCTTGGGAAACTTGGTGGAATCCTCAGAATGAGACAAGGAACCCAGTGAGGTGAAATTGGGACAGGCAGAAAGTATCAGGGAACAGCCCCAGAGGTGAGCCCGAGTCGGAGAGGAGGCACAGAGCAAAACTGGTGGAGTGAAGAAACCTGTGCCGAGTGGCTGCAGGCGTTTCCCCAGCACGTCTAACGTCAGGCGCGGAGAGGCAGCCGCCAGCATTAATTAGGTACAGATGCTGGCGCAGGGCAAGCCTCGGCCAGGAGCCGCTCCCGTAGGCGCGCGCCCCAGGCGCAGCCGCCCCCTCCGCAGCCCGGACCAGCAGCCGCCGGGAGCCCGGAGCTTTCCCCGCGGCGCCACAGCGCCCCCTCATGGTAGTCTCAGGCAGACGGCTTCAGAGACTGGCGCCCAAGCAGAATGAAAGCCAGTACCTTCAGTACATCTCATACACATATTGAGTGTTTAAAAATCCTGATGCCTCCTGGAATCCCGTGCTTATTAAATTTGAATATGAGAGCTGGACTCAGGCACCAGGGCTCCAAAAACTCTCTGCAGGTGTTTCCAGTCCGCAGTCAAGTTCAGAAGCAGTTGTCCTATAGCGGTAGTTCTGAACGTGAGGGACATTGGAACAACCTCGGAGACAGCATAAGGCGAGGGTAGATTCTGATCCCACGGATCTGTGGTTCGGTCTTGTGAATCACCCTTTCCTTTCCCAGGATATAAACAGGACTGGCAGAGATTGAGCACTGACCGGGAGCTCGCTAGAAATTCAGGCTTCGAGACCACCTTCCACCAGCTTAATCACACTCTCGTTTGACACACACGAATGGGTCCTCTGATATCATGGCTGAGAAATGTTATTTTAAGCACTCTTTGGTCAGAGTTCACGCGGCAAGCTGGAGAGAGAGCTTCTCACCCTCCCCAAGACTGCTGAATCGGAGGCCAGGATAGGATGTCCCAGGTCCAACTATCTTGGGAGAAATTGAGGTCCAGAGGATGGGAAGATACCCCAGAACCTGATCTGTCTCCTCCACCAGTCAGGCAGCCAACTGTCGAGGGCTACTGTTGTAGCCTTGCCTCTGCTCTGCTTCATAGGAGGGGCTGAGGGAACGAGCCGAGACACAGGAAAATGGCGGTTGAGAGTGGGAAGCAGGCAGATATGCAAGATGACTCAGAGCGGAGGTTGAGAGGATCTGTCAGTTTCTGACCCTCAGTGCTGAGACCCGGCCATCACCTGCTCGCGATTTCCCATCTGAATTCCCAGGGGTGGATTAGAAACCAATCTTATGAACCGAAGAAAGTCTGTAACACTGAGCATCCTGTCCCCGAACTGGGCCTCGAAACAGCATATGGTGGGTCTCCATTTTCTTTGTTGATGTCGTCCAGTAATTTGACTAAGCACTGAGTGATCTGTGAGGTAGTGCAGGCCTGGGGACCATGATAACTGTGAATATAAATTTGAGGAGAGCATGGTGGAAACTTTTGGTGGCCTTTTTTTTTTTTTTTTTTAATTTTTTTTACTTATATATTTACACCCTGCTCATTGCCTCCCTCCTGACCATCCCCTCCCACATTCCTTCTCCCCATTGCTCCTCCATTCTCCTTTGAGCAGATGGAACCCCTAGGTTTTCCTCAACCCTGGCACCTCAAGTCTCTGTGAGGCTAGGTGCATCCTCTCCCACTGAGGCCAGACAAGGCAGGGTGGCCATTTTTCTCATGGGTATACAGAAGCATGCAAACTGTGTTTTGACCATAGTTTAGGGTCCATGTAAGAAGCTAAATAAACACATGAATACATGAGAAATAACACCACAAGTCTGGAGAGCTCAGTATCCACAAAGGAGCAGGGAGATACTCAAGAGACACTTGCATGGCCCAGGGACACCAGAGCAGGCTTCCAGGAGATGCGATAGCCATCACAGAAGGGGCATGGTGGATGTTGGATGGGGACCACACATCACGTCACTGTTCTATTGCTGGGAAGAGACACCACAAACAAGGCAGCTCTTATAAAAGAAAGCATTGATTGGAGGTTTGCTTAGAATTTTAGAGAATTAGTCTATGATCATCATGGTGGGACAGAGGCAGGCATGGCAAGGCTCTGGTATCAAACAGGTGCCAGTAATAGCTGAGAGCTTTACATCCTGGTCCACAGACAGCAGGAGAGAAAAAAAAAAGAGAGAGACTGGGCCAGGTGTGGACTTTTGAAACCTCAAAGCCAGACACACATCTGTTCCAACAAGCTACAACACCTCCATCGGAGCCACACCCACTCCAACAAGACCACACCCACTTCAACAAGTCCATCCTTCCTAACTCTTCTCAAACAGTTCCACTTAGTCACCCTAGTGACTATTTAAATATGTGAGCAGATGGGAACCATTCTCATTCAAACCACCACCAGCCTTAACCACTCCCCTACCCTGTTCCCAAGGGCCAGGAGTAAGTGAGCCTCACTTTAAGGCTGTTTGACATCCCAAGATGGCCAAGGCTGAAGAGAGAGCTCCAGAGAGACCACCTTGAATTTGAAGTTGATGTGTGCATGTTTTCTCCAGGATTCTACAGAAAGCCATCTATACTGTGGGCTTGGTTGTGAAAGTGATGGAAGTTTCAGAAAGATGGATTCTTCCCAGAGGCCAGCATGTTACCTAACTTTGACTGTAGTAAATGAAACATAACCACTCTAAGGTATGGTTGAAGAGAAGGTGTTTATTGTAGAGGTGAGGGAGAGTCCAACCAGAGGCCTCTGGAAGAGTCCAGAGCAGGGAGAGAAAGTGATGCACTGAGCATAGCCAGCAGACTGAACTGGTCCTCGAGAGGAGTGGGGTTCGGGGCAGAGAAGAGGGGGCCAGCAAAGGAGACTGAGAGAGAGGACCAGGAGTGGATCAGGCAAAGAGAGCACCAAGAGAACCAAGAGAGCATGACCAAAATGGCAGGGTTACACAGGAATGAGAGGCTGCGGGGAGGGAACCCCACATGTTGGAGAACTTTAGGCTAGGGGGCAGGTGAGAAGAAAAGAGAGGAGCCCCAGGTACTGAGTGAGCCTAGAGGCCTATGAGGGCTTTGGTATGCTGATAGGCACCACAGCTAGTGTTTGTCCTGCGTTTCTTTGGGACCTGCCATTTTGGCCACGCTCATCTCTGGGTTCTTTGTTCTCTTGGTCTCTCTGTCTCTTTTGCTCCCCCCTCTTCTCTTTGGCCACACCCCAACTCCTCTCACGGCCCAGATCTGTGGTTAAAGCATTCCTCGTGGTCTGTGCCCACTTGCAGTATTTTGGATGGCCATAGTTAACATTCTATATTCATTTCCACTTCCTGCAAAACTGCTCTGAGCAAATAAGCATATTTTAAGATTTAATTTATTATGTGTGTGAGTGTATGTGTGCATGTGCATGCATGCGTGTGTGTGTGTGTGTGTGCGTGTGCTTTCCCCACATGTGTGTAAGTGCATCACATGCATGCTAAGTGCCTGCAGAAGTTGGAAGGCATCAGAACCACTGAACTGGAGTTGCAGGCAGGTTCTGGTATCAAACAGGTGCGAGAAACTGAGCCCAGGTCCTCTGCAAGAGCAGCAAGTGCTCTTAACTGCTAAATCCTCTCTCCAGCTCCCAAACGATCAATTTTCCTGCTATGTCGAAACAGAGTGGGTGTTTGTTTTCTTGGGGGCCTTGCTCTTTTGTGCTCCCAGCTACCCTGCCCTGTTATCTGCCTTACAGAAAGCAAAAGCACTGAATTGAACATTAACCAGAATGACTGAGAATGGGACAAAATGCACAGTCCTGGCTTAGGAGACCAGAGTCCCCTAACCCCAGTTGCTTGTTCAAACAGGAAAAAACCCTGTGGCAGGCCACATCTCCAAGGGACTGGGGGTCAGCTGAAATACTTTTCATGGCAGTTAATAAATATTTACTGAATTCTGCATAGGGGTATCCACACAGGGCTAGCCACAGCAGACACAAGGAGGGCTCAGGCAGGGAGTCTCCAGGTACATGTGAGAAGAGCTCTGAGGAGGCAGGAATGAGGTGGGACCCTGTATTAGTCAGAGTCTCTAGAGAAACAGAATTTATAGAATATATATATACATATATATATATGCATGTGTATGTATATATACATATATGGAATAGAAATAGAACATATATAAACATATATAAAGGGTATTTATTAGAATGGTTTGCAGGCTGGAGTCCAGCTAGTCCCACAATGGCTGTCCACCAACAGAAGATCCAAGAATCCAGTAGTTGTTCAGTCTATGACACTGGACGTCTCAGCTGCTCCTCAGTGGGTGCTGGAATCCTGAAGAAGTAGGCTCGAATGCCAGTGAAGGGATGGACTTGCCAGAGAGCAAGCAAAGAGAGCAGGCGTCCTTCTTCCATGTCCTTTGCACAGACTGTCAGCTGGAGGTGGGCCCAGATTAGGGTGAGTTTTCCCACCTCCAAAGGACTGGATTAAAGGCGTCTGGATCAAAGACCGGATTAGAAGTGAATCTTCGAACTTTAATGATTAAGCGAACTGCAAGGTGGTGCACACCCCTTTAATCTCACCACTCCGGAGGCAGAGGCAGGAGAATCTCTGAGTTCTAGGCCAGCCTGGTCTACAGAGCAAGTTCCAGGACAACCAGAGCTACACAGAGAAACTTTGTATAAAAAAAGAAAAAAAAATTAAGCAAAAATCCCCCACAGGTGCGCTCAGATGAGTTTCTGTTACTCTCATCTGTAGTCAAGTTGACAACCAAGAGGAGCTATCGTGGCACCAAACAGAGTGAGCTACTGAAACGGGCCTGAGTTTAGAAGTTAAGGGACTGGAGAGATGGCTCAGTGGTTAAGAGCACCGACCTGCTCTTCCAGAGGTCCTGAGTTCAATTCCCAGCAACCCCATAGTGGCTCACAACCATCCCTCTTCTGGTGTGTCTGAAGAGAGCTACAGTGTATTCATATAAATAAAATAAATCTTTAAAAAAAAAAAAAAAGAGAAGAACGCTGACTGCCCTTCCAGAGGTCCTGAGTTCAAACCCCAGCAACCACATGGTGGCTCACAACCATCTGTAATGGGATCTGACGCCCTCTTCTGGTGTGTCTGAAGACAGCTACAGTGTACTCACATAAAATAAATAAGTCTTTTTGAAAAAGAAGTTAAAGGGTCTCATCTAAATCATGGATGGGTTGTGTGGCACCCAGGACAGTGGGAGGGAGAGTAGCCCACTGGACTGACCACGGACTTAAGAGAGATGTCTGGGTTATCCTGATGCAGATGACAATGTGAGACCATGGAGAGGACAGGTGAAATGGCTCAGTCTCCTGACTTGCTGGGCAGTGGGAGGTGACAGTGCGCTGTGTGCCATCTAGTTACTGTCACCTTGATACAAGCGTCACCTGGAAAGAAGGAAGCTCAACTGAGGAACTGTCTCTATCAGACCGGCCAGCAAGCCTGTCTGTGGGGCATTTTCTTTCTTCCTTTTAACTTTTTTATTGATTCTTTATGAGTCTTACATCATGTACCCCAGTCCCGTCATCTCTCCCTCTGCCCTTGTAAACCCCCTCCCCCAGAATAAACACACATACACAGGCATCACCCAGCACGCACTTTCTATACCTTTCAAGCAATCTCAGTGGCCCTGGGATGAAAGATTTATTTTTGGCTCAGCATTTTGAAGTCATGGTCAGTGTGCTGGGGAGCATTTTGTCAACTTAGTATGGGCTCGAGTCGTCTGAGAGGACGGAACCTCAATTAAGGAAATGCCTTCATAAGAGGGCTGCAGGGGGCTGGAGAGATGGCTCAGTGGTTAAGAGCACTGCCTGCTCTTCCAGAGGGCCTGAGTTCAAACCCCAGCAACCCCATGGTGGCTCACAACCATCTGTAATGAGATCTGATGCCCTCTTCTGGTGTGTCTGAAGACAGCGACTGTGTACTCCCATACATGGAATAAATAAAAAAACAAAAAACAAAAACAAAAAACAAAAAACAAGAGGGCTGCAGGCAAGCCTGTAGGGCATTTTTAAAATTAGTGATTGCTGGGGGAGGGCCCAACCCGCTATGGGTGGTGCCAGCCCTGGATTGGTGGTCCTGGATTCTCTAAGAAAGCAGGCTGAGCAAGCCATGATGAGCAAGCCAGCGAGAAGCATCCCTCCACGGCTTCTGCATTGGCTCCTGTCTCCAGGTTCCTGCCCTGTTTGAGTTCCTGCCCTGACTTCCCTCAGTGATGGACTGCAATGAAGAAGTATAAGTCAAACTAACCCTTTCCTCCCCGAATTGCTTTTGGCCAAGGTGTTGCAGCAACCAAAACCCTAGCAAAGAGAGTCGGCTTGCCTGATTGCTATGGCCAGTCATGCTCTGGGCCACGGACCCATGTCCTCGACCCAGTCCCTACCTCCTGCTTCCCACGCCTCCCAGCACCATCATATTGTGAATCCACCAAGGTGTTAGGTCTAAGTCCTCAGATCCAACCATTTCCCCAAGCCATTGCCTCAATACATGAGCCTCCTCAGGAACATAATTCAACCCATTCTGGTTCCACAGATGCACAGGCAGAAAAAGGACTCTTGAGATCACTTTAATGGAGGGCTTTACCCCAGGTTCCAGGAATGGTGTGAGAATCCGAGAGCACATTTCCTTTAGTTCTCAGAGGCGCTGGCAGCCAGTGAGCTGGGAATGTTTCCAGGTTAAGCTCTCCCCACCCTGCAGCTGCATCCCTGCCCCCACCCTACCGCACACATGTTCCCCACCTCAGGGAACTGTGCTCGCTCTCCCTGCTTCCTCAGCATCCTGCCCTGTGTGGATGCTGCCTTGTCCCCAGAATCTTCTCATATCTGATTTTTCCAGCCCTCAAGACCCAAGCCAAGCATCGCCTCCCCTAGAAGGTCTCTCTGGATGCTCCACCTCCTTCTCCTGACATAGTGGGCTATGTTATTCCAAGTTGATCTCTCCCATATGCTAGTTCCAGCCTGCATGATGTTCCTGATCCAGAGATGGAGTCTGTGTGTTCCCTCCCTGGGACTTCTGAGGCTGAGTTATTGAAAGGATAACACTTCTCTCTCCTCTCACGGTGCTTGGGGACACACGAGGGAGTCCTGGCCAGAGGGAGAAGCGGTACCCGGTGGCACAGACAGACCGTCCCTGGGCTGTTTGCACAGACAAACCCACAGTAATGCAAGAGCCTCGGTGAGCACTGCTATTTTAAGGCAGGACATTGGAAAGCAATTTGTCACTCAGCAAGGGACAGAAACACTTCTCCGGGGTCCCTTGCCTCCTGCTCAGAGCATGTTTCTCACCAGAGGCTGACTAGACATCTCCTGCTGCATTTCGATCACTCAGAGACGGAGGTCATCACACCAGCTGCCTTCCCCCGCCAGACGCATTCCACAAACGTTTACCCAGCGGGCCCCAGGAATGGAGAGAGACTCCGGCGTGTCAAAGGTGAGCTCTGTGGTGACAGAACCATGAGCTACATCTCTGGCCACACAAGACGGATGCTTCAAAGGAAACGCAGCATTGATGGGATGTTCCTCTAGACTTTAAGGTTTTGCATATCATGGCTGCGTCTGCTGCAGCATGAAGGGGTTTGTTTGTCCTCCACGGAAGGCACCTGTCCAAGTACCAGGTCTACACCGTATCTCAAGGGCCTCCTAAGCAGGGATTTACAACCACAGCAACCTCGCAGGAGCACTTGAAGTTTTCAGCTCTTCTGTCTTGTGTCGTTTGGTTGGCACCCTTTCCACTGACAAGATAGGAACAAAGACCCTGCTATCAGTGAGGGAAGTGGCCAATGGGATCCCTTGCCTGGACCTCTGGCTCCAAATCCCAGCCCTCACACACTCCAAACACAGTCAGTACAGCTGCTACTAGGCATGGGTCCTGCTAGGATACACTTGGGGTTGATTGACCATGTGGGGATTCTCTCTCTTAGCACCCAGAGTATTGTTCAGCCCTGTGTTAACCAAACACAGGGGCACTTTACATGTAGCCATATTGCACTGGATTCAACTAGTACATCTGCTGCCCGAAGAAGCAACACACATACATACACATGCTCTCTCACATGCATACACATACACATACACACACACATACACACACATACACGCATACATATACATACTCTCTCACATGCATACACATACACACACATACACATAACACATACACACATACACATGCACACATATATACACATATATACACACATACACACATACATACACATACACACATACATACACACAAATATACACATATACACATACATACATATACACATACACACACGTACACACATACATGTACACACATACACATACATACACACACATATATACACATGTGCGTATAATGCATATATACACAGATACGTATGCATATACACAGAAATACATATAAACTCACAGACATAAACACACACATAATTCTCTTACATATATACATAGATATCCACACATTTTTATATACATAGATACATACATACTGTGATAGCTTGAATATGCTTGGCCCAGGGAGTGACACTATTAAGAAGGAGATGTGGCCTTGTTGGAGGAAGTGTGTCACTGTGAGTGTGGACTTTAAGACCCTTTTTCTAGCTGCCAGGATGCTAGTATTCTCCTGTTTGCCTTCAGAACAAGACGTACAACGTTCCTCCAGTTCCATGCCTGCCTGGAAGCTGCCATGCTTCCGCCTTGATGATGAACCTCTGAACCTGTAAGCCAGCCCCAATTAAACATCCTTTTAAGAGTTGCCTTGGGGGGTTGGGGATTTGGCTCAGTGGTAGAGCGCTTACCTAGGAAGCGCAAGGCCCTGGGTTCGGTCCCCAGCTCCGAAAAAAAGAAAAGGAAAAAAAAAAAAGAGTTGCCTTGGTCATGGTGTCTGTTCACAGCAGTAAACCCTAAGATACATGCATACTCTCTCATACACACATACATGTGTGTGCACGAACAACACACACACACACACACACACACACACACACACTCACACACTTCTTAGGTTGTTTCTCCTGGACTAAACTAAGAATCACGTTATCTGTGCTCCATCGGCCTCACACATGTTGCCTGTATGAACATTTAGGTGTGCAAGCACGCACCCTATCTCTGTGTGATGAGCTCACTCGGGTCAGGACACACTCTAACCTCCTTCTGCATGCCTCCGTGTCTCGGTGGTGTCTCTTGGCTAGCATCACTCCAGCTAAGGGCCGGGCTGGAAGGACACAGGCTGTGCAGTCACCAGTTATCGGTTTACTGTGAGCTGTCAGCAGGTGATGGATGCCCAGGGGTAGGCTGTAAATAAGAGTAATGAAACTCCGGCGGGCCTCAGCCTCCAGGGACACACGCCCCTTCCATCAATCTCTCCACATGACTGCTTGGCATTCAGGCTTCCGCTTGACCTGGCTCCAGTGGGCCCCAAGCATTCTTCTTCAGCAGACGCCATCCCTTCCCAGGCTCAGAACAGGTAAACCTGGGAACACCCTGCTCGGTGACATCCGCATGCCTTTACGAATGACAGAGACTGTTTTTCATCAACCCTGTCCTCAGGAAGCAGAGCTGTGTTCCCTCTGCTGGGCTGGGGAGGGTGGATGCTAAGTCACGTTGGTCCTACCCAGCAGCTGCTTCTCTGGGCCCCATCCCAGTGAGTTCACGTATGGGAAGAGGAAAGTGGAGTCCCTCAGAGCCAAGTGCTCTGTTACATGGAGCAAACAGAGGCCCTAGGGACAATGGCTTCCTTAAAGCCAAGGGACAGATGGAAGACCCAGGTTGCCCAAACCAGAACTATGAGTTGCCCAGTATCTAAAAACAGTTCTCCCACAAGGTAGAGCTCACACACAAAGGGTTCATGTCCTAAGCTGGGGGCCCAGAATGGAGGGGCTGCTGTGCTGGACACTGGGAGACATCAGGGACCCTTCCCGCTTCCCTCCTCATCTCCATGACTCACTGGCCTGCTGTAGCCTGTATGGCCATCCTCTTTTGCCTGAGTTGAAGCAAAGGAAGACAAATGACCAGCATTTCAGAGGGTCCCCGATCGCCACAGATGGTCCCCACTAACAGTTCCAAATTCTTCCGACATCGCCTCTTGTTTTATCTTCGTTTGTCTGTTTTGCTCATGTGGGGCGAGCCCAGGGCCTTATGCTAACACAGGCAAGGGTGCCAGCGTTAAACAGAACCCCTGGCTTCCTCTTACTTTTTATTTTGAGACGATGCCTCACAAAGTCGGCCAAACTGGGTTTGAACTCACTCTGTAGCCCAAGCGGACCTTGAACCTCTGATCTATCCTAGATCTCTTCAGTAGCGGGCTTACAGGCCTGTGCCACTGGTCCTCTATCCTTTCCCTTTAATGTGTTCCCTGCACCTGGATCGGCCCTTCAAAGGTTGTCTCTACAGAGACTGACCTAAGACACCTTAGGACTAGCGGGTGGGTCCCTGCACCCCAAGATAGCCAAAAGAAGAAAACAAAAATATCTCAGATGAACAGCCTTAGGCCAAGCAGAGTTGTGGTGGGGGTGAGGCCAGGGCAGGCTATACTTCAGCTCCCAGAAGTCAAGCCTGGTCCCATGCAGGCTTCAGTCAGTCAGTTCAAAGCAATATCTCCAGTTTGCCTTGTTTCTTCTCTGTTGGGATCACCAACAAAGAGCAAGCCCTTTGTAACTCCAGGCCCTGCCCAAGGCAACACAGAACCCTTCTTGTTTAGTGTAGGTGCTGTTTACCTCACACACTGTCAGCTCACCCCTTCCTAACAGCCACTGTGATGGCCGGTCCTGCATCCTCTGTGGTTGGTATTGGTGGGTAGATTCTTCTCCTCATGGGAAGGCTGCTCTTTTGTTCTCGACACTTCTTAGGATACGTGGCAGCTCTTAGGATCCATCTTCTCCTGGACTTCCTCCTTTCTTCCCACGGTCCCGCTTCATCCCCTGATTAGATGGCATCTAAATAATTATCAGAAACTCTGCTTCCAGGGCAATGCCAACCTGGGCAGCATCCTGGGAGACGCCGAGTTTCCCAGGATCACTGACACGCTACTCTCACAGTGTGAACTCCCTCTGCGTGACGCTGCAGGCTGCCCTGATCTTTGCACGTTGTGGCTGATTTTTGTCATTTTCTCATCACCTTCTACGTCATCAACAAACCTTCCTCAGCGAGACTGTCCAGCGTGTGGCTTTTGCTCTTGATCTACAGTGTGGGTATCATGTGGGCAAACCTGCTGGCCTGGATCGAACGCAGAGGCTACTGAGTTCTAGGGCGGGAAAACACCCCTGTCAACAAACCCGGACATTATAACAGGTGCTTGGAGCATTTTGGCTATTGATGAGCATGAAGACATCCCCAATTTAGAAAGCTCCCCTTCAGTGAGTGGGAGGGTGGGCTACTGGGGTTTTCTTTGCTGGAACTCTTGTGTTTCCAGTTGAAAACCAGCCACCTCTGGGGGTGAGGTTGGGGTATCTAATGGCGAGCCCTGGAGCCTTCTGTTTGCCATTTATTAGGACACGGCCATCTTTTTTTTTTTTTTTTTTTTTTTTTTTATTTATTTATTATATATAAGTACACTGTAGCTGTCTTCAGACACACTGGAAGAGGTCATCAGATCCCATTACAGATGGTTGTGAGCCACCATGTGGTTGCTGGGAATTGAACTCAGGACCTCTGGAAGAGTAGTCGGGTGCTCTTAACTGCTGGGCCATCTCTCCAGCCCAGGACACGCCATCTTATAGATCCAATTTTAAGATGCCTGGAGACTTCACACGCTTTTCGGTTTCACAGATGTCAAAGCAATGTCACACACCAGGACACGGTGATTTCAGAGCAAAAAAAAAAAAAAAAAAAAAAATTGTTATTCCACTGACCAATACCAACCTCCCCCCCCCCTTTTGGCTTCTGCGTCTCACTCAGAAGTGCATAATCTCTGGGAAAGACCCCTGTTTCCAGTTGTAGGAGGGAGGAGGCGTGTGGCACGCTGGCTTAGGTGTGCTTCTGTTTCTTTCCTCATCACTGTGACACTCGTGACTGACCAGAACAATGGAGGGGAGACAGAATAAACATGGCTAAGGGTTTCCAACATAGTCAAGCTCGTCATGAATGATGGGGAAGGCAGAGCAGAGGGGCCTGATCTGTGGTAGCTGTTCGTTCACATGGTGGCTGGGGGGGAACACAGAAAACAGACCCAGCCAAAAGCAGGATAACTTTCAAAGGTTCAATCCTGAAGACCTCGCCCTCTAAAGGCCAGCCCTCTCCTCTTCCTCTCTCTTCCTCTCCTCTTCTTCCTCCTCCTCTTCCTCTTCTTTTTTCTTCTCTTCCGTTTTGTTTGTGTTTGTTTGTTTGTTTGTTCGTTGAGACAGACTTTCTCTGTGTAGCACCTACTGTCCTAGAACTCCCTCTGTAGACCAGGCTGGCCTTGAACTCAGAGATCTGCCTGCCTCTGCCTCCTAAGTGCTGGGATTAAAGGTGTGCACCCCTGCCTGGCTGAGCCCCACTTTTCCTAAAGTCTCCTCAACGTTCAAGATAGTTCCACAAGCTAGAGACCAAGCATCAGGACACGGGTGCGTCCGGGGCAGATTTAAACCAAAACGAAAAAGCTGTGTGTTGTTCCTTGTGTCTCTGTGTGTGGCTGGGGTCTCTTCTGGGGTCTGGTTCCTTCCTCTGAAATCGTTTGAATCTCAACGTGCAGGGAGCAGGGCCCTGCAGGCCGTCGCAACACACCTGGTGACGATAATGATGTGCGCTCCATCTCCAGGTTCAAGAATAGATGCCAGCAGGCAGATTCATGGTCACCTGTCACAGAGTCCTGGGAGTGGGGGAGGGAAGAATGACCAACTGTCTTCCAAGCGGTCATTGTGCAGTCGCATATAGATTTACTGTGGGAAGTTTTACCCAGGAGAGAGGAAGAAGCTGCTGCAAAGACCTCCCCAGAACAGAAAGGGAATGGGGATTCCCTGATGCATGAATGGAACGATACAGGGTAGCTGTGTGCTCCTGCTGGAGAGAGACTGAAGCCCAGGGTATCACATTCCACCATAGCTCTGGACTCCACGCCAATGCCATGGTCGGGAAGGTCCCACGGTCTTTGGGCAACAGATGATAAGAGAGCTGAGGTGTCCGTGCAAAGCTTGCTAACTGGTGTGTGGTTGGAAGGATGCAACAAGCCAAGTAGAGGGTGATGGGGGGTGGGGGGGGTTATTGTCTGGAGAGAGGCTGGAGGTCGGCTAGTTGTTAGCATGATCTGGAGGACGGGCGCATCTAGTGACCCTTTTGGTACTCCTGAGGGTGACAGCTCAGGGTAGCTATAATAAGCAAGGCTGGGGCCAAAACCACATGAGTGCTGGCACAGAGGATGTCAGTGGGACGCTGACGTCTGCATCCACGCAGAAGCCCTTGGAGGTTCCCAGACAACAAAGCAAAGCCGAGAGCCCTGGATGGATGTCGCAGGCCCATGAGACCACTTAGCCCCTTAGTGAGTCTCGGGGGAAATTCTCAGGTTCTGTGTGAGCAGGAAGGGCTCCGCCCTGTAAGCAGAGGCTTTAACTGGCCTCTAGGCGGGAATCCAGGAGTATCCCAAACCCTCTGAGGGTCAAGATTCTCTAAGGCAGAGCTGAGCCCCGGTTGTGAGAGTTGATCAGCTGCACGGTGGATGGGAATCTGGCAGGGTAGAGAGCGGTTCTCCCTGGATGCCTGCTCTCAGAGAGCGTCCAGCAGGAGCGTCTCGACAGTGTGCTTAAGGGCTCCAAAGAAGGCATAGATAGGATGGACGGTCCCAGAGAGACTGCTTCCACTGGGGAGGGGTGGGGAAGGGAGCAGACAGTGGTCCTGTTGCCTCATATGCTCAATTCAACCAGGTACGGGGGCTTAGAATCCTAGGGAGCTGGAACATGCTGAACTCTCTGGTGGAGGTGTTTTCCACTTAGGAAAAGCTCTGAAAGCTTTCCTTCCTTCCTTCCTTTCTTCCTTCCTTCCTTCCTTCCTTCCTTCCTTCCTTCCTTCCTTCCTTCGTTCTTGTCTGTCTTTCACCGGTATTTGAAATGTTCTTTTGCGTATGGATATGCACATGCCATGGCGTGGCATAGTGGTCGGGGACAAGCTTCAGGAGCCAATGACCACAGCTCGATCCTATTTCTATCATTGTGCAGGTTCTGACTAGACAGCTCCCTGCCTCCCATTTCACTGCAGGAGTCCTGGGATGACCAGTGCTTGTCACCATCTGGCTTCTTCCATGGGATCAAACTTAGATGCTTCTTCTCGCCAAACAGCACTCTCAGCCAAGTGCACATGCCAGGCAGAACGCTGGTTCCTTGGGCGAGCAGAAGCATCTGTACTAGTCAAGTTCTCTTACTCACAGAGCCATTGAACAGAAGCCCCTGGCTCATTCTGTCACTCCGAAGGCCAGCAAGTTAGTCAGAACCCTTCGGCAGCCACCACGTCAAGAAAAAGTTCTAGAGAGCTCTGCACCCCGGGCTTCCGGGTGAGTGATGCTCTTGTTCCAAAGCAGATGTGGCACCAGCTCTCCCACAGCCGTGAAGAAGCATCTCCCTCCAGGGATGCCCTCCCAGGCAGTGCCTGAGAGGAAGGCTGACCCTGTAATGTCTCTGTCACCTCCTGACATTGCAGGGCTGAGGACTAAGTCTCTCCCTTTGGCAGGGAGAGTCAAACGATGCTTTCACAAGGATCTCCAAGGACCATCCTGCAAATCAGATGTTTACATTATGATTCATAACAGTAGCCAAATTAGAATTATGAAGTAGCAATGAAATAATTTTATGGTTGGGGGGTCACCACAACATGAGGGGACTGTGTTAAAGCATTAGGAAGGTTGAGAGCCACTGCTCTGGCACGCGGGCCTTAAAGGGCCTGAAGACAGGTGTGCCTGCTTACAATACGTAAAGGGAGATATAAAAGAAACGGCTCTCTGTTTATATTCAAATTAAGATTCCAAAATACAGGCAGTATTTTGCCAAGAGGAAATTATTTTACAAAAGATGAACAACCAGTATAGGTCTAAAGAGACAAAACCTGCTTCTTCCCGCAAGCTCTGGCGGTCCAGGAACTCTGAAGCAGACATCCATGCACTCAGACTCCAGCAGTAGACGTAGGCAGTAATGACTGTTGACTGGATTGACACCATAGCGGTGTCTAGCGGCACCTTTGGGCATCGTGGGAGGGGAGCAACACGTCAGCTTTGTGCCAGACCGGCCTCGCTGACATCAGGCTGACCTCCCAATTACCAATTCCGTTCCTGGGCGCGTGGGCACGGACAGGACCTGGCACCGCGGCTGTGCGGCCGGACGAGGCGTCACGGCCAGCGCAGAAAGCCGTTCTACCAATCGGCCACAAGGGGGCGCGCCGAGACCAGGATCCTAACATCTGCAGGGCTCAACCAGATGTGTCCTCAGAAGCTCGCTGAGACCCGGGAAATAGTTCACAGTGGTATTTGTACAGTGCTACTCTGTAACCGCACCGTGCAACATCTGTACCGCAAGATTTAGAAAAGTACATTTCCCTTATGCCCAAGTACGCAATCTCGAAAAAGAAACAGCAGTGTCCACGTTGTCAGGAGACAGGCCAACCAGAGCAGGTAAAACAAAGCAATAGCCAAACGGGTGACCAGCCTTTGCCCAACCCTATCTCCATTCACACCCGATTCCTTAGAAGTACAGTCGTGTCGTATCACACAGGGAACGCATTCCTATAATGTGAGGAGGTTCTGTCAGGGTTTCCGTTGCAATGACGCCAACTCAGGTGTACGGGTCAGCCCCTCTAAGCGGTCTCATGCGATCGAGAGAGTGGGCAGCATGAGATGTACTTGGATGCCAAAGCCTAAAGCAAGGTGCTGTACAGTAAACATTTTGTTTTGCCTTCTTTAGGGTCTCAGGGACACCATCCAAGGTCTCTCCACCTCCTAGACAGGCAGTCCACATCTCTGTAGATGTTTCTCAGACATGAAGGAATCCACTCTGAATGATGGTAAATAAACAGGCACAAGAATATATTAGTCACTCATGGTAGGTAGAGCATGCCGTCTATAATTGCATATGTTTATTCTTTGATGACAGCGGAGTTGTTTACAGTAGACCCCCCAGAAAATGGTGAGTAAGGTCCATGTTTGAATGGTTACCATGTTGCTAGAAGGTAAGAATTCTTCACGCCTGTTACTATCTTATGAGGCAGTCTATGTACGCCGCCCATCACTGACCAAAACATCATTTTAAAGGGCATAATAATAATAATAATAATAATAATAATAATAATACAATCACTCTTTAGAAACCCATCTTACTCTGCTGTCTTGGTGTGCTGTGAAGTATTGAACTGTTGGTAAGGAGACACAAGCTTAGCCGTCTGCCCAGAGTTCCCCTGCTAGCAGATGACCGGAAGTCACCAGCCTGCAGTGTCAAAAGACTCCTGTGTGCCAGCAGGGGGCGCTCCACAAGGACAAGGGGTAAAAAGAATATAAGACATGGTCTTCTATGCTGTTTGTGGCTTGATTCGATCAAAGATCCATCTACCGTGTTATACCGGGTAGACCCCATGAAGCCAGCATTCACAACACAGCCCTGGCTTGGGATGCAAACGGCAGGCACTGTTGGGCACAAATCTGGGTGGCAAGCCGAACCCTGTTCTCACCCCTGGCTGTGGGTTAGAATCATGAGGAGTGAATATTTGCTGTTTATTTGAGAGGGTGACATCTTTGCCACCTCCCAACGTAATTTTAGTCAGAATCTCAGAAGACAAAGCCCAGACACCTTATCTTGGTTGTTCCTGGACTTTTTTTTTTTTTTTAACTATTTATTTTATGTATATGAGAACAATGGCACCAGAAGAGGGCATCAGATCCCATTACAGATGGTTGTGAGCCACCATGTGGTTGCTGGGAATTGAACTCAGGACCTCTGGAAGAGCAGTCGGTGTTCTTAACCACTGAGCCACCTCTCCGGCCCTGGACTTTTTATTTTATTTTGCGATGGATTCTCCCTATTTTGCCCAAGTGAGACTTTCCTGGGCCAAGTGATCCTCCTGCCTCAGCTCCCTGAGTAGTCAGGACTATTGGTATACATCCCTGTGCTCAGCTAGTGTTTGGGGCTCATTTATATTTTAGTGCTAGGACCTCAACCGTGCTAGGCAAACAAAATACTCACAAACCACAGCACCAGTCTCTGGTATTCACTGTGTTCGTTTTTTTAAGGGATAGGTGATTCTGGGATTCCTCCGACCTCTCTGTCGCACAGATGAAGAAGCAGACCCAGTAAGAGGACATAAGTTAATAAATGTCAGAAGTTCTGAAAACGGGGGGCAATGCTCCAATTTCTAGTACAGAATCATAAAAACAAACAAACAAACAAACAAACATAAAACCCCAAATCCAAAACCACTCAATTCTTGGTGGCTGTCTACAAGGCTCAGTGGTTAAGAGCATGAGTTACTTTCCCAGAAGACCTAGGTTCTGTTCCTAGGGCCCATTTCAGGTGACTTGTGATAGCCTGTAACTCCAGGTCTGGGAGATCTGACTTCTTCTGACCTCCAGGGGCACCTGGACACATCTGCACATACTCCCCTAGATATACATACATATACATAGTTCAAGCTAATATAAATCTTTAAAAAAAACCCTCAGCTGTTGGATCAGGCTGGACTACCCCACAAGGAGACAAGACACGAGACCCCTGGGTATCAGGCCATACACTGAGAGTCACCTGCTCACACAGCCTACCTGGATGTAAGCTGGCTGTTAACCAGTGTTCTCTCCCCAGAATCATTTGTCTCAATACCGCATTATGCTCTAATGTAATCCAGAGTTATGCTTTTAAGCTTTAAAAAATATTATTAGTCTGTGTGTATGTGTGTGTGTGTGTGTGTGTGTGCGTGCACGCATGCATTCAAATGTACACATGTGTGAATACAGAAGTGTGCATGCATACCCGTGCTACAGTACTTTTGGGATCAGCTCTCTCCTTCTACCATGTGATCTGGGGATCGAATTCAGGCATCGTTATACACGGAAAGTACTTTTGCGCGCTGAGCCGTCTGTCCTGGCAGCCCTAGAGTTAGGTGTTTGAGAAGTCGTAATTGAGAGAACCGTTAGTTGCCTTTTTCCTTTCTTTCTGCGGTGGGTAAATGACTTCTTGGGTCACGCCTGGAACTCAGGCAGCTGTCCCTTGGATGGGCAGCCCTAAAGATGCTCTGCTGTGCTCCAGGCTGTTACATCCCCAGTGGTAGACGTCCCACCTCATGGCAGTCCAACGTAGCACAGCTTCCTCAGCCTTCCTAGACCAAGCTGTCCACGCTTGGAAAAATAGGTTCAAATTACTCTTAAACCAAATGAATTCTAAGAAATGGAGCTGAGTGGATCTGGGATCTACCTCTTTGGGGAATCCGCCTCTTCAGCGAATCTGCTGGCTGCTTCCTATTACTTTCAACTTAATCCATTTGAGCATGGAGGTGATAAAGGAGAAGCTTTGGTTTTGTGTGATGCAGGCATTCCTGTCCCTGCCTTTGCCTAACCTGTCCCTGCCGTGTTCACAACCTCAGTGTCTTCAGTCCTGCAGAGGAGAAGCCCCCCTGAGGCCAGGCTCTTCCTCTGCATCTCCCACCACAGCCACCCACGTGGCCCCTCTCCAAATCCTTCTTTAACCCCTGTTGGTAGCTCTTGAAGGGCTACGTTCACCAGCTCTCTGCACTGCATCCCTGTTGTGGAGTATTCACAGAAGAGACTGCTCAGACATGGGTTTGAGCCAAGAGAAAGTCTTTAGTAGCCGGCCGACGACTACACTGGGTATTCAGGGTGGCAGCGTAGCCCTGAGCCTCTCTCAGGATGAGCTTTTAAGCACAAAAACCGTGTTCCAAGTTGACATGCTTTAGTTGACAAGAGCAGTTAGCCAGAAGCAGAGCTACAGAAGCCAAATAGCAAGGTTAATACATTTGGAGACTTCCCAGAACTGTGTACGTTGATGGACCAGGTTTTTGTTTTAGTTTTGGCAAGTGCGTTGTCTGTGTGCTAGTTTTACAGCCTTGTATCATGGAGTCAGTTGTGCTAAGGTCTGGGCCCTGTCACGCCACTGCATATGAGCTTCCTATAGAATCGATGTAAAGTAGAACCCATTCTGGTTTCATCTTCATTCCTGTAATTCACCGTCGGGACTTTTAGTCCATCTGGGCATGTGCTGTTAAGTTTCTGAAATCGTCTAGTTCCATTTCCTTAGCATCCCTTGACCTGTTGGTTCTCATCTCTAGCCAGACACTAACTTAAGCTATTTCCTTAGCTTCCTGTTCTGGGCCAACTGCTTGAAGCATAAGCAGGGGTATGTCCCGCCTCTGTGTGAACTCTTTGCAGAATCCTTAACAAGCACGGATTCCTCAAGCAGGCTGGAGAGATGGCTCAGCAGACGAGTGCCTTTGTAGAGGGCCTGGCTTCTGTTCCCAGAATCCTTACCACCACACCCAGGCCCAGAAGCCCAGAAAGCCTGGAGGCTCCTCTGGGCTCCAAGTCTTGACCTTCATCCACTGCTCTCACCTCTGGCTCCAGTGGCCTGTTCTACAGAACGTTGCCTTGCCCTCCCTGCTGGTGTGTCTCCAGTATTAGCTCCCATTCTAATCGGCCTGTGGCTTCCTCAAGGCCAGGTATCCATAGGCCTCCTGTGCTGGATAGTTTTGTCAATTTGTTCAAGCCAGGGGCATCTAGAAAGGGAATCTCGGTTGAGAGAATGCCTCCATCAGATTGGCCAATAGGGGCCTTTTAATTACTTATTTATTGTTGTCATCATTATTAATGCTGAGACAACGTCTCGCCGTGTAGTTCTGGCTAGCCTGGAGCTCTCTATGTAAACCAGGCTGGCCTAGAACTCACAGACATCCACTTACTTCTGCCCCCCAAGGTGCCGGGATTAAACACATGTGCCACTATGCCTAGCATTGGGCCTTTTTTTTTTTCCCTCTCCTTCTTTCCACTTCCGGTCCTGCCTTGACTTCCTGTCCTGAGTTCCCACACTGATGGACTCATTTGCCCAATAAGCCCTCTCCTCCCCAAGCTGGCTTCGTTGGCTCAGTGTTTTACCAGAACAGAAACACAACTAGAATCCCTCCTGAACATCAAGACCTCGCTCGGCACATCCACGCACAGGCCTCTTGTGTTTGGAGGTAAATTCCATACACTCCTGTCTGATTTCTCCGCTGGGCCGGGAGCTGCTGGGGTGGGGTGGGGCACAGTGCATTTACTTGGCCTTTCTACTCTGCAGCCCCGAAACCAAGCAGGAGGTTGTGCAACATCCTAGGGGGGTTGGGGATGGGGTGAGGAAGAAGAAAGGGAAGATGAAAGAGAGCATTCACTGGCCTGAGCGTGGGGGATGGGAAGGTTTGAGAACAGGGGTTGCAAGAACAGAAGGTGGGAATTAAGAGTTGGTGGGTACACAGTTTCCATGTGCTGAGGTGGATGGGGTAGAGGAAGTGCTGAGCTTAAGAGGCAGACGTGAGGCCATCGGTGCTGAGGGGTCATCCAGCGAGTGGCGGCTGAGGAATACCACCAGCTGGGACAAGGGAGACATCTTAGAAACCAGGGAAGAGCCGTTCAATGGCTGAGCATCGCAGAGTCAGATACCCTGAAAGCCGTGACAGAGAGCAGCTACCCAAGTCACCAGGTCGCCTCCTCCTCCTCCTCTTTTCCCTCCTCCTCCTCCTCCCCCTCCTCCTCCTCTTCTTCCTCCTCTTCTTCCTCATCCTCCTCCTATTCCTCCTCCTTCTCCTCCCCCTCCTCCTCCTCCTCTTCCTCCTCCTCCTCTTCCTCCTCCTCAGTCATTTTCTGCCTCCTCAGGGAACAGCCATCTTGTGTACTGAACAGGCAATGGCACACTGCCCTCCTGAGAGCCATGAGACTGGGCTTTGCTCTAGGGCACCACCTTGCCTTGATTTCTCCTGGATGCAGCTTGAGAGGTGGCCAGGACAATCTCCCTTCCCCTCACAGCCCCGCCCTTCTTCCCTTTTCCAGTCACCCTCCTCCAAAACACCCCTTTCCTCTCTCTAGCCACTGACTACAAACTTGGGACCAAGAAATCAGAACAGACTATTGATTTTTTTGATCTATTAAAGGGACATGACCTCTACTTTATACAACTACAGTAGAGGTGAACACATCTCAAGGCTAGAACGCAGAGCAGGGAGTGGGGTGGGGCTTAATGGTAGGAAAACACTGTGACGGGCTGGGGTAGGGGTTTCTTATAATCTCTAGGCTAGTGGTTCTCTACCTGTAGGTCGTGACCCCTTTGCCAAATCTCTACCTCCAAAAAAGCACTTGCATTGTCGCCCAAAAACAGCAGCAAAATCACAGTTATAAAAGTAGCAATGAAATAAATGTATGGTTGGGGGTCAGTACAACAAGAAGAACTGTGTTCAAGGGTCTCAGCATTAGGAAGGTTGTGAACTATCGTGCTAGACCATGGTGTGGTTCTCAAGGGGACCCTGGAAGATTTGAGGATGACCTCGGTAGGCCAGAGGCTCCAACAGAGCACGGTGACAGAAGACAAGATGTTAGATGAAGCAGGCCCCTCTCCTCTCTAACCTGGAGATGTGACATTAAGGGACATTAGCTTCAGACATCCTGCTTCCTCTGCCCTAAGAGGTCGCTGGTCCAGGGCTTCCGAATCTCTGTTGCATCTAAGGCCCAGCAGCTCGAGCCTCAATAGACACAGTGACCCTCACGGAGCCACAGGTTGACCTCAACTCCCACTCCTGACTGGAATTGTAGGCCATTGCTGTGACGTCTGAGCCCTCCCGGGAAGACAGTTGGATGTTCAGCCAGCGACACTGGGCCTCCTCGCAGGCAAGCAGCACTGTGCCCTCCCGGTTGCCATAGATACACTGCCTGTGAGCTGCCCTCCCCTCCACGGCCAGATCCCAGCTGCCCGCTGGCTCCCGGTCATCTAGCCCCAACTGGCCTGGGTTGCCTGGACATATGAGCTGCTCCTGCTTCAAGTTTGGCACCAACTGGCCCTTGAGGTATGCCGGGCCTGCACAGAAAGTATGGGTGTTAAAGATCCGGTCGTTGTAGAGACGGAGCCAGCTGGTGAGGTAGGACAGACGGCAGTCACACTGCCAGGGGTTGCCGAGCAAGGCCAGGTTGAAGAGGTCATAGTTGGTATCAAAGATGCCCCCAGGGAGCATGGTCAGCTGGTTCCTGGACAAGTTGAGGAGCTGAAGCCTGGACAAGTTGTGAAAGAGAGTTGGGTGCAAGACCGTCAAGTTATTGCTGTCCAGAGAGAGTTTGACCAACTGCTCAAGATTCCTGAAGACATTCTCAGGCAGGTAGGTGATGGCGTTGTGGGAGAGCGTGAGGGAAACGAGCCTCCTCAGGTTGGCAAAGCTGCCCTCGGGGACAGTCTCCAGCTGGTTGTAGGAAAGGGACAGGTGAAGCAGGCCTGGGTTGTGGGTGAAGAGACCGGCAGGCAGAGTCCGCAGTGCGTTGTCCTTCAGGTTTAGAAAGGTCAGGTTGCGCAGAGAGGAGAAGACGGAGACCGGCAGGTGACGGATGGCGTTATGCTGCAGCCACAGCTTCTCCAGGCTGAGCAGGTGTGAGAACAGATGTGGGGACAGCTCCGTGATGGCATTGCTGTCCAGAAAGAGCTCCTGCAGGCTGCCCAGATTGCTCAGCACTCCCTCGGGGAGCCTGGCGAGCATATTGTCACTCAGCTTCAATATCTGCAGGCTGCTGAGCGACTGGAACATCCCCTTCGGCAGTTGTGTCAGGAGGTTCTGAGCCAGGTTGAGGGTTCTCAGATACCTCAGAGACTGGAATAGTCTCCCGGGCAAGGTCTGCAGTTGGTTTCCCTGAAGCTGGAGGGACTCCAGGGTGTCCATGTGATGAAAGAGGTCCTCAGGCAGAGCCGCCAGCCTGTTAAAGTCCAGGGTCAGCTTCCCCAGTGAGCTCAGGTTAGAGAAGATGTTGGCGCTGAGGTTGGAGAAGGGGCTGCCTGTGACCTCCAGGTCCTCCAGCCTGGGCAGTCCCCCAAAGGCATCAGGCTCCAGGTGATGGACCCGAGTGTTGAGGAAGACCACCTTGGTCAGGTTGGGACTACCGCTGAAAGCCCTGGTCCCCACCGTGGTGAAGGAAGTCTCCACAAAGACAATGTCTGTGACATGTGAGGGGATGTCCAGGGGGATAGCAGCCAGCTGCTCATCTGAGCAGAATATCTTCCTGTCGAAGCAGTCGCAGCCCACGGGGCAAGGCTGGGTGACCCTGACCAGGAGCAGGAGTGAGGCCCAACATAACCAGGCTCCCTGGAACATTTTCTGAATTCGAGGAGGACAAAAAACAAAGCAAAAGGAGTGTCTTTAAGAAGAGCATCATATTGCAGTGCCCAGAGCACTAGACAGCGCCCCCCAAAGGCAAGATCAGGCTGTGAGTGAGAATCGGTCTCTTGAAGGACGTGTATGTGTTTGGGGGACAGTGGCTTGTGTGGTGCATTGCTGGGGGTGGAAACTAGGCCTGGTTTGTGCCAGGAAAGCTTTCCCACCGAATCTCACTCTCGGCTTACGGTCTTAGCAGCTCGTAAGGTGGTAACCCTACAGCAGCCATGTGGAGGGTGGCAGCCTCGTTCTCATTTCATGGAAGCAAAGATATCGCCTTGCTGTCCAGATACCCTGCCAATTAGTGGCCGGGGCCGGACCAAGACTTGGATCTCCTGGAGTGTTCATGTTCTTCCCAGATTGGAGAATGATGTGGAAAGAGTCAGAAAGGGGAGTGAGAGGTAGTGCGGGATTGTTGGAGATAACACGTAAATATGTGCAGATAAGCCCCAAGTTGGGAATTCCTAACCCATAATCCTCCTGGGTTGCCAGATCTCAGCATATTTCAGGGTCTGGCTGAGAGCAGCTCCTGCCTGGTGCTCGTAGTTGGGTCAGCTAAAGGTAATACTGTGCAGGGGCTGGGCTCCTCGGAACTGTGCGGAGCACTGCCCTGCCTGCCCTCCCTGTTCCCACTGTCCCAGGGCCGGGTCCCAGGACCAGGGAAACTTCTAGGGTCCAGACACAAAGGTTCTGCAGGAAACCTAGGGAGATCGAGCTTTTAGTTTACTAAATTTCCATTAAAGAAAGGAAGGAAGGAAGGAAGAGAGGAGAGAGAGAGAGAGAGAGAGAGAGAGAGAGAGAGAGAGAGAGAGAGAGAGTCTAGCACAGTAGTTTGCAGCAGCGTGGTGCCATTCACAACAATGTGTTCTGAAGGCCAGGGCAGAGATAAGGGCGGGGGTTTTAGTTTAAAGTTTAGTAGGCCACCTCCCCTGGAATAACTAGTATGTTCAGAAAGTTCACAGCCAGTTTGGAATGTATTGAAAGGTCCTGGCTCAAAACAAGCCAACTACAAAAAACAAAAACAAAACAAAACAAAACAAAGAAAAAAAAACACACACACACACACACACACACACACACACACAGACAGACAAAAACAAAACCTAAAAAAAAAATCACATCTTCTAACAGGTCACAAATGAGTGACGTAGCCCACAGGTACGTTTTGTTTAGTCCCTGGCAGTCTCATAGGTCACACATGAGAAGTGGAAATTTGTCCCGAAAGCCACATTTTAGAATTATCTGGAAACAATGGGTTCACATCCCCACCTGGCAAGACCAACTGGCGCTCAGTAGCCCCCACCCTCAGAAGACATGCCCTTTGCGAGCCCTCGGTGGTGTCTGCTCACCTAGTCACATGACCTGCGGAGGTTCAAACCCCATGCGCTCAAATCCCAGACTCATGACTTTCTAGTCCAGTGACCTTAGACATGTTATTATCTGTGATTCAACTTCCTTATATGCACACTGGGGATAATGACAGAACTGACAACGACGTGGTGATCGCGAGATCTAAATGTGCTTCATTTAGATCGGGGACACAGAGTAAACGAGCAGTTAGGAACCATGCTAACTGCTGTTAGGTTGCAAGATGCTGTCATTACAGAGAGAGTAGCTGAACAAAAGAAGTCGTAAGAAAATATCTTGTAGATAGAATACACTTGACTTTCCTGAAAATAAGAAAAATTAAAAAATAAAATAAAAGCAAGTAAGGCAAACCTCTGGCTGTTTCTCTGCTGCCCCCTGCTGGCTGGGGCTGACTTTTGCAGGCTCCACCTGGTTGGTTGAGTGGAACTCCCCCAGGCGGTCCAGACTCGGGCTAGCAGCAGGCCAGAAACTCGACCTAGAGAGCTTATGAGAATAAGAGGCCAGGAGCTCTTACTGTTACCCATGCCAAGGGGTATCCAGGTGCCAGTCACTGTTTCTGACTAATTCCTCTGGCCATTGGTACTCAAAGGAAGTTTCCAGAAAAAGGTCCCTCAGAATAGAAAGCTGTACAACTCAGGGAGGTGAGGGCCCTGAGGCCTTTGCACAGGGATACTGTGGTGGTTTGAATACCCCACCCCCACCCCCTAGAGACTCATGTATTTGGATGGTTGTTTCTCAGATAATGGACTGTTTGACGAGAGTTAGGAGGTATGGCTTTGTCGGACGAGGTGTGTCACTGGTGCCCACACCAAACCCAGTCTCTCATTCTGTCTGCCGCTTGTGGATCAGACGGTAGCTCTCAGCTATTGCTCCAGCACTGTGCCTGCCCACCTGCCGCCATGCTTCCTGTCCAGGTGATCACAGGCTCACCCTCTGAAACTGTAAGCCACCCAGCCCCCCAACTAAATGCCTCCTCCTGGCACATTTGGTCACGGTGTCTCTTCACAACGACAGAACAGTAATTAGACAGTGACACAACCCAAGAGGCCCTCCACAGGCCACAGGCCTCCGGGCATTGCCAGGAGGAAATCTGGAGCCCTGGATGGACGTACCACAGAAGAAAAGCCAGGGCCTCTAGAGGACAAGCGTCACCACTGAGTCACCCAGTCTCTCTCTTCTCATCCCCGTGGTGGCCTGGTGCCTCCTTCATATACTGACCTTAGAAAACAAGGGCTTGGAGATGTTCCTGAGTAAGGCAACTGTCAAGAATCCAGACACTGAAGAACACTATGACCCTTGGTAGCATAGAAATCAGGTGAAGCAAATCCACCCGGGTGTTAGAGGATCATCCGGCCCCTGCAGGGCTGAGGGGACATGGGGCTGGGAGGGAGTATGAGGGGCTGTTTCCCCACCCCCAGCATTCTCAAACCTGCAACCTGTGCAACGGAGAAACCTAGGCAAGACCAGGACCGGGAAACCAGGACTCCTATAGCATGAGCCTCAGATATAAGGGGTCAGGATCCGACCCATGTCTGTGCTCTGGGAATCTCTGCTGAGCCCACAATCCCACTCTGCTGAGCGTCGTGTCAGACAGAGAATAGGTACAGATCGGCAGGCTCACTCCTCACAGTGACAGGCCTGGGGTTAGCCCACCTGCCGTCCATGTCCTTTCCAACCTGAATCTTGTTGGGTTGGGTCTTGGCCACCTTCAGTGTTCCTCGGGCAAGGAAAGGGTGTGTGCCTCTGTGGCAGAGTCAACCTAGGGTCAGTGGCTCGAGGGAGCTACCCACTCTAGCTAGGTCCTAGTACCTGAGGCAAGGCTTAAGATAGCTATGCAGATAGGCATGTGTCCTTAACCTTGTCACCCCTCTCGGTCCCTGGGGATATCCTGAGGAGACGTCAAAACAAGGCTCTCTCAGGTTTAGGACAAGACCCTCCTTGTCTTCATCTACAAGAATGGAATGGGGAGGCAGAGTGAACATGATCCTTTCCCAGCCCAAGACGCCTCCCCACTGCAGAGCAATGGAGAGTGAGCGAGAACTCCGTAGCCAGACAGGATGGGCTCAAACCCTGACTAAGCCGTGTGCCGCGGCTAAGTGTCGTGATCTCTCTGTGCCTCGCTTCACCGTTAAAGCCCTGAGCACAGCATTACCTTCCACGTGGGCTCTCAGAAGGCTTTAATGAGAAAATACAGAGATAGTCCCAAGCCCAGAGTTGGGTACGTTGTACGTCATCTGACCCGAGAGTGGCCACGGTTCTCCTGAGCTTGGCAAGGGTCAGTTCTAGTCAGATGTCATCAGAGGTTTGCTGTGGAAAAACTCATGAGGTCAGGGGATTGATCCACGTGGAGCAGAGCGACCCCTCCCCCACAACCCTGGTTCTAACACTTTTCCTTCTCAGTGGTGAAGGGCACAGGCTCACAGCCCTGGCTTGGGTCCCCTAGCAATCCTTCAACAGTCACTGGGCACCCACTCCAAAGACAGCGGGGGCCTGCACTAGAAGAGTATGCTGTGCACTGAGAAAGACCCATGAGTGGCCACAGCAGTGCCCCATATTCTAGCAAGGAAGGGGCACCTCGCCTCTCCTCCATTCCAAAACATGAGTTTATTCATCTGACTGTTCTGGTTGACTGACAGCAAACAGGCCTCACCCTCTCCAACCGTACCTGTGATGGATGGTACATCCCCCTGTGCTGTTCGACCTGTCATCCACCACAGGGCCAAGCCACGCCCCCTTCTCCAGTGTGCTGGGAACCCAGGGTCTGACCCCAGTGTGCCTGGTGCCACCTGTACTGGGATCTACCTCACCAGCAGGCCGGATACAACTGCCTGTTCCCAGGTCCCTGGGGAGCAAGAAGAAGAGCATCCGGGCCCCTGGCTGCTCCTCAGACTTGATCTTGTTTCCTCTAAGCCAGCAAAGGAAACAAAGGGCTGAGGGCCTCAGGGGCTGTAGACTGGTACCTTGCACAGGCCCTACCTCCAGGCCCACTCTGCACTATTAATCCAGAACGGTGCTAGCAACACAATCTTGACACCTAAAGCATAGACTGACTGTCATTGCTAGTGTGGCCCTGAAAAGAGACTGAGGCAACAAACTATCAAAAAACAGAAGCTAAGGAGCTGGAGATGGCTCAGAGGTTAAGAGTACATACTGCTCTTACACAGGACCTGGGTTCCTCTCCCAGCAACCAGGTGGGGTGGCTCCCAACTGCCTGTGACTGCAGTTCCAGGAGAACCACTGCCCTCTTCTGACTCTTGCAGGTACTTGCATGCATGTGGTGTAATACACTCATATGCACAGTTAATAAATGAAATTTTAAAAAAGAAATATAATCAATAGGGTTGGCTAGATGGTCCAGTGGTTAAGAGTGTATTCTGCGGGTTGGAGATTTAGCTCAGTGGTGGAGCACTTGCCTAGCAAGTCAAAGTCCCTGGGTTCGGTTCTCAGCTCTGGAAAAAAAAAATAGTATATTCTGGGGGTGGCATATTCTGCTCTTGCAGAGGACTGCCACCTCCACGCACGTCAGTTTCTAGCATCTATGTCAGTAATTCTAGCTCCAAAGAACCCAATGGCATCTTCTGGCTTCCACAGGCCATGTCATTCATGTGCACAGATACACACACACACACACACACACACACACACACGAACGCACACAAATACACACACATGCACACACACACACATGCACACACCTGCATGAACACACATACATGCACACACATGCACACACACATACACACATGCATGCACATACTTGCATGTACATACACATGCACTAATGCACACATACAAATACACACATGTACACATACACACATGTGCATGCAGCATGCACACACCTGCATATACACACATCCCTACACACACATGCACACATACACACACATGCACACAAATACACACATACCTTCATGAACACACATGCATACATATACAAACACACATATGCACACGTACATACACAAACACAGGTACACACAAATACACATGCATGCATACACACACGTACACATGCACACACCTGCATGTACACACATACATGCACACACATGCACACATACACACATGCATGTACACACATGTACATACACATGCACTAATGCACACATATAAATACACAGGTTCACACATACACACATGAGCATGCAGCATGCACACACCTGCATATTCACACATACCTACACACACACATACACACATACACACACATGCACACACACACACATGTATGTTCAGTGCTGCCCTCAGCTTCAGCCAGGAAAAGCTTCTCTCTGCAGTGGTCAGCAGCTAAGGCAGAGACTCATAACTGGTCAAAGTTCTGAGAATAAATGAGTGTAGAGTGTTCAGCTCTGAACGGGGCGTCTGCACATCAATACACCCCAAGACGAGCGAGGCTCAAGGGACATCTTGGAAGAGAGGGTGGAAAGAATTTCTGAGCCAGAGGAGGAAGTGCTACGAAATGCTGACCTCTGGACAGGATGTGGATGTTGCCTCATGAATCCACTGCCACTGTGGTTACCTACCCAAGCCTGGCTCCAGGCCAAGCCAGCAGGATTAGTCCAAGTTCCAGCAGGTAATAGTAACTGGACTCGTGAGTTATTTAAAAAATAGATAAAAAGGGGCTGGGGATTTAGCTCAGTGGTAGAGCGCTTACCTAGGAAGCGCAAGGCCCTGGGTTCGGTCCCCAGCTCCGAAAAAAAGAACCAAAAAAAAAAAATAGATAAAAAAAAGTCAAAGACATGAAGGCGGGTGTGGGGTGTATTGGGGTATGGGGAGGGAGGGACTTGGGAGTGGGTATGATGAAGATACATTGTTCACATGTGTGAAATTGGCAAAGAATAAATAAAAGTTTCTATTTTTAAAAACGTGTTTCAGGGCATCCTTTTCTTGGATCTCCTCTCACCCTTGGTATTTCTTTCTTACTTTTCCTTAATAAATCTACATTGGCTCTGCTTTTAAAACATGTACATATTTTTTAAATATTTTAACATGATAAGCGTGTGTCTGTTTTAGGGTGAAGAAGAGAGCTATTCTATAAGATGGAGGTAATTATATAAAACACAAGGTACAGGTAGGTCCCAGGGCTCCCCACCCCACCCCATGAGGTATGAGGCTTGGCCCCACCCACAAACACCAACTCCAGTTCTGTAACTCTCGGATCGGGCATTGCCAAGGTTCAGGGAGCTTGGCTCTGTGCTGTGTTGGGTTTGTGTGAAAGCTGGCACTTTGACGTAAGAAGGCGTGGACTGGGTACTTCACTTTCCACCCTGCCACGCCTCCAGCCCCCTGATGCTGCTGCAATATGTCTGTGCCTACCCTTCCCTCTCACTGACTCTCCTGTTCTACCCACCCTCTCAGGCCAGTAGGAGTCCCCAGCAAGCCTTCCTGGACTGTCCCTCCTTCACCTGGCCGGTCACTGGTGTCCTTTGCTAAGCACTGGGTTCTTCTGCTCTGTGTTCCCGTAGATCGTATACCAACCGAACCCCCAGGGGTCAGGCTCCTGCAGCAGTATTTTGGCTCCTGGCTCTGTATCCCAGCACTTGGGTCAGGGATTGGCAAAGGGATGGCACCAGGCTGAAGGAATGGAAAGTCTGTGGCACTCTATGACCACGCCTCTTCTCTTAATGGAGTGGGAAAGTACTTTGGCTCTGTCAGAACAGCCAGCTCTGTGTTCAAATCCAGACGCTGTACTTACTAGCCGCGTGGGCTCAAAGGGTTCCCTTCGGAATCTATCAAAGCCTTAATTTCCTCATCTTAATTAGAATCCCAGCCCTTAAGGTTAAAATTAGTTCCCGATTAGACAGTGCATTTAAAGTACTGCACAGTGCTTGACAAATAGCAAACACTCTATTTAGATCTAGGCTGAAGGTGAGCATTGTCGTCCAAGCCTGGCATACTGGGAGTGAGGAGACAACAGCACTAATTATGTCAGACGGCAGGCAGCACCCCCCAGGGTGGACCAGGATCTGTAACCACTCTGCCTGTCCCTATTCACACCTAGTTCCCCCCGAGACTCAGGCCAGGCCATCCACTCCAGGGCTGTCCCAGAGCAACAAGTCCCTTCCCAGTGTCCCAGTCAGGACCCTAAGCCAGATGTCCCCACATCCCCACAGACCCAGGAGGGAGGCAGGAAACCTACCGTGAGGGGCTGGGCAGGTGGGGCCACAAGCCCTGGTTTTTCCTCGGAAACAGAAGAGAATTTCATGTGCTCTGCGCTCAGTTGAATCCAGTCCCAACACTGACCAAAGTCCTAGGAAGGGTTCCTCCCCTCAGGTGGATTGACCGTTCCCGGAATGTCACCAAGGTCACTTGGGCAAGGTCTATAAAGATTACAAAATGACCCTGACCAGTTCCCATAGACAGATGCCTAAGAGGACTAACATCCTACTGAGACCGTAGGCTTGGCATCTCTGGGACCCCAAGTATCCACTAGCCCTGAAAAAGTGACACCAGAAAACCAAAGTGTCTCCAGGCTACACTGAGATGAGGGTCGTTTCCTTATGAACAAAAGTGTGGGCTAAGGCCACACAGAGACCTGCTCAGAACTCAGTCCTGCCACTAAGACAAAACCTAAAACTTACCAGTCTCTCGTGTTTGCTGACTTGTTTATTTAATGAACTCTCTCTTTGGGGCATATATATCGCATGTGTGAATGCATGGGAGAATTGAGCAAGTGAGATCATGAGTTAGGTGTGTGTGTATGCGTGTGTGTGTGTGTGTGTGGTGAGCACGTGAGAGTAAGTGAAGTTGTGTGTGCATGCATACATACACTCGAATGTATTCTGTATGATAAAGTAACTATGTGTGGTAGGTATGGTCGAGTAAGGGACGTTTTGTGTGTGTATGCGCATGTGATTATATATGAGTGTTCATATGATGTAAGGTATGTGGCATGAAGGGACGGTCAAGAGAAGCGATGTAGCACCCCAGTGTCAGGAGTCTGTCATCCAAGTCACCCGAGGCTGTCTAACCATTGCTCGCCTTTAGAAACACTGCTAGGACATATTTTACTCATGATCAGATGACACCCCATACTGGGAAGGTCTGACTGGCCAATAGAAGGCATTTTCTCTCAGTACAAGAAAGAGGGAGACAACCAGGGATCTAGTACACCCAGACCCACCCTTGGTGGTGCCCGGCCTGGCAAAAGCAGGATGGTGGCTTCAAGGAACGGCAGGGCATGGGACCGGCCTCTCTTGGGAGACTCACACCGAGCTCTGAGAACAACTTTGTATCCTGTGCCCTCAGGGCCTTGGCTGCTCAAGGAACACACCATGTTCCACTTGACAAGATGCCAGGGCAAACAAGAGGGATCTGGGTGCCGGAGCAGAGTTTGAATTCTGGCTTCTCAATTAATTAATCAAAACACAAGTGATTTGATCTCTACAAATCCCTGTGTTCTCTCCCATAGGAGGAGGCATCAGGGAAGTGTGTGTGTGTGTGTGTGTGTGTGTGTGTGTGTGTGTGTATATGTGTGTGTTTGTGTGTGTGTGTGTGTATGTGTATGTGTGTATGTGTGTATGTGTGTATATGTGTATGTGTGTGTGTATGTGTGTATGTGTGTGTGTATGTGTGTATGTGTGTCTGTGTCTGTGTCCATGCATCCATGTGTGTCCAAGTGTCCAGAGTGCAGACATGTACACATATGTGTATGCACTGTGAAGGGATATTTGTATCAAGAGCTTCAAGGATCTCTCTAGGAAATAAGCATCCAGCTCCAAACCCTCTCCCCATTATCTAGAATTCCAGGAGCCTGTCTCAGTGGACTCTAGGGGATTGCGGAAGGATGGCCAGTTCACAAGGTGACTCCGAGACATTCACTTTGTCTTGAGTTCACTTTTTTTCATCTGTCAATTCGGCCAAACCTCTTCTTAAAGTCCCCGCTAGCCACATTTCCCCCAAAGGCCTGTTCTCCACCCAAGATCAACTGTTTGTGAGGGGTCATCCATCCGGGTCACACTCAATCTAGGTGGCAAGGGTGACAGGCACAGGCGTGAGGCCCACACACCAAGATGTCCACAGAAAACACACTCGCCCTCCGTACACCGTTTATTATTGATCCTGGACACCAAGTCCGTTACAAGCGGCATCTAGCAAAGGACAGATTTCCCCAACCCTGCCCACCAGGGCTCACATTCTATAAAACCCCGGGAGCCTAGAAATCTCTAAGTGCACTACCAAGCAACTGGGACTATTGGCAAAGACCGCGTAGTAAGGCAAGCATGATTGTTGTAGAAACAGAGAGAAGGCAATGGGAGGCAAGAACGCTCTCTCTTTAGGAGAAGGGCCCTGACTGGGTGGGGCTCCACGTGGAAGTTACCTGCTACGGAACTGTTACCTGTTACACTCTGTCGAACAACACTAATGGCTTCCCTCCTGAGTTCAACAGTCAGATTCTCTTCTACGGCCAGATCTGGTTCTGAGCACTGAGTCTGGGGCCAAATCTTTGCGTAGTTAAGTCTAGGACACATGCAAGGCCTGCTTCCTGACTCAGGTTATCAGCCTGTTCTTCATGCTCTCCCAAGGCTGGAACTGGCTTCCACACAGTTCCATTCCACCATCTTGATGCCTGCAGGAACTGTACGGCTGTGAGTGAGAAGCTCCAAGTACTGTAGCTGTCTCCTACAGTCTCCCGACGAAAGCCCTAGACAGCCCATGAAGTTTCTACAGGGATTGTCTGCTGGGCACTGCGCAGAAAAGACCCCAACACAAAAGCTAATGGTGGAACTAATTTTGCAAGGTGCCGAGAGGGTTAGGAGAATGCACATCAGGAGCTTTGAAGGACACCCAGTCCCACAAACATCTATCTGTTAACAAGCTGGTTCTAGTTGGCCTTTATTAGCCTTCCAGAATCAACTGTTCTCCCCGCTCTGCACAAAGGCTGGGGTGGTAGTTCAGAAAACAGTGAACAGATGGGCTAAGTGGGTTGAACTCTGCACCCTCACAGACTTCGAGGGACCACAGAGCTCGTTCCAGCCAAGAACTGAGCAAAATGGATTACCCTGCTGGAAAGGACCCTCTACCCAGTGTTTCTGGCAACTCTTTCCCTAACTAGAAGATGTGATTTGGAGGAACTGTCCACTTTGCTTTCTGCTTGTGAGCTCCTGGGCAAGTCAGTAGAAGACAGCTGTCCTTAGACCAGCCTTTGAGCCAGCGAGGTACGCCACTGTCATAGCCGATGTCAGAAGTGGTTAGTGTTTCCGGGTTATGATTGACTGGATTCTACCTCTCTCTATCCTTAGCCCACTGAGGCTGGACATAACTCACAAGAGTTACAACACAACTATTTCCGGGGAACGCAGTACTGTGTCAAGCATCCTTCTGCAATAAAGCAGGCTCAGCTACTTCCCTCTGCCCCGGGACTTACCAGCAAGCCACAGTCAGCAGAAGCAAGCCCACACTCACTCTGGGGTTGGAAACAGCCTTGGTTGGTGCGTACCAGTTGCTATAGCGACTTTGCAAACACTTTGGAGACCCAGATTGGCCTTGGAAAGATGATGTCTTTTGACCGACATCAGCTTCCCTGGGCCATCGAGTGTGCTGGCTCTCGAAAGCATTCCTTCTGCAGTATTCTGTCAGGGATCTGGAGGGGAAGTCTGGACATTGTATAGGCTCCCCATTGCCAAGACCCAGGGGGATTTCTAATTCGCCTTGTGAGCATCACCTCATTTATCTCCAGCCTTTGAGTTCGTGAAGTGCACCCCATGGAGCTAGATTTCCAAATCCCTGTCCTCACTGGTGGGGAAACCTGAAATTCTCTGTTTCCCTGTGTTGTTTTCGAGGGAGGGTCTTTCTATATAGCCCTGGCCATCCTGGAACTCACTCTGTAGACCAGGCTACCCTTGAACTTACTAAAGGCATGAGCCACCATGTCCGCTTGTTTCAAAGCTTTGACTTCGGCACAGGTGTATCAGTCATCCTGAGAAGGCTGTGTCCTCTTACCAGAACTGTTTAATGTACAGAAATAGATACATGCGTAGCAGAAAAGAGAGCCAAGGAGGATGTGTTGTGACTGTCATCCAAAGAGAAAACTCTAAACTAAACCATTCAGCTCACAACCAGACCACAGGCAGAAGGTTCTGCAGAGCAGCCCCACACCCTGTGAGCTTCCAGCGTGCCCCAATATCCGCTGTCTGTAAACACACCGTAGTCTAGCTACAGCTGACTAATGCTGAAGGAAAATTGACCACAGTATAGACGGAATCCTGGTTTCCATTTCATTTGGTCGCTCAGCTGGAAGATCTCATCTCTGAGCTATTTTGCTTCCCCTGAGTGGAGAACAGAAATTAGAAACAGATACGGGCCTATAATGCCCATAAAAGGCTCAGTAGAATGCAGCCAATGAGCAGTACAGGACTTGCTGTTGGGGAAACCACGGTAGTTCATACGCTTCTGGTCCGGCCAGCATGGCTGCCTCCTGTCCTGACTGCACCTACATCTCTTTCACTCCTAACAGCTGGGCCTGGCAAAGGCTTGCCGTGGAGAGGTAGGGGAGGTTGTAAGAATCCTCTACTAGCCTGTGGGAAGCTAGAAAGTCTCCAGCATCCTCAGAAGTCCCCCAGGACAAGCTTGGAGTGGGGGGCACTTCGATATCATTCCTTGGTATCATGCCAATCACCCAGGTATCTATTGAGATCACTGAGAACGCTCAGGGGCTGTCCACTACCGCACTCCCACTTTCTGTATGTGTGTGATGCTTCAATATGGAATCAGGAAGAGGCGAGTGCAGCAGGGTGTGCAAGGACCCCAGGCAGCAGGGGTCCATTCTTCAGCCAGTTTCAACCAGCTGACTTTCATCTTCTGAGAACTTAGCCACTCATCATGATTGTTATACCATCAAGGGTTAGCTCTTTGGAGGAACGCTTGAGATGTTAAACAGTCTTCTCTAAAAGGCTGAACTTGGCGCAACAGATGCCGATGACAATTCCGCCTGGAATCAGACGGCACAGGTGTCTTTCTGTCCTGCAGAGCACCCTCCAAGCCGGCGCAGTGAGCTAAAAGAGTGAAACCTTCTCGGAGAGAGAACATAGTCTGCCTTCAGCAGCAGATAAACAAAGGGAGATCCCTCGCTTGAAGAGACAGAGTCAAGCCATGGCATAAAAAGAGAAGCAAGGGGGAGGGGGTAGAAAGCAGCATATGTAATACTTTGAGGCACTGATTGTGCCAGCAGAGAACTATCTCACCATGTGAGCAGGCCTTGACATCAAGTCTACAGAGGCTGGACCGGGCTGGGCACAGGGAAACTTGTTCTTGGAAGTAGTGAGGATGTGGAGAGGGCCCCTCTGAAAGTTTCCTAGGTACCGACCTAGAGATTCCTGGATTGGTTGGTTGGTTTGTTTGTTTGTTTGTTTGTTTGTTTCTTTCTTTCTTTCTTTCTTTCTTTCTGTCTGTCTGTCTCTCTTGCTTGCCTTTTTTAATGACCAATTAGATTCTTCCTGTCTGTCTGTCTGTCTTGCTTTTTTAAAATGACCAATTAGATTCCTTTGGGAATAGAAGGTCCTGAAATGCCTGCTTCTCTACAGAAGACTCAGGGACACAGGACAAGATGGGGGCACATTTCCCCTGGGGCCACCAGAGCCTGGCTGTGTGGGCCCAGGTTTGGAAGCTGCACGGTGACATTCTCAGATCCTCTGGTTTCACCCCTCCCCAGCCCTGCTCGAGCCTGCCTCCCTAGCACTCATTGGGAGCCTTCATCTGCATCAGGACGGCTTGGCTCCTCTTTTTGCAGCAGCAGCAGCAGATGCAGGCGGCTAGGGAACAGGCCAAAGCTATGATGCCGATCACGATGGCAGCAATGGCCAGCCCGCTCTGGGCCTCAGTCATGCCCCACGTATTTCGGTCATCGGTGGCTTCAATGGTGGTTAGATCGGTGTAGTCGTCGACAGCGCTGGTGATCTCCGTGGTATAGGAAACAGATGTGGTGTCGGGATAGCTGGGCGTATCTGGGTAACTAGGTACTTCAGGGGTCTCTGGGCCCTGGACACTGGGTCCAGGGAAATTGATGTTGATGATGATGAGGGACTGGCCTCGGACGTTGGCGGGACTGGAACACACTGGAAGAGTGTCTGTCCCCAGCCTGGCTCTGTTGAGAAGGAGCCAGTTATGAAGTGGGAGGATATCCGAGTCACATCTCCAGGGGTTGTCGTAGAGGCGAAGCTCACACAGGTTCACCAAGTGATCAAAGATGCCCAGAGGCAAGTTCTCTAGATTGTTGTTCTGCAGCTGGATGGTCGTGAGGCCGTTGACGTTGGCAAAGAGGCTGCCCGGAAGCTGTCGGAGGCGGTTACTCTGGAGCGAGATGTTCTGCAGGTTGGCGAGCGATCGGAAGACGTTGCCGTCCAGGTCCTGTAGAGCATTGGTGTGGAGGGACAGTTCTCGGAGGTTCGTCAGCCCATTGAAGGCTCCTGGGGAGATGTAACTGAGCTGGTTGTGACTGAGAATCAGGACCTGCAGCTGGTTCAGGTGGCTGAAGGTGTTGTCGGCGAGGGAGGTGATGTGGTTGTTGTAGAGCCAAAGCTCCCTCAGGTTGGGCATGGGCCCGAAGACCCCCGGGGAAAGCTCCCTCAGGGAGTTCCCAAAGAGTGTGAGCTTGTTAAGCTGGGGCAGCTGCATGAAGATGCCAGGGGGCAGCTGGGAGATGTGGTTGTTGGACAGATACAGTCTCTGGAGGTTACGGTTATTGTGGAACAAGCCGGGGGAGAGGGTGCCAAGCTGGTTCTCTTGGAGGGCAAGCTCCTGGAGGTTGCCGAGTGCGTCGAACGTGCCCATGGGGATGTCTGAAAGCCTGTTCTCGTGTAGCCGGAGCACCTGCAGGTTGCCCAGATGCTGAAAGAGCCTAGGCGACAGGTGGGTGAAGCTGTTCCTGCCCAGGTTGAGTTTGGTGAGTCCCACCAGGTGGTCGAAGGCTTCTTCGGGAATGGTTTCCAGATTGTTGCCATGCAACTGGAGTTCCCTAAGATTACTAAACTGGGAGAACTGGGCTGGCTGGATCTGCACCAGCTGGTTATTGGAGAGCAGAAGGGACTCCAGGTTGTTTACGTCCTGGAAGACCCTGATGGGCAGCACCCTCAGTTTGTTGTTGGCGAGGCTGAGGTAGCGCAGAGAGCCCAGGTTGCGGAAGGCACCCGGCATGATGTTTGACAGCTCGTTCTTCTCCATCTTCAGGGCAATGAGCGCTGAAATGTTGAGGAACAGGTTCTCAGGGAGCTCAGTAATGTGCGTGTTAACGACCTGCAGGCTCATCGCATTCCAGGGCAGGGGGGTAGGCATCGCCACAATCCGTGCTCCTGTGCACTCCACCTGGGAGGCCCGGGAACAGGTGCATTCACTGGGGCAGCCATAGTAGGCCAAACCTAGAGCCCAGGCCTGGCAGCCCACCAGCAAGAGGAGGTAATGTTTCAGCGGCATGGCCTGTGTGGGGAGAGAGAGACGTGAGTTACCGTTACCTGGCCCAACACCAACCTTCAGCTTCAATCACGGCTTCAAGCCCCACCCTCCCGCTCCTAACTCAAAGCTCTCTCCACTTTTGGCCAGAAGGGCCGATCCTACGTCTGCCCAAGCAATTGCCTCCCCTGGGAGTCTCCTCAAGCTCATTCAAGTCTTCCCCATGCTTCTAGGTCAAGTTCAAGTCCGGCCATCATTAAGAAGTGTCCTAGATGTCATCAGTGGGTACTGGTCACCCCCTTGTGCAAGCGATGACCCTAACCTCTTCCACTGCCAAGTCACAGCCAGCCTTAGATGGCATCTGTCACCTTCCCTACCTAGCAAGCTTTTTAAGGGTGTTACCTTACAGTCCTGCAGGTTGCTAAGATTAAAAGCTATATCTTTAAAAATGCATTTTTGATTAAGTCTGAGAATTTCATACATACATTGTATTTTAATCATACTCATTTCCCCGTCTTCTCCTCAGTCCCCTTACCTCTCCACCCACTCCATCCCAAATCATGTCATATATATATATGTGTATATGTGTATATATACATATGTGTATATATGTGTGTATGCATGTATATATACATGTGTATATCATATGTATATATGTGTTAATGGATATATACATATGCGTATGTGTGTATATGCATATGTGTATATGTGTATATATGTGTGTATGCATGTATATATACATATGTGTGTATATGCATATGTGTATATGTGTATATATGTGTGTATGCATGTATATAATGTGTGTATATACGCATGTATATATGTGTGTTAATGTATATACATATGCATATATGTGTGTATATAACATGTGTATAGGTATGTATATATGTGTATATGCATGTGTATGTGCGTATATACATATGTGTATATTGTGTTAATGTATATATACATATGTGTATATATGTGTGTATATGTATATGTGTGTGTATTATGTGTATATATACATATAAATCTCCCACTGAGTCCTATTTGTGCTGCCCTATACACATGGGTATGTGTATGCTCCATCCACTAGAACATAGTCTACCTGCCAGGGGCCACACTGTTAAATAAAACTGCCTGTCTCTCCCTTAGCAGCCATTAGTTTTCAAGGAGCTCCTCAGGAAGGGGTGGAGGCTCACCAGCCCCTCCCCCACCCGTGCCGGCATGTTGACTGGCTTAGTGCTGGACTAGTCTTGTGCAGGCAGCCACGGCTCTAGCGACTTCGTGACAGGTCCTCCCCTACGTATTACTCTTACAAGCTTTCTGCCCCTTCTTCAACGATGCCCCCTGAAGAACTGGGCCTTTAAACTTCTCTCGCTCTCAGCTCATGGAGAGATGTTCAGGCTACAGGGAGGGCAGTGAAGCTAACAGAGGGAGGTAACAGGAAGAGCAAACATCTCTTTCCACCCCCTCTCCTGCCCTCCCCACCAGCCCATGGCCACCTTCACCACCCTGGTCCTTTCTCAGCCTGTCCACATGTGCTTCATCTAGAGATAATCCAAGCCATCCTCTGATATGAAGCCACTGTCTGCACCACATGCTGTCTGTCTGCAAGAGGTGGCGGGGCCTCGGCTGACGCCTAGGGTGTGGCTTGGGGCGTGAGTCCCAGTTCCCACAGAGAGACACTGGGTGGCCTGGAGTAAGTCCCTGAAAACGTAGGCACACTTTAAGCTGAAGGGTATAAGTGAGTGCAGATGTCTCCTTGGACAAAGGAGTTAAATACACCAAAGACTTGGCATCTGAAATTACCTATGGCAATGACAAACACAGAACCGCGGGCATTGTTCCCTATGTGGATATCCAAGGTAATGTTTGGCCTTGAAAGTTCTCAGACCTCTGACTTCCTCATCTGCTAAAGTGACCTCTTCAGGGGTAGAAGTGAGCCACTCCTGAGGCTGTTGTGTGGGTTAGATGGAAAATAGACTGAAAAGCTGTGTTAATGCACGTCCCTGTTCCCAGCTTACCCATAGTATACACTCATAAGTCCCCAAAGGCAGGTCGTCCTCACGTGACTCTAGTCTGGCATTCTTAGTCAAGGGACTGAGGATTTCTGTGTGTGGGCATGAGTGTTCATCTCTGCCCACAGTTCAAAGGAGCCTGTAACTCCCGAGGCCTAAGGAGTTGCCACCTCTCGTCATTTTATAGGGAAGCAGGAAGCAGGGAAACTGAGGTCTGTCTTTAGGTTCCAGTCCCCGGGCTGTTAGGTGGGGACTTTGAGTGGTGTGCAGTCCCTCTCAGAAGGGGTGAAGCTGCTGAGTAAAGGCAGGGCATCAGCAGGCAGTCAAGACACCCACTGGGAGTAAGGGTGGGGCACTCTACACCTTCTCTTGATACCCCAAGATCATGGGGTCCTGAGCCTGAAACTTCACCCTGGCCTGGGCTTCCTATACCCCTCCTCCATCCCCCAACAAACAAGAAGCTCAGAAAGACCCTACATGTCTCCCCCCCACACACACTTCAGCTTTTCACTTATTCACAGCCCTTCTTAGCCCTGGCCTCTCAAGCTTTCCTGGAGGACTTGCCTACGTTTATATAACTATGGAGGAAGAGAAAAGAACACCATGCCCGCCCACTCCAGTCCATGGCAAAAGAGTAGGAGGCAGGTAAAGCTGAGGACCACACAGTGAGTTGGGTCCAGAAAGAGAGAAAACAACCACACAGAGTCAGGCACAGTGGCCCATGCCTGTAATGGTTACTCAGGAGGCTGGGGCGAGAGGACCCTTGCAAGTCTGCGCTAGCCTGAGCTACAGAGTGAGACCTTGCAGACCCCGCGAAGTTGACGGAGGGCGGGGGGAGTCTGGGCAGAGAGAGTTCAGTCCCTCCATTGCAGGGGAACGGAGACAGGTGGGTCCTGGGAGCTTGCTAGCTGGCCCGTCATCGTAGCTGAATGGAGGAGTTCCGGGTTCAGTGAGAGACTTTATCTCAAAAACCAGGGTGGTGTAGAATGAGGAGGACACCTGAGGTTGACCTCTGGCCTCCACGTGTGCACCCCACAGCACGAGTGCTCGTCCCCGACAAACACGTGCACACAAGGAGAGCCCAGGGAAAAAATGGCTCAGTGTCCAAAACGGAAGGTTTCTTCCTGAGAGTAAGAGACAATACTGCCACGAAAGCTAATGTGATACAGAGTGTGGCGGGGTTGCCGGGAGGTGACGGCCTGACTCTACCCTCCCCTGATCGGGCCACATCCCTCAGTGTCCTGCTCTGCTCCACTCTGAACTTCAAGGCCGATGGCAAAGTGGTTTCTTAAAGAACTCCTAGAAGATGGTGCGAGGACAGAGGGACCGGAACATCTGAGCACCCACAGGTACTGCAGAGGAATAGCCAGGGGGACGGACAGAGGGTGCAGAGTCCTTTCCAGAGGGAGATCCCCCAACGCTAGTGTGCCAGGGTCATGGCACTGCAGAGTTCAGTGCAGGGTCGCAGAGGCAGCAAGCTCCACGTTCAAACACAGCTGAGCACGCTGAGATTAACGAGATGTGGAGAAGACCGTGGCCGTCCAGCCCGTGGCTGAGATTTCGGGTTCTGTGGCTGAGTCCCAGTGACTGGAGGTGAGAATCCTCCCCGTCCCAGGAGGCTGCGCACAGTCAGGACTTGCGTCCATCCCCTTGATGGATGCATGTGAGACGCACCCCTGGCTGAGGCTCGACTGCTCCTGGTGCTGTCTGAACTACTTATTCCTTGTAAATACTAATTGTCTCAGTTCCGAGGAGGACGTCAAAGCCCAAGTAGTGGAGAGCGATTGCATGCCACAGGCTGTACCTGTTGTCTCTTCCTGTAGGAAGGGGCTCCCCTGAACACCATCTCCCCAGCTACGCAGGGTTATCAGGCCAGCCCTGTGAAGACTCTGGCAGAGCACTTTGAAGCCCGGGAGGGGTGACCAAAGCGGTAACTCCCCATGGGAACAGACACTGGAGTTTAAAATGGACCGCTCCACACAACAAATATTGCAAGAATCCTCAACATCCTTCTACGAGCCCTCCCTGTCTGCCGAGCCCACCCAGGGCTGCACGCAGCTGTTTCCTCTTTTCCAGTGGTTTTTGCAGCTGGTGCCCCTCCTACTCCCACCCATTCCCTGCCAGCTCCTGACCACCTGCAGGAGGACCACAAAGGTGCCCCAGTCCTGAAAGAAGGGAGCACCCAAGGCAGCACCCGGGCTAGGCCTTAAACTCTTGACAGTTCTGCAGGCCACAGCCCTTTGGCCTCGAAGAGCCAGCATAGGGTGGCATAATAGCCCACGCTGCCCAGGGCCGCTTGGTAGCCGTGACAATGGCAGTTAAAGGCCCTCAAAGCTGCCCTAATTACAGCTTCCTCCTCCAGGCATCGAGCGTCCTCAATCATTTCGGCCAACCCCTGGGGAGGGGGTACACTTGGCGTCAGTCAAATCCACATAGTCAGAGAACTGGCAGACAGACAGAAGGATGGACAGCTCCCCTGGAGATGGACGCGGCCCCTCCCCAGGAGTGGAAACGCTTGAACAGGAGTGCTGGCTTTGGGTCTCTTTGCAGAAACACCCAGTGACTCACAGGCGAATACATAATTAGCCTTGAAGCACTGGGCTTTGCTGGTTGGGAGCTGGGGCCTCTTGGATTAGTCCCATTGTTCACGTTAACTAAACACAGTGTTCCCTGGAAAGAGAATCCTCATTTCAATGCCACAAACTGAGACTCTAAAGAGGGCCATGGGGACCCTTATTCTACTCTGGTCTCGACATTAACGACCCGAGTTTAGGTAAATTCTGCTGGCCTCGGTTTCTCCTTCTGAAAAGCTTCCGATAACCTTATGGCTCTCGTATGCTTCAGGCGGAGGCAGAGGAACGAAGGCTTACCTTTCTCCCATCCTCTCTTCCCCACCAAGAGCCCCACTTACATGCCAAGGCTTGAAAACCCTTACTTCCTCGAGCCTGCTTGTTTCAGACGTTTTCCAGCAGGGTAATCCCATGAGTTAACCATTCTATCTTCACACAGACCAGTGGAGCCTAAAGGGCCTCTCCTGCCCTTCCCAGTGCACCTCAAAGATCTCCTTCCATGCCTGTGACACTCCAAGAATGGCTTCCTAATCAAGGCCTCCTCTCCAGTGAGATGGATCCCAGGTCCCCGCCCCCAAGAGAGGCCAGGTTTGGGGTTGCCTTCCCCGTTCCCACCTAGTACTGTCCTCAGCCTGGCTGCTCTTCGGTGCCCAGTCTAAGAGACATGAGGTCAGAGAGGCTGAACACAGATGGAATTCAGACCTCAATGTGTCTACATCTCTCGTCTCTCTCACACACACACACTCACACTCACACATACTCTATCACACATACACACTCATATACACATAAACTCACACACACACTAATACAAACTCTTTCTCACACACATACTCACACACACTCACATTGACACACACACTCCATCATACACGCTCACATACACATAAACTCTCTCACACATACATACACACTAACACATACAAACTCTCTCACACACATATTCTCACACAGACACACACCACCAGACATACACATTCACACATCAGACGTGCACACGCTCACATACACATAAACTCTCTCTCTCTCTCTCTCTCTCTCTCACACACACACACACACACACACACACACACATCTCTCTCTCTCTTTCTCTCTCTCTCTCTCTCTCTCTCTCTCTCTCTCTCTCTCACACACACACACACACACACACACACACCCTTCTCCCCTAAGACTCTTGTTGTCTAGATCTGATCTCTTAGCATGGCTGCTGTGTCTGTGAAGTGATCTAATGTATGTAATGCACCGAGACTGGCTCTGGGGACAGAGTGGCTTTCTATAAAAGCAAGGGGTGATTACTGCTATCTTGCTGAGCGAAATCAGCTCTCCGGAGGCTCCACCCACAGAGCTCCTGACTTTTAGGTTGGGCTAAGGGTTAGACTCACACTCGTAGGGACTCCCGATTCGAGTGTCCACAGACCACACTCAGAAGTACCTCAGACGTGGTACTACCTGGGAACCCTTGCTCACACGCTGTGTCATTTCCCACTAAGAACAGAGAAAGAATGGGAATACTGGCTGGAGGCCGTTTCACCCTCTAGGTGCAGCATCTCTGAATTTGCCTCTCCCAGCTGCACTCTGTAGATTGCTCTCTACTTAGCCTATAAGCTGCTCCCATGGTTCATGGCATCCAGGACACCACGGGTACCAGAGCCTTTTGACGTTATCTCCCTGGACCATTGGGCTGCTTTGTAGATGAGAAATGGACCGGTCCACAGAGAGGAGGAGACTCGCCCAAGCTCACACAGGCAACTTGAAGACTTTTAACTCAGAGCCCCGTAGACCTCTGAACCTCATTATAATGCTACCACAGAGCTGTGTCAGTGTCTCAGCCATCACCTCCTACAGTGGGGAGGGGGGAGCTAGCCTTGCCCCTCCCCTAGCCTGATTGGCTCTACCTACCCAGTATTACTAGATACACCCAAGTCCTCCCCCAACTCTTTCTGGAGGTGACTTTACCCTCTGAGGCTCCCCTGATGGTGAGTTGTTTAGGGTTACAGGAGTAACCTAGAAGAGGGGAGAGAGGTTCTGAATAGGGGGTTGGGGGGGATCAGGAGGGTTGAGCCTGGTAAACAGAGTCCATGAATTAGGACTACTCTACCCCAGACACGAAGCTCCCTTGAATCCTAGGACAAGACCTTCACCACCAAATACTCCTGAGCCTTCAACGCCAAAATACTGTTTCTTGTTTTGTTTTTTAAAAAGAGAATGAATAAGAAAAAAAGGAGCAGCTCCTTCCAGCCCTGGGCCCTCCGTGGGAACCCTCCCAAGCCTGGGGCAGGCCTAGCCTGGCTTCCTGCAGAGGCCAGAGAAGGGCTATAATTTGCTCAGCAAAGAACTATAATAGCTTTAACTGCCCAGCGCAACAGCAGGAGTTCTGAAGTGGGGACTTTCATAAGAAGCCACAGTCAACAGAGTCTGCATCATCTTCCCAGGGACTCGCCTTAGGTCTCTGTCCAGTCCCGTGTATGTCCCACAGCCAAGGCAGGCACGGGAACCTGCGACTTCAGTGGTTCTTCTGAAGTCGGGAGTCAGGGAAGCCAATTGTCCTCTGTAGTCACAGCCTTGGTGTGTCTGCTGTCAGGACAAAGCCTGGGCAGCGTGTCTCCCAACTCTGCACATCTGGATCTACTCCTACTTCGTGCTTCACATCCCTCCACATACAGAGCTAGTCTGGGTAGTGTCCCCCAGCCCCGGGAGAACCTTCCTATGCTTGCTGTGGGGTCTCCTCGGAGCTCTTCCCGGCTACGACCCTCTCACATGCCTTCCCTGTCACAGTTGCTCCTGAGGCCAGCAGCTGACTCATGACCACAGGCAAACTGAACTGTCTGGTTCGGAATTTACTCCAGATGTTCAGGCAATGCAGAAAGAGAGAAGACCTGCTTAAGGAACTTCCAAGTTACAGAGCAGGGACACCCACACATCCAAGAGCTGTGTACAGTGGGTAGTGTCAGCTATACATCCTGGAGTAGCAGCCGGCTGGTGGCGGGCAGCGATCAGCACCGTCAGTTATCTCGGGAGTTACAGTCTGCCCTGGAGTAGTGCATTTGGCCCTAAAGGTAGAGCTGTCAGGTTCAGAAGGCTCTGCTTTTCCACGGCTGGTTCCTCTGCATTGTGGGCAGAGACATAGGTAAGGGGTGAGATTTAAACCCACCCAGTTTGTGGGTGGCAGTACATGCTTTTAATCCTAGCACTCGGGAAGCAGAGGCTGGAGGATCTCTGTGAGTTCGGGGCCAGCCTGGTTTACATAGTGGGAACCTGTCTTGAAACAAAACAAAACAAAAACTCACCCAGCTAAGTAGTAGATTGTTTAGCATGCTTGAGGTCCTGAGTTTGATCCTCAGCACTGAAATGCATACAAATAAACATGCATACATACATCATACATGCACACACACATCATACATACATACATCATATATACATACATCATAATTCATCATACATACATGCATCATGGATACATACATACATACATCATACATTATACATACATAATACATACATACATCATAATACATCATACATACATCATGCATACGTACATCATACATACATCATACATAATGTACATACATACATACATACATACATACATACATACATAATGACACCTGATTCTCATCACAAACCTACCTCCAGCCTCTCCTTTTCAAAGTCATCAGCTCTCCTGACCTAGACCCTGTGACACATCTAGATAACCAGAATAGGATAATCTAAACTACACACAGAACCTGGACATCTAAACCCAGGCTGGATTCCAAATTGGCACTCCTAACTAGGGTTGCACATCTGCTGGAGTCCAGCAGGTAACACTGTAAGTCTACGACAGTTAGTTAGGGTTGATATCTTCCAGGCAGAAACCCTGTGAATCAAAGTTCACCATCCTGGGGTTGGGATTTAGCTCAGTGGTAGGCGCTTGCCTAGGAAGCGCAAGGCCCTGGGTTCGGTCCCCAGCTCCGGAAAAAAAAAAAAAAAAAAAAAAAAAAAGAACCAAAGTTCACCATCCTGAACAGATCCATGTGCAGGGTCCCCTATAAGCTGCCACCTCTGTAGGCTTAATGGAAACAACATTAAGCCAGAACCTTAGAGAAACTCCTGCCCTTGTGGATCTGGTCTCCCGGACTAGATAAACCCGGTGCTTCAGTCAACTTTCAACTAACTCCCTGCAGGTCAAAAGCTCTCCCCGTTGCACCCCAGTCTGACTTCACAGACCATAAAGACAAGGAAAACAAACAGAGCATCAAGATTGTCTGCTGGACCCTGGGACCCGACCAGTCGGAGCAGGTTCACCCAGCTCCTGCGCGGGCTGGACCTGTCCAGGTTCTCAGAGCATCCCAGGCACGCATCAGCCCTGCCCCTTGTAGAGGCTCTCAGGATCCTACGGTCAGCCGGGAGGTGGGGCGCGGCCGGGAGGGGAGGGCGGGCACCCACTTACCAGCAGCTCCACGCGGCTGCCGGATCAACAAGAGGGAGGCGGCGAAGAGAGGAGGAGGACCAGGACAGGCTCAAGACTGCAGCATGAGTGAGGGCCTTCTGGGTCCTCCCCGTCATTTAAACAGCCCCTCGTGAGTCACCGCAGGGGGCAGTGTCGGCCTGCGGGGCGGGGCAGCCTCTGGGCGCATCATCAGGGAATTGCGTTCAAGCTGAAGGGGCGTTCGTTCTTTGACTGCGCTTGAAAATAAGTTTCTTCTTTTCCTCTCCTTCCCCGTCTCCTTCGGATTCGCTGTGCCTAGTGTGGCACTGGAAAGGGGTTTTCTGCCACCTCAGTGGGTCTCTGAGTGACCAGAGCCAGCCATGATTGAAGTTGTGCTTTCTCTGGCCTTTGAGTCCACTCTCCGTCCCCCCCCTCCTCCCCTCCCTCCCCCCCCCTCCCCTCCCCCTCCCTTTTCTTCCCTGTATTCTAAACTTTGTATATCGGATTAACTCCAACTTTACAGAAAATATGCAAGAACGTTTTGAGGAATACTCTGGCTGTTTCATCCAATTCAGCCGTGGCTAACATTTTGGAAAAGTCATTTAAATTCCAAGGAGGAATGTCGTCTCCTCCACCATTTCTCTTCTAAAAGTAGCATTGACTGCCCCTCTAAGGCCATCTTCTGTTCCTAGGCTTCTGAGTGTATGCAGGCTATGTCCCTGGACTGTGACAACCATGAAGGTGGTGACTGAGAATGAGGGCTTCTACACCTTTCACCTCTGTACCACAGTCTGAGCATGCCCCAGTTCCCGACCTTCCTACTCTCCCTACCCCAGTAGGGAACCAGGAAACTCTTCTGGTTCTATTCAAAGTGTCCCAGAGAGAGCCCCAGGAAGAGGGCAGAGGAGTCATGGCTGGGGAGGGGGCCATCAGACCTCTCTGCTTCCTTTCCCTGACCTCCCCTCAAACAAAGCACTTAAAGGCTGTAGCTGCCTTGGCTCGTTATTTTTTTTTTTTTTTTTTTTACCTTCTCCACCAAGCGGCCAGAATGAGGCTTGCACCCAGCAGCTCCTGGAACGCGCAGAGCCTTAATTAATGTTTGCAGGGTGCTTTGAGATCTGCGATGAAAGGAGAGACATAAAAGTTCAGTGTTATTACTGAAACAGTCATTCGGCGGCTTACCGTGGTCAAGCCCTACAGCCTGAATCACTCCTCACCGTGTCACCGTGAATCACAGCCAGAAACAAAAGTGCCCCGGCTATTAAACAAGGAGAGAGCTGCCACCACACCCCCAGCCCCGGCTCTCCAACCCCAGCTTCCTTTCCCACTAATATTCCACGGGAGAACATCGTCCTTCTTATCGCCAACTGTGGGGCCTCCACGTCTTGAACCCAGGGTCCTCAACTTCCCGCCCGTGGACCTCCAAAAATAAGAAAATTCCCCCTGTCCTGTTTCCTTCCTTCATTTCTATACACGGTTACTGTGCTAGGCTGAAGTTACTGTGCTGGGAGTTGTAGTCGACACTGGCCATTTAAGGATGGCCATTCACATAGCGCAGCTGTAAGGCGGGTATCCCGAAGGACCTGTGTCACCGTTCTGTATTGCCTCCTCTACATCTTACCTTCCAATCATGCCACAGTGACGTTCAGGGCTGGTTGACACCTTCCGTGGAGCTTCCCCAGTGCTTTGCAGGATAAGACGACATCACAGACGTAAGCGGTGACAGCCAAGTGTCCCTAGACAATGCCAAACGTCCCCTTCTCTGGGGAGGGGTGGAAGAGAGCTATTGGTCTCTCAGTAGTTCTCCATACTGCAAATGTGCATCTCCAATACAAGGCCCAAGGTCACAGGCGAAGGAGCAGAGCCAGAATCCAAACGGGTGGGTCACATCGCCATGGGACTGAGTGCCCAGGTAGGCATGACCGCAATGAGTAAAAACGCCGCGCTATTTAGACAGGCTGTATGGAGGGGTCTGTGAACAGATGGGGTGGTGGTATGAGGGACACAGTTCATGGGGGTAAGGGGAGACGCATCTGCAGGCCTGGTGCTGAAACTCAGTGGAATGAATCGGAAAAGCATGAAGGCAGAGCGAGGAAGGACGCTTGGCCTTCCTCCTGTGTGCGCGAAGCTCAGATTTGTGACGGCGCTGAGGAAGCCTGGGATGCCTCCCTGAGGAGTGTGTGACCTGGCAGGTAGCAGGAAGCCACCAGACACATCGGAAGAAGCATGGCGGAGCTATCTGTAGGGTGCTGGGATGGGGAGAGGGTGCCAAGTTTCTGGCTCTCATGATAATACATGGCTGACGCAAAGTAACCAGGACGTGCATGAGGACCACCCTGGGGTGCCCTACAGGTCCTATTACACCTGTGCTTCCTCGAGGACCAGAAAGCACCTGGTGTCCCGTCAGCCCCCACAGTGAGACCTATTACTGCTGAAAGGAAAAAGCCTGAGTCACCACCCTTAGGCTCTGTGGCCCCAGGGCCTACTTTCTATCTATTCTGTGGGGAGAACCAGAAGGACCAGGTTGGCTGAAGAGCTCGGGGCAAGTCTGGCCCCCCCCAAGACCCGTGTGGATCTATTTTGGTGAAGAAGGTTTCAGGGGCCTGTGAGACAGCTCAGTAGGTAAGAGAGCTCGCTGTGCGAGCCTGCAACCTGAGATGGAGCCATGAAACCCACATAAAAGAGACGCACACCTATAGTCCCAACTCTCCTACTTCAAGATAGGGCTAGGAGAGGGCAGGATCCCCTGGGAGTTTGCAGGCCAACCAGCCTGGAGCTGCAACATAGCTGAAAGGAGAGAGGCCCTCCCTCGATGAGGTGGTAGAGAATTGACTCCTGAAGTTATCCTCTGGCTGCCATTCTCATGCCATTGCATGCCCGCACCCAGACTTTCCACACAAATCTCCCCCCTCCCTCCCTCTCCCTCTCTCTCTCCTCCCCTCTCTCCCTATCTCCCTGCCTCTCTCTCTCCCCCTCCCTTTCTCCCTCTCTCTCCCTCCCTCATTCTCTCCCTCCCTCTCTCTTCCCCTCTCCCTCCACTCCCTCTCTGTATGTATGTCTCTTTTCACACACAATAGATAGATGATAGATAGATAATAGATAGATGATAGATAGATAATAGATAGATGATAGATAGATAATAGATAGATGATAGATAGATAGATAGATAGATGATAGATAGATAATAGATAGATGATAGATAGATAGATAGATAGATAGATAGATAGATAATAGATAGAGATAGATAGATATAATAGAGATAGATAGATAGATAGATAGATAGATAGATGATAGATAGATAGATAGATAGATAGATAGATAGATAGATAGATAGATAGATAGATAGATAGATAGATAGAGATAGATAGATAGATGATAGATAGATGATAGATAGATAATAGATAGATGATAGATAGATAGATGATAGATAGATGATAGATAGATAGATGATAGATAGATAGATAGATAGATAGATAGATAGATAGATGGAAAGGGCTCTGGGGTTTAGCTTCTACTCCATGGAGGAAACCCCTCCTAGCACCATGCCATGTGGCATTGTCATCCCATGAATCCCCCAGGAAAGTGTCACCATGGAGAAGACAGAGCACCCGAGGATGACAAAGCCATGGGCAACAGAACAACCTTTCTTGTTCTACAAAGGCAAGGTGTGTAACTCACTCCTCCACAGCCACAGTGAGGGTACCAACACTGCGTTGAAGCGCGCTCGGAATGCACGATGATTTTCCCAGGACAGAGGACTGGGCAGGAAAGAGAAGGGCGTGGACCTGTGTGTCTGGACCAAAGGAACTGACATTTCTCCAGGAGACTGCACGCTGGGGATAAAAATTGCCTGAGGCCCTAACTACCAGAGGAGCACCCCTGCTAGGGAGCACGGTGACAACCCCTATCACAGCTCATACTCTGCGTGCCATCCTTCCTGATGCTTGTTCCCGATTTCCTGTAAATGGCAACATGGCTGCAAGGCAGCAGTCACTTCTCTATATGTTACCACAGTGTTAGACAGCAACACCATTCCTCCGTTATACTTCAGCCTACAGGAAAGAGTCGTAGTGATTGTCAGTCCCCAGAAGTCAGTGCATGGGACAAAGCTCCAGTTTCCTTCTTCAGTGGTCTTCAATGACGTCCATTTCTCTCCCTCCAGGTCCCCTCATCTCCCTCCCTGCCAGCATCCCTACACCTCTGAGGCACAAAGGCTATGGGGCTTCTGAAGCTACCCCTTCCCAGGGGTAGCTTATGGTTCTCAACTCCTCCCACGATCCTGGCTATTCTCAGGAGTTTAGTTTGGGCCCCAAAGCAGTGAATCTCACAGGACTTGCTTGTGTTTGTTTTGCAAGGCAGGGTTTTTCTGTGTAGCCGTGGCTGTCCTTGAACTTGCTCTATAGACCAGGCTAGCCTTGAACTCACAGAGATCCACCTGCCTCTGCCTCCCCAGTGCTGGGATTACCATGCCCAGCTGGTTCATATTTTATTGAAATAAACATGATTCTTGTATTGCAACTACTAGATAATTAGGGCAACTATCAGACACTGTAAAATTAAAGTTATATTTCTAACTATCTTGCCTTCTATTAAGTCGAAACCTGCCTGCCTGAAATCCTCACCCACGGGCTCTGTTCCAGTTAGGGACCCCACCATGCAAGCTCTTAATGTGGAGGCCACTTTCCTGAGTAGGGGCCATGAGCAGGATCACGCTACCAAAGACCTCATCTCTCCTGTAGGATTGGACACACCACTTCACTTCACCACTCTGACTAAAGCACCAGCATTCAATCAACAAACTGTGCCAGGTCTTGGACTAGGTGCTAACACACAGGAGGGAATTCATTCTAAGTGACCTCAGAGCATCTGTACAATGAAGCTCAAGTACAAGACATGGAACCACAGAGATTGTGGAGACCATGGACCAAGGCTTCCCCACAGAGCTGACACTTGAACTGTTCCTGCTGGAATGAGGAGCCATCTGGGCTTTCTGGGAAGAAACCAGGGAGTTTATAAAGGCACGGAGGTGCGAACAGTCACCAGAGTGGAGTGTAAGAAACACGGTAGCGGTCCCCAGAACAGGGCCACGTCAGAAGCAGAACCACCATCCAGGCATTGGAAGTCTCGCCAACTGGGATGGCTACTGCAGACACACAGCTAGAAGTGTATGGCCAGACCAGAGTGCTACGGTGGCTCCCATGGGACATTTGGCAGCGTCTACAGACATTTTTGTTCTTGTCATTAGGAAAAAGTTACTGGCCTCTAAGAGATGGGAGAAGAGACATTGCTAAACGCCCTCCAGTATGTAGGACAGCCCCCAAGACAGAGAACTGTGTGCTTTGGGAAATCAGTGGTACCAAGGAGAAGAAAGACTGCTGGGGAAGATGAGCGTTTGGGTGACAGTGTAGGACGTGGGTTAGTAAGGGATGTGGAATGGGGAAATCCAATAAAAATGGCAATAGCAGCTCAGGCAGGAGTGATGGGGGCCTGGAGCATCAATGGGTAGCAGCCAATAGCAGCCAATTGGTGATGTGTAGTGATAGAGTGTTTATAGAGGACTGATGAAGCAAGGTTGCTGGGGCATCATCACCAGGGAAGCTAATGTTGCTCACAAGGGCTGAATCATAGGCCTTTTTCCGTCTAGATGTGAATGGTGGCTTTATTACACTGGAGATGTCATCCACTGATCCAGGAGCCGTGGATGGTTGCCACCTTGTGATCTCAAACAGCTGCTCCGGAACCTACCTTCTATTCACATTCCTGCCAGTGGAAAGGCAAGGAAAAGGAAGCTTTGTCCTCTTTGGGAAAACAATCTAGAAGCTTCAAAAACCCCACACATATCCTACCGGTCAGAGCTTAGGCACATGGTTGCTCCCACCTTCAAGGGAGACATAATCTTGAACCAAGCACCATGTACAAAGGAAGACTCTCACAGTTGTGAAGTTGGTGGTGAGTGGATTGTAAGAGGCCGTCAACAGTCTGTTTCATCAGCCAGATGTAGGCATGGGAAACTGAGCGGTTGGCCAGTGTCATGAAGAGAGCTGGATGGTGAGGGAAGAGAGAATTGTGGGCTAAGGCTGAGCCCACTGTGGACTGTCCAGGGAAGCCTGAAACCCCCTCTAAGCTCAGAGGAAGGCACAGAGGTAGAGCTCTACAAGTAGGTAAGGGTGAGGTTGCCTAGAAATGATAACTAGTCTGAAGTCTACCAACCTCTTGGCTAAAAACAGACTCCAGATTAAAGAGCTGGGAGGAAGACGAAGTCTGAGCTTCCTAAAGCACACGTGTGTGTGTGTGTGTGTGTGTGTGTGTGTGTGTGTGTGTGTGTGTGTGAGAGAGAGAGAGAGAGAGACAGAGACAGAGACAGAGACAGAAAGAGAGACAGAGAGAGACAGAGGGAGAGAGAGAGAGACAGAGACAGAGAGAGACAGAGAGAGACAGAGAGAGACAGAGGGAGAGAGAGAGAGAGAGAGAAAGAGAGAGAGACAGAGACAGAGACAGAGACACAGAGAGAGAGGGAGCATTCGTCAGACTGATGACCTGGGTTTGAGCCCTGGAACCCCTGTAAAGGAGAGAGTTGACTCTGCAAAGTTATCCTTTGATCACTGTGACATATGCATGGCTCTCCAATCATACATAATTATAACAAATTAAATAAATGCAATTAACTTTTATAAAGTGGTGACAGTGAGCAGCAGAACTAAGGGAAGGAGAAAGAAGGGAGGAGGGGGTGGGGAAGGACTTAGAGAGAGGCACTCGGGAGAATGGTGAGGCCCTTAGCTTGTGTGAGGAGAAGCAGGAGGCAGGGTCCTGAAGGGAAGCTCGGAGTGTGTGCTGTGTGTGTGACATACGTGTGTTATGAGTTTGTGTGTGAGGGTGCATGTACACATGTGTGTGCATGCATGTAGAGGTCAGAGGCATCTTCCTCAATCCCTCTTCACTCTGTTGTTATTTTTAAATTTTTATTTATTTATTTATTTATTTATTTATTTATTTATTTATTTATTTTTCCAGGAACATATGTGGAAGCCAGAAGGACAACTTTCAAGAGTCAGTTCTCTAGTTCTCTCTCTCTCTCTCTCTCTCTCTCTCTCTCTCTCTCTCTCTCTCTCTCTCTCTCTCTCTCTTTCTCTGTGCCATGTATGTCTGGGGATCCAATTCAGGCCGTCTGGCTTGGCAGCAATCTCCTTTAATGGCTGAGCCATCTTGCTGGCCCTTCACCGCTTTTTTTTTTTTTTAACCGTTCACTTTACATCCTATTCACTGTCCCCTGCTCCTAGTCACCCTGTCCCGAAATCTTTCCCTCTTCCTCCTCTCCTTCTCCTCTGAGAGGGTGAAGCCCTGCCTTGGGTATCCCTCCATCCTGGCGCGTATAGTATCTACAGGGCTAGGCACATCCTCTTCCACCGAGGTGAGCCAGGGCAGCCCAGCTAGAAGGACATATCCCACGGACAGTCTCTTCACCTCATTTTAAACAAGGTGAACCTGGAACTCGCTGCCTGGATGGCTAGCCGGTCAGCAAGTCCCAGGTATTTCCCCAAGTCTCTGCCTCCCCAGCACGGGATTACAGGCAAGTGCCACCGTAACCTGCTGCTGCACAGCTGCTGGGAATCCAAACTCAGGTCCTTCACGTCGAGTCAGTCCTCTATCTGCATGAGAATTCACTTGGTCCCGACTTTCTTTGGGCCTGGAGGAATGTAACAAGTGTCTTCCGCCAGTCTTGTATGGAAAGTTTTCACAGCACAGGAGGCTGTTTTAAGGTCTGAGAATTCAACACGCCCATCGACCGGATAGATGAGTGTCTTTTGGAGAGGTGGGGACAGAGAAAAGGAAGATGGGGCAAAATAGCTGTGAATGCCTGCCCAGCACCCAGTGTGCTCTCAGCAGCCTGGAACAGGCTCCCTGTCGCAGAGAGGGCGCATGCTTCTGATGGCATCAAGTGTCAGCTCACAAGTCCCCACCCTCTCTCTCCCTCGGCTTGAGCTTCACTAGCAACCTGCCTGCCTGATTAACCCAGGACCAGAAGACAAATGACTTGTGAGAGCCTCAGTGCTGAGTGGGAGCTGCCTTGAGCCCCCAGCTTTTCATGCCCCTAGGACTGATGCCCTCAGCGACCAAGAGCACAGGTAACCATGGAGGAAGTGTCTGGATGGTGCCTTGCTGTGCCAAAGGGGCTGGATTTGGGCTGCATGAAGCTCACCTGTGCAGCTCTCCACAGCAGGTGCCAGTGATAACTGCCTCATCAGGGGATTTCATCCTGTGTAAACATCAGGGGCTATTTGCACACACTTAGAAGAAGGCTAAGTCATGGGAGATACAATCTGAGAGAACCACTGGCATATATATATGGCCATACGAAGGGCATATATATGGTTGACATAAACATCACATGCGGCAAATGACGGTCAGGCGCCACGCTCATGTTGGAAGAGTGATGCCAGAAATACTGAAAATATGTAGAATAATGATAATAGGACAGACAAGCAGACAGTCACCTTCTTAACATCCTTAGCGACAACTCCCAGACTCATCCCAGCCCATACCCAGTTATTAGTGGTGTTTCTCAGGAGATGAGTTTCCTAAGACTGCTCTGGGTCCCCAGCATGTGCTCCTCATGATGGTGACTGCAGAGTCATGGGTGCTCCAGGAGGATGTTTGCTCACGGTGTGGAGCCCGGGGCTGTGGGTGGAGGGGAGAGTGTCTCAAAATGAGAAAGCAATCCCCAAACGGGCAAGAGAGCTTGACAGACAACTCCCCAAGGAGTATACACAGGTGGCACACACACACACACAGACACACACACACACACACGAACACATATACACATACAGGCACACACATACACACATACACACACATACACACAATACACACAATACACACACATACACACATACACACATACACACACATACACACAATACACACAATACACACACATACACACACATACACATACACACATGCACACACATACATGCATACACACACATGCATACACACACATACATACACATACACACACATGCACGCACACACACATGCATACACACATACATACACATACACACACACATGCACGCACACACACACACGAACACATATACACATACAGGCACACACATACACACATACACACACATACACACACATACACACACACGTGCATACACACATACACATACACGCACACACATACACACATGCATACACACACATGCATACACACACATACACACATACATACACATACACACACACATGCATGTACACACACGCACACATTGCAAGTGTTACTAACATGTCAGATTGGATGTGTAGAAGTTGGACTGTTTGTTTGACAGTGGCAGGGACATCAAATGACACAGTCATCATAGGAGCAGGATGGTACTTCTAAATACTTAGGACCACCTCTGGGCACATGCCCCATAGTAGAACTCATTCACTCATAGTGAGAGCAGCATTAATCCTAACGGCCAAAAATGGAGGCAAGCCGAGCTCATCAACAAGTGAATTATGAACAAACCATAGAGTATGGTGCATATAGAATGGATGTGTATAGCGTGGATATGATCTGGAAATTTTGCTAAGTGAAAGAATGTATGTATGTATGTATGTATGTATGTATGTATGTAGTATGGTATGCATGTAGTATGTATGTATATGTATATATGTAGTATGGTATGCATATAGTTTGTATGTATGTATGCATGCATGTATGTAGAGTAGCTAGATTCACAGAGACAGGGTATAGCAGAGTGGTTGCCATGGAGGGAGGGTGGGGGGCAGGGACTGATAATGGGTTGAGCTTGGGTGATGGAAACAGCTGCACAAAATTATGGTGTCCTTAATGCCACAAACTGTACATTTAAACATGGCTGATGCAAGCTGGGTGTGGTGATTCACACCTATAATCCCAGCACTCGGGATGCTGAGGCAGAAGGATTGCTACGTCCAGGCTAGGCTAGCTACATAATGAGATCTTGCCTCAAACAAAACAAAAAAGGGGCTGGCAAAATGGCTCAGCAGGTAAAGGCGCTTGCTGTTCAATAAACCTTGAGACCCGAGCCTGAGTTTGACCTCTCGACCTGAGTCTGAGTTTGATGTCTCAACCCACGTGAGATGAAAGGAAAGAAACTCCACAAAACTGTCCTCAACTGCCGGCCCCACCTCCAGTAATAAAAACCAAAATTCCAACAATTAAAAAGAATAGTTAACCTGGCAAGTTTCATAGATACTTTATCATGGTGAATTTTGAGGAAGGTACTAGATTGCGTGTTATATCATTTTTAATACGCAAAGTCACCCCAGGTAAAATTACGTTTCAGAGAGTTGGGGTCCATCACTCTAAGAGTAAGATGATATCCTACTACAAGATCAAAACTACTCCTTTCCCACGTTATTAAGCAAAAATCAAGACCATGGAAAACCAATCCACCCATCCTGGCACCTGTTCCTGGAGGAGCATGGCCAGTGTGGAAGCCATTTCCCTGCTCTGCCAGCGCTGGGCTCCCCCTGCCCTGCCAGCTCTGGGTTCCTGCACCCAGCAGGCATGGCCCAAGCCTTTGGGGAAGGCTCGATTGCCTGCAGATGACAGGAATGTGGCTCAGATGCCTGCCCCTATAATTTTGTCTGTCATATTTTTTTCACATTTTTTCTAATGCCGACCGATGGTTTTTATAGTGAAACATTCCTTAGGTTCTCCATTTTAAAGACCCTGTCCTCCGAGCGTCCCCACAGTGTCTCTCAAGTTGGTCTGGGAATGACCAGTGAGGCCGTCTTTCCCGGGGTGAGTCACGCTAAGGACAGACTGGACTCGTGGTGCAGAACAAAAGGCCTGGCAAGTCTCTTCATGAGGTCCCTGCCGAGACAAGCTGGGGTGATCTTCAGTCCCTATCCCAGGACACCTAACAAGGAACACAAGGCACTCCAAACTCAAAACAGTCTTAGTTTCCTATAAGCCAGGAATCTGGCTTCAGTGGAGGAGGGAGGGGTGGCCCAGCCAGGATAATAAGGCAAAAAGGACAAGTAAAGAACAGGCAGCGGCAGGGGCTTACAGGAAGTGGGGCGGCTGTAAGCTCTGGTTGGGGGCGCCATAGACGGGAGCGAAGCTGGATTCGGGGAAGGCTGCTGTAGGAGAGAGTGGGCTGGAACAGCTAACCCGATCATGAGGCCCTTGCACACCTGGCAGGTGACAACGGCGCGGTGTTGTTTATTTTACCCATCCCCCGACCCATCACGCTAGAGCAGTGGTTCTCAACCTGTGGGTCGCGATGCCGCCGTGTCACATGGCCGACATTTACTTTATGATTTGTAATCACGGTTATGAAGTAGCAATGAAATCATTTTATGGTTGGGGTGGGGGGTTCACCACAACATGACGAACTGTATTAAAGGGTCGCGGTGTCAGGGAGGTTGAGAACCATTGCTATAGAGGCTGCTTATTTATTTATCTTTTTTAAATGTCACATCGGCCTGAAGAATCACCCAAGCCCAAGTGGCAAGCTTGGCAAATGCCTCTGAAATGTTCATTTTCAAAGACTCCTGCATTCCCTCCTCAGTCCCTGAAGGAGGAGGCTCAGGGCGTCTGAAGGCAGATAGTTAACAGATGGGGGTCAGGAAGGCTGGGGCAGATGCAAAGAAACAGAAGTGGGGGAAAAGTTCTCCTTGGCCTAAAGCAATTTATTCAAGTTACATTTAATTGTACATTTTAATATGAGACTTCCAAATTTTACACCGCCATAAAACAGAGCAGCCTTTGAAATGATTACGCTAACAACATCGCAGTCCTTACGGCTGGAGCAGCTTCCAGCGCGTCACAACACCTAATTAAAGGTCGGGGATGGGCGCTGTAAGGGATGTGGTGTTTCCCCGGATCTCTGCATGAACGAACAGGTCTGTTCTGGATGCCCTACATGACGGGCGGCAAGAGACTCGGGGCCACACGAACCCAGACTACAGAGCTACATTGCCCCACCTACTCCTTTGGTTTTTAAGTTTCTAAAAACCGGTACACATATGGATGTTTTGCTTGCATGTGCTTTTGGGCGCCATGTGTGTACAGCGCCCAAAAAGACTTGGAAGGGCGCGTGGGATCCTCTGGAACTGTAGTTACAGACTACCCCATGTCGGTCCTGGGAATTATACGCAGGTTCCCTGGACCGACGGTCAATGCTCTTAATTGCTGAGTCGTCCTCCAGCCCCCCGCCCCCCATTCTTAGTGAGAGAACCTAAGAGGAATCGGAAAGTTCCAGGCGCTAGAGAGAAATAAAAGCAGGCCAGCGGACGTGCTTGTGGGATTCGAGGAAGGCTGTGAACATGAACGGGGTCCAGTGAGTCATCCCTTGGTGGGTCTCAGGCCTCCCATCCATCCTGCAGGACTTGAGACAACCACGCACAGCAGCCTATTAGGCTATTGGGGGCAGGGGAGGGTTGTATTTTTATTTTTTATAAAACCCCATTTCATCCAAGAGTGAAGGAAGAAAAAGGAGAGGGAGAGGAGAGGAGGGGAGGGGAGAAGAGAGGAGGGGAGAGGGGAGGGGGAGGGGGAGGAGGGAGGAGGGGAGGAGAGGGAGGGGAGAGGGAGGAGAGAGGGAGGGAGGGAGGGAGAGGGAAGGGGAGAGAGAGAGGGAGAGGAGAGGAGGGAGGGAGGGGAAGTGAGGGAGGGAAAGTGAGGGAGGGAGGGGGAGGGAGGGAGGGAGGGGGGAGGGAGAGAGGGAGGGGAGGGAGAGGGAGAGGGGAGGAGGAGGGAGGGGAGAGGAGAGAGAGGGAGGGAGGAGGAGGAGAGGAGAGGAGAGGGGAGAGGGAGAGGGAGGAGAGGGGAGGGAGAGGAGGAGAAAGGAGAGGAGGGGGAAAGGAGGGAGGGGAGGGGAGAGGGAGGGGAGAGGAGAGGGAGGGGGAGGGAGGGAGGGGAGAGGAGAGGGGAGGGGAGAGGGAGGGAGGGGAGGAGAGGGAGGGAGAGGAGAGGGAGGGAGAGGGAGGGAGAGGGAGAAGGACAGGGAGAAGAGAGAGAGGAGTGGGGAGGGGAGGGAGAGGGGAAGGAGGGGAGAGAGAGGAGAGGGAGAGGAGAGGGAGGGAAGGGGAGGGGAGGGAGAGGAGTCTGACCACAGTGCGTATCTGTATCCATCAATCCTTGCTCCGTAGGTGATAACTGCATCCTACTTCATTGAGATGAAGTAAACCCAAAGCTGGGCCAGCAGTCGCCCGCAAGTTCCAGGGATCTGATTCTTGTCTCTAAGTCCTTCGGTGACAGGGCTTAGAGGTGTGTGTCCCCACTCCTAGGTTTCTAACATGGGTGCTGAGGATATGACCTTAGATCCTCATGCTGTGTAACCAGCACTCTTACCGAGCATCCAGAACTCTCCTGACTCTGCACGGCTCAGCATAAGCATGCGGGGAACACACATGGCTTTCCCCGCCTGGATAACTTGTTGGTTCTCGTTTGTGGCTTTAAATTTTGATTTCCTCAAGACAGTGTCTCATGTGGTAGTTCTGATGAGCGTGAAACTCAGTGTGCAGGCCAAGCTGGCCTCGAACTCATGGTAATCCTATCTCCTCAGGCAAGAGCCACCATTTAGCCATTTAGTAGACACAAAGTGATGGTGGTGGACAGGGGTCCGCTTCAGAGCCACACCTGACTTCTTGCAGCTGCAGACTTGGCGATGGTGTTGGCATTTCCTGCCTGAGCTGTGAAGGGAAAGAAAGGACTTGGCCTTCTTCCTTCAGCAGAGGGAAGGAAGTAAGGATACTGCTTAGTGCACCAGAGGGCAGAAGGAACGAGCCATTACAGCATGATGGGTAAAAGACACGCTGGGGTCAGTCAGGATAAGGGTGGCTCCTGAGCCGGGCCTACGCTGACCCTACTGTATCCCTTCTGTGTATAACATGAGATAGTTCCTCACACGGAGGGCAGAGCTGTGGTCCTCGGGCCTAGGCTCTTCACGATCAAGTCAGAGAACAGAGAACCCATCTTTTCGTTTATCCTCCTAATGCCTGACTCCAGAAAAGAATTAAGCAGCTCACATAAACGGCAATGAGATCACCTAAATCAAAGCTAGGAAAACCAGACGGAAAGACTAACAGGGAGCTAGGAACAAGTCCAAAGCCAATGCTCAATGTTCATTTGCAGACCGATCACCGAGCTGTGCAAATAGACAAGACCCATGTGCATACATGTTGAGCCAAGCCTAGTGGTAATCCCAGCTACTTGGGAAGCTGAGACCGGAAGTCTACGAGTTCAAGGCCAGCCTGGGCAATTAAATGAGACTAGTCTCTTAAATAATAGCTCAGTGGAAGAACACTCACCTAGCATGTGCCAAGCCCTGTGGGTCCCAGTACCATAAACAACCAAAACAAACACATTCACATTTTAAAGGTAGACTCAGCCTCCTCTTCTCACCTGTGACATAGGCAAGAGGCAGCAGACACCATGGCCACAGAGACAAACACTACAGGGTTTGGGTAGAGACAATGACGTGGCTGTCTCTACGCTAGCCAGCAGGCACATGATGACAGCCCTCTGTGACCTGCCAGGCATTGTCCCCAGTGGATGCAGGGCATGCAGCTGACTGTCACTCAGGTGTTAAGGACTCTTTGCACCTGCCTTAGGTCAGGCAGAGCTTGAATGGAGAGGATGAATGGTGGCTACGTTTGGCTGCTTCAGCATTCAGTGGCAGAGAAAAAGAGGCTGGGCATGTGATGGAATTTGAGGTAAGATGGCCAAAGAAGCAGGAAGAGGGAGGAATCTTGCCATGATGGACCAGATAGCTCCTTAAGCCTCCTAGCAGGGAAAGAAACCAGGTCCACAGAGGTGACTAGACACAATGATGATGTACCGAAGGGAGCCGAGTCAAGGGCCGTGTGGGACATTCCCATAAGGGTCTTTGCAGGGGACACTGATCCTAGTCCAACCGGGCCCAACAGTCATCCCAGCTACAGGGTCTCATGAAACCCAGAGGTATTTCTCTCCACCAGGCTGAGGCACCTCCACAGACTAAGAGGTGGCCCTGTGAGAGTCAGATTCCTCCCCTCTGGTCTTCAGGCTTGAGTGAGATGTATCTGTGGCCATCAGGAGAAAGGGCTGAGCCATGGTTCTCCTCTCGATGACTCCCCCTACACATTATTCTTGTCATATGGCCTTTGGGACGTCAGACCTTGAGGCTGAAGATGCCCTTGCATCAAAGCCTGGTGTCAAAGTGTGGGACTTTTCCTCCCCAGAAATCAGTCCGTCGAACTGGAATTGGCCTCTATTCCTAAACCGAGTTTCCTAAAACACGAGGTTCCTAAATGCCCTTCAAAGCATCATGTGATCTTGGTTAATCTGTGCAAAGACAGCAAAGTTGAATAGGGATTGAGTCTCATCAGGTGACAGGTGACATCCACAGTACAGCCTACACACCAGGAAGGGCTGTGGGCCATTTAGGTAGACTCAGGCCAGCAGAAAGGTGACACACTTGGGAAGCCTGTGGCCCACAGTGTCACTGGAGCTTGTCCTCACCACCTGCCCAGCACAACTTCAGGGACAGCTGTGCAGAATTCCATTGCCCTGCAGATTTCTACGCCTCGTTATTGAGCTGCCCCGATCCCTCTGGTCTCCCTACTGGGCCAGCCTCTCGGGGGAGGACTTGGATCCTCAGTGTCATGCTGTGCATGGCTGACTGAGTTCAGAAACACGCTTTTCAACATTTCAGGATCCAGACAGAAGCTAGTGTTCAGAGTCACTCTACAGTCACTCTCCCAGGAAGGTCCTAGCCAACATGAGTACCTGCAATGTGCCACCAGACAGTACTAGAGAGATGCAGCCCCTGGGGAGCCTCACTGTGTCCCCTGGGTATCAGTGGACCTTCTGAAGGGGCCCGTCCTCCAGAGCTCCTGGGTTGCAAAGCTCTTTCTATCTGTGCTGTCATTACATTTGTTCCAAAGACGGCTGCTCACATCCATCATCAGAGACAACAGCAGGTCCTCGGAGAGCCAGGGGACCTCCTTATGACAGTGGCAGGGCAAGGAGCCACCTAGGAACCCTCCACCCTCACTCACCACCACCACCACCACTCAGCACTCCCAGGTAGCAGCTAACCAGCACAGAGGACCAGCAGTGCCAAGGTGACTGAACTTAGAAGGGTCCCTTCAACCAGGAGCCATGAGAACCATTGACCTAGGTGTTTCTGCTAGGTGTGGCAAGAGCCATTGGGGCACCCAGGGATGGGGACTGTTGGACAGACACATGCACTAACTGTCTACCTATTCCAGAAAGGGAGCTTTGTATGGCTGCTCGGCTGGGAGAGATGAGCAGGTCCAGCCCTTTGGATGCAGACTGTTTGGGGAGGACAGGTGATTAGAGATGGCTTTGGAAGAATCAGGGTAGAGGATGGGTGAAGGAAAGTGAGAAAGGGGTGCTCTGGGACCTAACAATCAGACCCCAAGCTGGAAGGTCCCTCTGCTCCAGATTCCCACTTCACACACAAGGATACCAAAGCAAAGAGGGCAAGCCACTCACTTGGAGTCACGTGGATCAGGGTGACTATTGGAATCCTGCTTTAGAACAGGATTTGCACCTAGAAATGCCTACATGTGTTCAGGACCTTTCAGTTATAATATCTAAAGTCTGGAGATGGCCAATGTGACCGGATGAAACACAAGGTGGCCTATCGGTTTTATCAAGCTGCCCCCCTCTGTGGAGTCATCAGACAGAGCCCTCCAGTGGGGCTCTGGCAGGAAAGGGATGTGGCATGGGAGGGCTAAGCTGGAATGGAGGAAGGAAGGAGGGACGGAAGTAAGGCTTAGGATGTCAGGAAATAGAAAATCCTGTACCCACTCTTGTTTGAGCATTCCTTCAAGGACTCTGTGAAGATACACTGATTATCTTCAAAGATACTCATCCACCCCAGAAGATGACACCCTGGAAACAACAGCTCAAAAAGCCTGTTATTGGAGCAGCTGGTTTGTCATGCTTGACTAAGGATGGGGCCTGACCCTAGGGCATGAAGCGCCCAAGCCGGGACAGTCCTTGCAAATTGCCCTGCGACTCAAGCAGGTGGCTTGGCAAGGTTGCAGTCAGTGTCTCAGTTGACCAGTGCCTGGGTGGTAGGTTACACCCACACCCCACCCAGTTCAGCCAGGGTAGGGGGTGGTTAGTCACAAGCTGAGGTATCGGGATCTTAGAGGCCATTTCCCAATTTCATTCCTATCTTCATCCAACACCAGGAATCCTTTCTCTAAGCCGAACATTGCTTGGCTTGAAGAGGAAGCTCTTGGGAATGCTGGGTCACGAGAACCTTGCACAGTGCTTACATTCTTTGTCTGACCCAGCAGAAACTTTACTGCCTCCAGGTCTTCCCACTAGACCCCATTCCTTTGAAATGACACAGAACAAGTCGCCTGGTGTTTGCTCGCTAATGGGTTAAACGCTTAATGGATCCACATTACCCACTCAGATTGCGGTTGCCAGCACTACAAGATGTTCAAGGTGGAAGCCAACATTACAACACCTTTCCTCTAGAGACCCGAAACCCCTTCCCCTTCCTGCCATCTCCTACCTTGATGCCTTGGTCCACGACAAGAAAGAAACTCTTATCTAAAAAGACAAGGCTGGGTTGGAGAGATGGTTCAGTGGTTAAGAGCACCGACTGCTCTTCCAGAGGTCCTGAGTTCAATTCCCAGCAGCCACATGGTGGCTCACAGCCATCTGTAATGGGATCCGATGCCCTCTTCTAATGCATGTCTGAAGACAGCTACAGTGTACTCATATAGATAAATCTTTAAAGAATAAAATAAATAAAAAGACAAGGCCGTAAACATCTAAGGCTCAAGATGCTCAAATGTGTGTGGCAAAAGTTTCTTTAAAATCTAACAGGCTGGATGTGGTGGTGCCTGCCTGTGATCCCAGCTTGGGAGGCTTGGTACATGCTTGAGAGTTCAAGGCCAGCATCCTGGATGTCCAGTTACCCTGTGGGAGCGCGGTCATTGTGGGACTAAGATCCTGCCTCCTTTAAAACAAACAAACAAACAAACAACCACAACAACAACAAAAAAAAGGCTCAGTAAAGAAGAGACACCATTTTAGAAGACCACAGGTTTGCATGAGCCAACAAGAGCTCCCAAGAGCACACCAAGTGTTTAAGATGACCATCCTAGCTGACGGCTCACACATTGCAACATTCATCCGTCCATGCAGGATGTGCCCACCCTTAGTACCCACTGTGTCCATGTGAGGTTTTTGTTTGAGGGACACAGAATAAATGACACATATCAAACAGGAAGACAAGGGAGGCTCCTTCCTTATTGTTGCTGTCCTGAGTTACCGCAGCCCTGGAACAAGTCTCACTGTGCCGAGATGAAGGTGTCAGGGTAGCTGTGCCCCACTGGAAGCTAGAAAGAACGCTCCAGGCCTTTCCAGGGTCTAAAAGCTACCACAGTCCCGGATCCTGGTTTCTCTCACCATGCTCAAAGCCAGCAGCATCACACCTTCACCGGACACTTACCTCGTGATAGAGCAAACTCCCACGGTCACAAAGGTTGTTAGATACCTAACAACCTCCCACTGAGTCCTTTATCTAATGTCCTATATGGAATGTCCTTTGCTGTTTAACATATCCCAATGGCCTGGGGTTGGAGCATACCTGAGGCTTTTAATCTGCCTCCCGTGGCTGGAGAACAGCAAACTCCTCCCTGTGGGAATGTGGGGATGATTACACTGGACAGGGTAAGGCTTTGCTAGATTTCTGCTCAAAAGCCCTCGGCGTGAGTGGGATAGCTAGAAAGAAGAAACACACTCCTGCACAAATCCTGAAAGCATCCTTTCTTGCTGTCCTTGGCTTGGCTACTTGTTTTCTTGGTTTTGTTTTTGTTGTTGCTGTTGTTGTTGTTGTTTAGACAGGGTCTCTCTGTGTAGTGTTCCTCTGTTCCTGGCTGTCGTGGAACTCACTCTGTAGACCATGCTGGCCTCAAACTCAGAGTTCCTCCTGCCCCTTCCTCCCAAATTCTGGGATTAAAGGGGAGGAACCACCACCGATGCCTGGCTGGTTACTTGTTTTTTAAGGAAGACCCAAGATCTGCTTGGTTGCTTCTGGTCCTGAGAGGTTTACTACCCTTCAAGAAGCAATCAAACATCAGGGCTCAATTAAGGAAGACTTTTCTCTGTTCGGCGCTGTTAATTGAACTCAGTCCCAATGTGTCTATCACTGCTGGAAATATTAACAAGCCCCACAGTGTTGTGACTTTAGCTAGACCCCACATCTGTGCAACGGAGGGCCATGGTGTAAAGTGGTCTAATAGGGCCGAGAGGTTTGTACTGGCTGGTTTTGTGTGTCAACTTGACACAAGTTAGAATCATCAGAGAAGGAGCCTCCATTGAGGAAATGCCTCCATGGCATCCAGCTCTAAGCCATTTTCTCAATTAGTGATCAATGCAGAAGAGCCCAGCACATTGTGGGTAGCCCCATCCCTGGGCAGAGGTCCTGGGTTCTATAAGAAAGCAGGCTGAGCAAGCCATGGGAAGCAAGCCAGTAAGCAGCACCCTCCATGGCCTCTGCATCAGCTCCTGGCTCCAGGTTCCTGCCCTGCTTGAGTTTCTATCCTGACTTCCTCCAGTGATGGACTATGGTCTGGAAGTGTAAGCCACATAGACCCTTTCCTTGCCAACTTGCTTTTTGGTCATGGTCTTCTCATTGCAGCAGTAGATCCCATAACTAAGTCAAGGTTCCCTGAGGCTCAGCTTGGGGTAGCCTGCATTTGTCCTAAATCCCTTTGGAAGGTCTCTAGTCAACATTTAGCAGAGACTCCATTTGTCAAAGCAAGTCAGAGCGCAGATGGCTGTCCTGGAACTCACCCTGTAGATCAGGCTGGCCTCAAACTCAGAGATCTGCCTGCCTCTGCCTCCTGAGTTCTGGGGTCAAAAGCATGCACCACCAGGGCCTGGCTCTTAGGCCTTAAAGAGGGCTAATAATACCTAACTCCTGCGTGGTTATATGGGCTAGGACAACTGAAATCACAGGGAAGGGTGTGCTGAATATCACTAAAGTCACATAGCCGGCACAGCCCCTGAAATGCAGAACTCTCCCAAGGGCTGGATTTAGAAACATTAGAGCCAGTGCTGACTAATAAAACCCAGGAGTCACTGGCACCGTGACCAGGCAGGTATGGGGCAGAAGCCGGGCAGAGAGCAGCACTGGGTGGAGGCTACTCATTGTTTTCTCCCCACAGGTGTCGGCCTCCTACTCTAGACCAGCCACTGGACTCAATTACTGTTTGTTTCTTTACGATGTTGATGGATCATCCTGTAACATTCCAGGGCCTAATAAGGGGGTGCAGGCTGTTGGCTAGGGAGTCCCGGAATCTCCCAGCCTGCGGCACACCCTGGAAGGAATGGTGATTTTTAAAAGCTGGGAAGCCCAGAGAAAATTCTCTCAGAACAGACCGAGTCAGTTCCAGCATCATCAGAGGTCCAGCCCTGATCTGTTGAGATTCGAGGAAGGTAAGTTAAGCACAGGAGGACCTTATGGTGGATGGAGGACAGAGCACAGGAAGGACCCAGGGCAAGGAGGACCTTGTTCTTCCCAGAAGTCAGGGAAAAGTTCCAGAACTAGAAACTTAGAGAAGAGAAACAGATAAGACTGAATATCAGCCACTGCCCCCTTTCCCAGGACTGCGTCCAGATGGATGTACAGAGATTGAAGTAGCGAGAGGCTCTACACCAGAAGCAGTGGGTAACACCATCAAAGGACCTCATATTCCAGTAAGTTTATGAAACAGAAAGGTTGCCACAGTGGTAGGTGAGCCTCGAGCCACAGTCGTGTGGGAGGAGAGAGGTCATCTTCACAGAACTTCATTGAGGGCTGACTGCTGCTTAGACCAAGTAGGAAGAGAAGGCAGGTGTGAGATATGAGCTGAAGAAAGACAGCCAGTATATGACAGCAGCTTTTGCTCCCATCCTCAGGGATTTAAAGAGATCACAAACTCTTGGACAGACGAAGCTCTCCATAAACAAACAAACAAACAAACAAAACAAAACAAGACAAAAAAACCGAAGCCCCAAACCCTAGACATACATGACGGGGAAATTGTATCCCTGAAGTCTCAACACAATGGACACCAGAACCAGTGTAATGACCAGTATAATGACAACACCAGTTGACAAGTCAATAAGGGACAAGAAATCCCACAAGATTCTGCCCCTAGAGACAAAGCTACAGGTGACCGATGGCTCCTGTGATAGTTGGGGGTGGGATCCATTTCCTTTAGGGACAATAGGTTATCCAATCCCTACTGGTCAGATCTAGACACGTCCATGAACACTGAATCCTAAATGGACTCAGTAGGTTACACACACACACACACACACACACACACACACACACACACACACACACACACACACACACACACACACACACACAAACACACACACACACACACACACACACACACACACACACACACACACACACACACACACACACACACACACACACACTGTCATGGATTTGGGAGGGATCAGAGAGGCACAAGAGGTCTTGGAGTAGAGGAGTATCACGGAGGAAGTTCTCATGTATGAGGTTCTCAAACAAAAACAGCTTGTTAGCCCAGTGGCCTAAACTAAGTCTTGCCCCCAAAACTCTTCCTCATGTGCACCTAACTCCCAAAGTTGGTAATTTGTCTTGCCTCTGTTTTAAAATGTCCAGTAATCACCAAGGGTTTGAGAGAAATAGGAAACACACACCAAAAACATCCCAGAGGGAACATATACGCACGGCAAGGCCGTCTACAAAGTAAAAGAACCTTTAAAAGTTCAAAATCTCTTAAGCTTTCAGAGCATAGGAAAACCTCAAGATGCAAGCATAAAAGTTTATAAAAAATCGTCCAGAGCTATGCAGTAAGACTATGTCTCAAAACAAAACCAAAATCAAATAAACAGACGGAAGGCAGTAGGTCATAATATTGTCACTCAATGGAATGTTATATAATCATCAAGTCTCCCGGAGGTGAGGACTGCTGTATTCTGGTTAGCATCACTAAGGTAAAATTTAAAATGTACCACTCAGAACCATGTGAAACACATTTCCTGAGTAGTTTTACTGCTCAGGAAAGAGGAAGAGGATAAGGTGTTTTCAATACTTGGTTTTGACACTGTTCAAAAATTGAATTGAATAGAGCAAAGTATAAATATTTTAAGAAGCTGGCAAAGTGTCTGAAGCCATCCTCTACATTTTTCTGGAAATTTCTGAATGTCCTGAAGTTTAGAAGCAACTTCAAGCTAGTCGAACTTCAGAGGATAACCCATCGAAAGTGGAAACTTGGTCAACCAACTTGCCAGACGAAGCAAGGCATGAAGAGGCAGTGAGAAACATTAAAACAGTGGGGTCCAGAGGTTGGGGATTTAGCTCAGTGCTAGAGCGCTTGCTTAGGAAGCAAGGCCTGGGTTCGGGTCCCCAGCTCCAAAAAAAGAACCAAAAAAAAAAAAAAAAAAACCCAAAAAAACAGTGGGGTCCAGAATAGTTGATCAAAACAGCTGCCCTTGGGCCCCAAGGACCAGCCCATTGTCTATCTGGCAAGGATTGCCTCACTTGGTCCTTGGAGGTCTAGTAGGGACAACTGTTATCCTCATCTGACAGATGAATAAAACAGGTTTTGCACTAGGAAGCCTGCCTCAGAGAAGAGTGGTTAGAACTGAGTCTGCATTTCACCAAAAATAAAAAAACTAAAATAAAATAAAAAATAAAAATAAAAAAATCTAGATTTGTGGCTATAGGTGGCTCCGAATTTTTGCAATAAACAAGATGAAAACTATCCAAGGAGTTTATAAGCACAAGAGGCTAATTAAACAGATACTCTAAAATCATACCCAGGACCAGATTGAGGGTGTTGCCCAGTGCAGGAAGTGCAGGAAGGACAAAGTGAGGAACCGGGAAATCGTCACCAAGGAGGAGATATTGGAAGTTGATGCTGAAGATGTGCATGGATGACAGGATCCCGCTCTCTCTCCTCCTACTTGATGGTGCCTGTGGCCCGTGAGCACAGGACCTGAGCACACAGGCCTGAGGCCTCCTATAGGCAGACACAACTGCTGGATATAGCCTCTGAGAAAGTCTGCTCTCTTCTACACAGAAGAGAATATCCTGACGATCTTCTTTCGAAGCCATGATTCCCGCTGAATGTGACCGCCCAAACCTATAGACCCTGGGAGAGTAAAACAGAAGGATCTCAAGTTCAAACCCAGCTTGGGATGCATAGCGAGACATCGAAAAGTACAGAGGGTGGGGTGGGGGGCGGGCTGTAACTGCATGCTCTTTCATGATAGTCGCCACCCGCTGGGCAGTTTTTGTATGCAGGGCGCTGGGTAAAGTTTTGTATGTTTTATTGCCTTTAATTCTTACAACAACCCTACGAGGCAGGTGCTGTTTTGTCCCCTTTCAAGAATGAGGAAGCTCAGGCTTACTGGATGTACAGAGTCCTGGGGGGGGGGTGTTAGTAAATGGGGACACCAAGACTGAACCCTCACTTGTCAGCTCCTAGTGCATGTTTAACCACTGTCTCTCACAAGCAGCCAATTACTGCAACAAGGGTTTAATTGTTTTCTATTGGAAGGATAAACGAGACTGATACAAGCGCAGTCCACTGGAAACCAAGCTGTCATTACAATCACCAACACCCGTCTCATGGTCACAGCTCCATAAATGCTTGTGAAATGATGTGGCGTTTTCTTCTAGGAAATGGGAAACAAATGACATAGGGAAACTCCCAGGAGGCCAAATGGGACTGACTAAGCAGCGCCCCAAGCTTCCCAGCACTCTCCGGAACCCCGTCGGCCAGGCTCAGGTTCCTGGGGGGTGCTTGTTTCAGAGCAACACCCCCCCAACCCCCCACCCCGCCACGGCCTTACCTACTGTAAGGTCATTTTAGTCAGGTCGGGAGTGGGTGCTGCAAAGTGGCTGCTGTCACTGGGATGGAGATGGGAGCTCCTGTGTGTCTTAGCTCAGCCTATCACAGAGGAGGCTTGCTCTGAAATTTGTCACTGGATCAGAGACCAGAGCCCTTCCAAACAGCCCCAGAGCAGAACGAATTCAAAATGAGACAACAAAAAGGAAGGGATACGAATTCTCCTTTCAGGTAGAAAGGGACAAGAACACTCCAGCTTGTTCCTGGGAAGAGCCTTCATCTCTGGGATCTAGGGTTCGCTTTAGGCCGGTGTTCCTTCCGCAAATGTTACTCAATCCTTGCTCGGTGCAGGAGAGGTCTTGCCCACCTGGCAGGATGTGGCCTCAGACTCAGAAACCAAGAAAGAGCCCCTCTCTCCACCAGGCACCCAACGCAGCACAGTGGGACCGGATGAGCCAAACACAAGCCAAGTCCTGTGCCGCCGCCCCCACTACCGCCCCACCCTCGAGCCCCCGAACCTAACAACAGAGGAGGGAAACCAGGCCAGGCTAGAAAGCAGTAGCGATTTTACAAAAGGTCCTTCTGGGGAGAGGGGAGAAGGGACACTGAGAGGAAGAACTGGGAGAGGGGAAATGGAGGAGTGGCACACAGCATCCTGACTGGATTCTTCTTGGGGCCCCGTCCACAATGCTCTGGTCACAGTTTGATTAGTTAGACGATTTTCCCATTGCCTCAAACAAGAGCTCCTCTCTGATCAATGTTCGAAACAGCCGGCCGATTTTAATCATGGCAAACACGATGAACCGGCTATGGTGGCCTGGGCTATTAGAAGTAGAATATAAAGATTCCAGTAGAAGCGGTTATCGGGACTTTCACCCCTGGCCACCAGCTGGACCCACGCCCAGGACTGTGAGTTGTTAGGCCGCTGGGTCGGATCCGGGGCTGTCAGAGCATTTTCGGTTGGAGGGTCGGGAGGCAGACCGCGAGGATCTGGGCACCACTGGTCACCCTGCAGCAGCTCCCAGAACGTCAGGCTGGCGCGTGACTCCGGGCCCTTGCACTGCGGAGGCTCATCTCGGCCCAGGAGCTCCAGGTGATGCCGCAGCCACTGCAGGAAGGGCCACAGGCCACAGTCGCAGAGCCAGGGGTTGTGACCGAGCAGGACACGGGTCAGTTGGGGCAGAGCCGCGAACACGTCTCCTGGCAGCGTCTTCAGCTGGTTATGCTCAAGCTGCACGGTCACGAGGCTGCTGAGGTTACGGAAGAGCGTGCGGGGCAGGGCCCGCAGCCGGTTGTGGCGCAGCGACACCTGGCGCAGGCGCCCGAGGCCGCGCAGCGCGTCCTCCGGCAGCGCCTCCAGGGCATTGGTGTGCAGCGCGAGCACGCGCAGCTCCGTCAGGCCGTGGAACAAGCCGCGCGGGAGCGCGCTCAGGAGCGGGTTCCGTATCAGCCCCAGCGTCTGCAGGCCGCTCAGGTTGCGGAAGGCGGCGGCGGGCAGCGTGCGCAGGTGGGTGCCGTTCAGCCACAGCTCCCGCAGGCCGGCCATCTCCCCGAACAGCACCTCCGGGAGCTCCTCCAGAGGGTTCTCGAACAGGGTCAGCCGAGTCACGCAGCTTACATGAAGGAAGAGCGCGGGCGGCAGAGACTCCAGGAGGTTTCCGGACAGAGTCAAGGTGCTCAGGTTTCCGAGGCTGTCGAAGGCCCCCGGTGCGATGGAGCGAAGGTGATTCCGCTCCAGCCGCAGCTCAGTCAGGGCGTCCAGGTTGGCCAGCAGCCCCGAATCCAGAGACATGAGCCGGTTTGAATAGAGCAGCAGTTTCTCAAGCTTAATTTGCGCCCCAAGTAATCCCTGGGGCAGGTGGGTCAGGTTGTTTCGCGATAAATCCAACACCTTCAGCTTTCCCAGGCTCGAGAAAAGGTTAGCAGGAAGAAAGGAGAGCTGATTCTGGTTCAAACAGAGATCCCGCAGGTTAAGCAGTTTCTGAAACAGGTTTTGGTCAAGGTCCCTTAGTGCATTGTGGTCCAAGAACAGCTGTTCCAAAAGCACCATCTTATCCAGGATCCCACGTGGAAAATGAGAGATTTTGTTGCGCGTCAACCTGAGGGTTTTTAGTTTTACCAGGTCATTGAAGGTGCCGGGGTCTATGGCAGAAATGTGGCTATCTGAGAGCATCAGGCGCTGAAGGACCGTCATGCCGCTGAAGCTGTGGCTCTGCAATACTCCCCGGTCCATTCTGAAGAGCAGGATGTGTGTGAGGTTCGTGGGCAGACCTAGCTCGGCGATGTGAGCCACGCTGCCCCCGGAGCATTGCACGGCATCGCGGACCACACACTTGCAGGTTTTGGGGCAGGGGAAGGTTTGGGCGCCCACGAATGAGAGCACCGCGGACAGAAGGACGCTCCTTAGCATGTCTGAAAGACAAGAGCATGACACAAGGCTCAGAGCAGATCTTGCAGCCCTGCACCTGCCTCAAGCACAGTTCTTGGACCAGCACTCTCGCTGCCTTGGAATGTCCAGATACAACCAAGTCCCCCTCTGTTCTTACAAAGGCGGATTACAAAATATTCTATTCAGCTTATGTGGGTGCTGGAAGTCTAGATCAGACTTCTGGGTACACATTCTTAACCATTGAACCATCTCCCCAGTTTAGAGTATTGACATTTGGGCACTATGAACAATACCTTAAAATCGTGACAGAACGAATTAAAATTGTCACGGTCTTTTCCAGAGAATAGAAAGCAGTGCCTACTGGGACTGGCTGTGCCACTGACTTTAACAACTTAAGCAGGGAAACTTTATCCCCAATAGTCAGCAAGGGAACAGCAAGGCCCACTTCCACTAGATTCAGTTTCTTACAATCTTATTTTCAAAGTACTAACATCCCACAACACATTACACCCTTCTGTAACCTCACCCCCATCCCTAAGCCCAATGGAGCCGGTACCCAATGATGCCTACTGTTCTATACCATGCTTCTCCGAACTTTGCACTGCTACAGTAACACAAGGACAGTAGGCTGGGCGCTCCAATGCACGTGAGGTTAAGGGTCACATAAATAGAATTTGAAGTTAGTCTCTCTGACTCACACATTTAAATAAGGAGCTACTGTTTCGCTTATAAGCCAAGCTGCTTAATAAAACTACTCTGGGCATTGAGTTGTCCAGGAAGCACAGAGTTCACTCAATGTTTCCCAAGTAAAAATGTGTACTGTTTCTTGTACCAGGTCTCCGTTTGCCCCTATACAGACTGAGCCTCTAATTGCATACTAATGTAAGAATATTTGGCCTTACCTGAAGCAGCTCTGCACCCTGGACTGACTGAAAGGCTCGAAGCTCTGTTTGTGACTCAGCACCTCACAGAGGAAGAGAGAGTATTCTTGCATCCTGAGGATAAAGACCTTAGCAGATAAAAAGTCAAGAAAAAGGCTATCTCCGTAAGGCACATTCTAGGTTTTAACGACAAAGAGCTTTCAGACTTTGAGAGCATGTTTGTCCTATTGTCAAAGCTAGAGGGTAGAAGACCTTAGTTTTTCCAGAAATGGTATGCTAATTCTCATTACATCGGCGACCCCAATAGGCATTTTTTTTGCATGCTATATTGCACTAATTCTCATTCTTGTGCATGAGTATGTGGGTGCACATGTGGCAGTGCCCCACTCATGGGTGTCAGAAACTTTAGGCATTTTTCACCTTCCTCCATGTAGGTTCCCCAAGGACTCCTACCATCAGTCTTAGGAGGTAATGCTCTTCACCTAATGAGCCATCTCCTTTGCCCAACGTTTTCTCTCTTAAGGCTAAAGAATTCTCAAATGCCCGACCCCACCCCCAATGGTCTAGCCATTGTCAAGCATGTTCTGTAATAGCATTGCCCAAGAGTTCATGTTCAGTTTAATGTCAAACTGCCTACTGCCGTGGTTGAACTGACACAGTGCCACATACCATTCGAGAACTTCTGGTCATCTCTGGTTGGTGCTTGGCATCCTTTCAATCTCGGGTCATTCATTGTTTCCATGAATGCCCATCCCTCACTTGGCACAGCTCAGGCCCAGCCTGAAGGGCAAAACAGCACACCAATCTATCAACCTATTGTCTCAATATGACTTTTAATGTTGCATTTAATGACAAACTTGATGCTTTTCTTATAATGAAGCTGTTCTTAAGCTTATGAGAAACTCATGTTCTCCTTTTATATGTGTATTTTCCTCTCCTTTAGATAACCTTGCTATGTATATGTAGCCCATGCTAGCTCCAAATTTACAATCTTCTGGCTTTAGTGTCCTAAACTTTGGGGATCACGAAGACTGCATCACAATGTCCAGCTGTGTTCATTTTCCCATATGCAACTATAATGTAGACATCCTTTATAAATGCTATTATCCATTGTCAAGTCATAGGTGTTTATCAAGTAAATCCCTCCAAGGCAAAATACCCACCAATTCCTTTAAATGCTCCAAGGCTGTTTTCCTTAGCCTTAGATCTGCAGGGGATACGGATTCCTTTTTTTTTTTTTTTTTTTGGTTCTTTTTTTTTTTGAGCTGGGGACCAACCCAGACGGATTCCTTTTACGTACCTAAGAGGCAGTTGCTTTAAATGTGCTATCACTATTTTTTATTTTTAAGACAAAAGGTTATTCTTCACCTTTAAAGACAAAGGTCCAGTTTGGGGAGATAGCTAGATAAGCAAAATGATTGCCTCGCAAGCATTAAGACATTTAATCTCTGGAATTCACAAGGGAAGCGAAGCATAAGAGACAAATGGGTCCCTGGACCTTACTTCAGAGTCTTGACTGGCTCTAGTTCTCACCAAGCAGCAACTCTAGACCCCAAACTGCCACCCTCCTTGCAGTGTGCACCAGCCAGCTAGCTCTTCCCACAACCTGTCCATCAAGCTAAAATAGTCAAGCTGCCTTCCTCTCAAAAACCCACGGGGGGTGGGGTGGGGGGGGCAAAACCCACGACAGTGAAATTGGTCCCAAGAGAGCTACTTGTAAAAAGACTCAGGAAAAAGTATAGACATATTTAATTCATTAAAAGTTTTATTTTGAATAGCTTCAATCAAAAAAGATTTCATACGGTTATTTACAAGGCTGAATGTACAATTATGAATATCTACCTTTTTGACAACAGGGTACCATTTTTGAGCAGCAATACAATTTTAAAAATATAAAGATGTGTCATTTCTGATATATAAAGTTACTTAAAAAATCCACGGTCTCAGGGAATTCACAAATTATAACAGGAAGTAACTTTTATTAATTTCATGTGCACATAATTACCAAATTGTAATACATTAAAAATACATGTAAATGCCCAGACTGTACAAAAGTTAATACCCTATCTTGTTAAAGTTCCCAGTAGCCTCCTACCATAAATATACAAAATCCTTTTGATACAACAGAACTGCATGCATGAGATATTAGGTGTTCTCTAAAGCTTGAAGTTGCTCGTCACTGGATCTGAGTTTTGCTGCTTTTTGGATATATATATATATATATATATATATATATATATATATATATGTATGCATATACATATATACACACGAGTGAAAGCGAACACATTCTTCACCACGCCTGTGGAACTGTGCACTGCTTTCATCATGGGGATAAAGTGTGAAAACAGTGACAGGCTTGCTGAAATGAAAGGTGCGACTGGAGAGCTTCAGAACGTCAGGCTTATACAACATAAGTCACTGCTCTCACCCAAGCACTATTTGCAGCATGCCTTTACAGCAGTTGGTGCTAGAAGGTAGAAAACAGTTACCACTATTTATATTTAAGGGAGGAAAACAAACAACTTTAAACAACCCTGAGGGAGACCCACATTAAAAAAATCTTATTTATTTAAAAAGTTAAAAAGCTACATATCATTATTTAACAATTATTTTCCCAGACATTTCTGTCCTTTAAGTATGTGCATAAATAAAATTTAAATCATCAATATCAATCTTAATACATCAAAATAATATATTTACAGATTTTAAAATTTAGGTTTGTTTATACTCAAATAATTTAATGTAAAATTCAGAACCAAAATTACTACGTAATGATGACCTACAGGAGACTCAGTCTACCTATGGCACTAAGCAGGACCCATGTCTGGATTGACAGACATTCTTCCAATAACATTCTCAAATGGAATAGGCCTATCCTGTCTATGTTCAAATCTAACTTCGTACAAATGCCTTCTCTCACCTACATAAAACCTTGTTCCTTTGCAAACGATATGGACAGATGAGATATAAACCCTTATCAACTCTAAATGTTAAAATGATGTGTCAACATAGCATTTATGATCATGCTCCTAACAATGTTAAATACAATTGATACTGGGTTTCTAAGCTGTAGTTAGCAATTAATCATGTTTCAGTATTTAAACCAGAGAGTAAGAGTTAACAATTCAGAAAATGATTGACTAACATTAACATTATTTGAAATGCACATGGAAAGTATAAAACAAGGAGAATAATAACTATAGAAAATAGTGCTAATTCACAGCTCAAGAGGTCTAAGATGCATAGCTTCATAGAATCATTCATGGGACAACTGTTCTAATATCGAACATATAGTATCATACATTTTGTTGGAAAAGTCGATTGTGTATTCCTAAGAATCACTAGTGGCAACAGCAGTGACAGTGATCCTGAGACGGATTTACTTTTCCCACAATTATCCAACATCATTCGGGTCTTTGCAATATTTAAAAAAAAAAAAAAAAAGGTTCTACAAATCTGGTTAACATTTGGTAAACTGGTATTTACTAGGTAAAAAGTATTTACTAGGAAAATAATGATCAACCCAGAGAAGTGGAAAGCATACACTTGTGGTTAAGAAAGAACACAGAATAATGTTATATTGTTACATTTGTTTTTAGGGTTCACTTTATAATGCCAGTTGCCCACACTTACTCTAACTGTGAGGCATTGTGAAAGTTCCTTATGAACTATCAGATAAAACATAAATGTGCAAATGCTTTCCTCATTCCTTTTGGCTAAATAAATGTCTATTTTTTTTAATTTTCTCAAGCTCACTTGTTACAAAACAGGTATTGATGACTTCTGGTGCCACCTAATGGCAAGAAACAAGCTCTGCAGCTCATATTGCTTTGTAAAAGTCACTCAAATTCAGGATTCATTATTCTTTTAAGCCCTATTATTCAAAGGAGAGACATATAGCAAGGTTAAGATCTAACTGAAACAAACACAACAAACACAGCATCATTCCATTCCTTTAGGTAGGAAGGGAGGGAAGGAGACGAGAGATTGGAAAGAAAGAGAGAGAGAGAGAGAGAGAGAGAGAGAGAGAGAGAGAGAGAGAGAGAGAATATGAAACATCTAAAATGATACAAGTCCCAAAAGAAAAAACAGGTTGAAGACATATGAATGAAGTCCACTGCCAAGAGAAATACAATACCCTCAATCTCTCTCCCTGTAACTGTATTCTGAGACAGGCTTCTACCATCTATTCTAGGCTATCCTTGGACTAGGAACAATCTTCCTGCCTTAGCCTCCTGCCTGTGCAGGACTAGGGGCCTTTACTGTCATACCTGGCTCAGAAATAGACCTTTCTAGTGAGAGAGTTCTTTGCTTAAGTAGACTGCTGATGTCAGATACTACATGGGACCCATGGAATACTATGAAGGACATCTCAAGACAGCAGTGGAGCACCTAGCTGTCTAGAAAGTACACCAAGGCAGGCTACACAGAAAATATAAAACCAGAAATGGAAATCACCTGAGTTGCTCTATCAACAATAACACTACAGGTCATAAAAGAAAACTGGTGTACGTTTAATGTAGTCTTCTTTGGGAGAAAACACGGGATCAAAACAGGTTTTCAACCTATTTTCACTAAAGGCTAATCACAATTAACTATTATTTTTAACTATCACAATTTTGGGGCCTACGTGTAAAAGAACTTTCTAATAAGGGGATTTGTGAAAATTAAAGAGGCAAACTAGTGTCAAAACCTACAATCTGTAAAACACAAACAGTTTCTCATACCCAATACAAAGTGTGCATCGTATTTAGGTTACTGCATGAAGATATAGCCAGATTTATAGTTAAAAGCTAACTGTGCAGAAATGACACTTTACTGTTCTGTGTTTTTAACTGCCGTATTATGAGAGGGCTATATAAACTGAAAGAGTGCTGTTCTGACAGGGTCATCACTGCTACTGGACAGCAGAGCAGTCTTTGCTACGCTATGGTGATGATCTGACATGATCCGTTCTCCTTCACTATAGCTTTGGCTTCCGTCGTCGTCTGAGGCTTCGGTGGCCACTCGGGATCAAACTGGAGCTCCTGGGCTAGATACATGTACTTTGCTTTTGGTGTCTTCTTTCTACAGCTCAGGGCCCAGGACAAGCAGCATTTCCCCCATCGATCCACTGACTCCTAGGAAAGAAAACACCCAGGTAAGGGCTTTTTGGTTACAGCACGCATCACGCACAGAAAATATGGAATGACTTCTGAACATAACAAATAACTAGGAAAAACTTCATGCAAAAAAGCCAGCTTTCAATTTAGGAACAGGTTGATTTTAAAGAGGATTTTTCCCAGCTCCTTTAGTTTTGTGCACGTATTTTATATACTGATATACTCTAACAGAAAATACTGAAGAAGGCAGTGAAAGATATCATTGTTACTGCTAATATCACTTTCAAAACACAAAGTATGAAGTAAACACCGTTAAAAAAAAGAGAGAGAGAGACAAGGTCCTGATTTAAAAAAAAAAAAAAAAAAAAAAGAAGTCACATCTTTTAAAACCACAGCTTTAGCCAGGCATGGTGCCACATACCCGCAATTCCAGTTTTGGTGCTGGATTGTTTATTTTTTGTCGAGATGAGAAAGGAAGAGGAAACCTCAACTGAGAAAACGCCTCCATTGGACTAGCCTGTAGGTAAGTCTGTGGGGCATTTTCTTGATTAGCGATTAATGTGGGAAGGACCAGCCCTCTGGGGGTAGTGCCATCCTGGAGAGGTGGTCCTGGGTTGTCTAAAACAAGCAAGCTGAGCAAGCCATGGGGAACAAGGCAGTAAGCAGCATCCCTCCATGGTCCCTACTTCAGTCCCTGCCTCGGCTTCCCTTAATGGTAGACTGTACCCTGTGAGCCAATAAGCCTCTCCTCCCCAAGGTACTTTTGGTAAAGGTGTTTATCAAAGCAGTACAAACCCTGCTCACATAGTTGTGTAGTAAAATTCTGTTTCAAAACAAAGCAAGTACCACCATACTCACTAATGTAAAACTGCCTTTATCCAGGAGGCTTCCCTTGGGGCTCTAGAATGGGAAGGAGACACACAGAAAGGTACACAAGCAAGTACTGGGCTGGAGAGATGGCTCAGTGATAAAGAGCACTAGCTCTCCTTTAGGACCTGGGTTCAATTCCCAGCAACCACATGGTAGCTCACAACCATCTGTAATGGGATCTGAGACCGTCTTCTGGCACACAAGTGTACATGTAGGTAGAGTAATAATATACATAAGATAATCTTTAAAAATACCAATACACGGGGGCCTGGGGGAGGGGCTATAGGAAAAGGTAACCAGGAGGGGGCCATGAGTGGGATGTAAAGTGAATATGTAAAAAAAAAAAAAAAAAATTTGAATTAAGTTTTTTTAAAAAAAAGAAAAAAAATACCAATACACAAAATAAGTTGAAACCATTGTAATCAGTCATGAAGTTACTGATGAATATGACCTTAGATAAATTATCCTTGGAGAATGGGAAAGCGGAGCTACTAGGGAAAAAAATAGTTCAGTGAAGTTTAAATAAATCTGACTATATACTTCACTTCTGAAAACAGTCCATATATTACTTTTTGGCTATTGCTTCTCCCAAGTAAAATTTAAATTCTAGATCGTTTTTTGCCCACCAACACTGACCCAGCCCACACTACCACACCACACTCTAACCTCAACAGAAGCAACTGTACAAATGAAAATACAGCATACCAGATGGGCATTCTTTTTTTAAACATTTTCTTTTTTTTTTTTAAAGATAGATTTATTTATTTATTTATTTATTTATTTATTTATTTATTTATTACATATAAGTACACTGTTACTGTCCTCAGACGCACCAGAAGAGGGCATCAGATCCCATTACAGATGGTTGTGAGCCACCATGTGGTTGCTGGGATTTGAACTCAGGTCCTCTGGAGGAGCACAGTGCTCTTAACCACTGAGCCATCTCTCCAGCCCCAAGATGGGCATTCTTATATGAGCATCCAAAGTACCTACAGCCAAGAAAGGCAAATGTGCTACAATGTATACTTGAAACACAATTCCTAATCGGTAGCCTAGCACTGGGGAGGCCAAGGCAGGACGTTCTGAAGCTCAGCACCAACCGAAATCGTTGGGCTGATTAATCTACAAAGTGAAAGCTCCACCTCAACCAACCGGTCTACCAATCAACTAAGGCAAAGAGCAGCCAACCGACAGGACCAAGCCTTCAAAGTGAAAGCTCGGAAAACTACCTTCCCTAAGGCTCTTCTCATTCAGTAAGACAGCCATCAGTAACTCTGCCCTCCTCTTCAGTTTGTAGTTAAACATTGAGATGCATTGCTCCAAAGATTTAAAGGCAAAATCGTAGTCACAGATAAGCTGAGTTACAATCTAGGGGAAACTAAAAGATTTAAAAAGATTATTCTCCAGGTAACCTCTATTATCATCACAATGAAGGTTTCAGATGTCCGTGGTGGGACTTGCCTGCAATACTAGGTGGAGGCAAGAGCATCCTCACAAGTTGAGGCCAGCCTGGTCTACATAGTGAGTTCAAAGTGTTTTTCAGTGAGATCCTACATTTAAAAAAAAAAGCAAAGCGAAGTGGGGGTAGGGGTGGATTTGGGGGAAGCAAAAAGAATCCACCACAGTGTTCAGCATTAGGATCCAGCGGATAACACACGCAGGGTCCTTCAGGTGATCTGAGCAACAGCCAGCAGTTTCCTTCCCCACGGAACTCGGTTACCAAGGGGATACTGAACTACTGCATTGTGCTCCCTTTCTGGTGCTTCAAGTCTTCCATACAAGAGTGGAAAAGACCACTGTTCCTAAATATGAAAGCTGTCACCATCATTTATAGTAGCACTGCTAAAGCAGAGAACAACACCATGCTTGTCTATGCAGATGAATCCAGTGGAGGGGTGATGTACAACAGGCAGAAAGCCAAAGTAATGGGACTTAAGACATAGATACACACACCCTCTACATTCACTGTTCTATACCCGTGGAAGCTAAGGCAAGCAATATAATTAAAGCCAATGGCATTAACTACACAGCATTCTTGGTAATGATGCACACATATAACACACATATACAGACATGAATGTGTACTTTTTTTTTGGGGGGTTCTTTTTTTGGTTCTTTTTTCGACTGGGGACCAAACCCAGGGCCTGCGCTTCCTAGGCAAGCGCTCTACCACTGAGCTAAATCCCCAACCCGAATGTGTGTACTTTTGACATCTGTTTAAAACAATGCATATTCATTATATGCTAACTCATAAGGAATGCCTGAGATCCCCCTACTCCACCATAAATAACTAGAAACAGGTTTGTTCTTTATCTCCATACAGAAAAATACTATACATAGGTTGGTGAGCCTGCACATAAATGCACCACACAAATCTCTCCCAAAATACCATAGTTCACTGGAAGGGAAAATTAAAGGCTACAGGCATGACAGAGTGAAAAATCAGGAGAGGAAAGCAAAGGGAGAAAGTCAGTCACTGTGCAACACTAAGATGACTTAATCACAGGGCTTAGAATGAACACTTGGATCTTCCCAGAGTAGAGAGTTTCTGTCCCTGAAGCAAGAGAACACTGGATTCTACACTTAATTAATTTGGAATGGTTAATGTATCCAAACAGAATCCCTGAGACAAGGGCAAAGGCACCACAGGTCCACAGAGAACCATACAGAACGCTCATACAGATCTGTAGCCACACTCGTGCTTCTGAGGCATTCCAAGTTGTACATTCTAATGCCCAGCTTTTCAGGACCAGCAGTCCTTTTGGAAACATTCTCATGCATGGTGTGTTCTGTGGTTTTCATAAATCTTCCAGTTCAATCCTCAATATAAAACGAATACACTCCAAACTCGTATTCTATATAAGTGGAAACAGTATTTTCATGTAGATTTTAAAGTTGCAGAATGGCTACAGTTTCCAGATTTTCACTAACAAGGTACGTAACCTCAACAGGAAACAGTGCACAGCGGCATGGTTCTAGTTCTCACACGACTCCCCAACTAAGCCACTGAGGATTAGTGTGGAGGAGCCGAGACTGCAGCCTACAGCTGCGAAACCTTCAAACTAACTCAGTGGTTCCCATGAGTACGCTAAGGGAAAGAAGGAAAGGGTGTTCTTTCCCAACACTACACAGTAGTTTCAGTCTGAGATCTCCTGGGCTTCTCTTGAAAGGAGGAGCACGGAGTGGGCAGTGCGGAAGGACTGCGGCAGAGTCAGCACCATGTGCCAGGCCTGGGTAAGGCTGCCAGCAGCTGTTTGCCCTCCCTCCCTCCCTCCCTCCATGGGAGTTTCTACTTCAGGATGCGTGGCACCTCAGGCTATACAAGTCCTTGGCAGGGTCTGTGTGCTACTGGACAATTATTTAGCAGCACCAGTGGCCTCTACCCATTCTGTGTTAAAACCTGATACCTAAAATTGTCTCTATAGACACTGCCAAGCAGTCCTTGCTGGAGGAGGGAAGGGAGAGGAAAGGGAAGGGAGCTAGAGAGAGCTGCCACCGAAAGAAGCCATTACAACACGCAGAGGGAAAATTAATTTCTCAACTTACAACTCTTTTCTAATTAGAAAAGTAAAGCTCTAAAATGTGCTCTCTTAAAACCATAGAACTAAGGCCAAAATTCTTGTCTTAATGGTTCCCAAAATGGGTCAGTCTGTGGGACGTGTCAAGCCTAAAAGCTATGGACTATCCCATAGCTTCATTCCCTCCCGAGAACACTTTTAGAGATAGAAATTCACATGAAATAATAAAAACTTTTAAAAAATAAGAACCGATACTTAGAATTTTTTAAGAAAACATGTATTAGTAAGGAACACTTTTTTTTTCCGCCATTTTATTGTGGTTGAAAAATTGGGATTTCCTTGAGCTGAGTGTGGTGGTACATGCCTTTAATCCCAGCATTTAGGAAACAGGCAGACAGATCTCTGACTTTGGTTTCCCGGACAACCAGAGCTGTTGTCCAGAGAAATACCGTCTCAAAACAAAAAAACAAACAAAAAGAAAAGAAAAATTGGGGATTTCTAATTCAAATATTTTATTGGGGGTGTTATTGACTAATTAAGCAAATAAACCCCTCTTTAAAACACTCCTGCATAGGGAGGGAGCTAGAGAACTTTTTGGAGACTGTAAGTTTCCCTAGGCTGTGCCTTTCCAATGAACCCTAATATTTCACATGAGAAGGGTGACCTGAACCAGTGTGACCTTCTGCAATAATGAGGTCATCACCTAGAGAAAACATACCTTTGCCATTATCACAAAGGAGATGCAGCTGAAGGATGACCTGAGCCCTGGTTCTGGCCTTGCCCACTACTAACTAGAGACAAACAGGCACCATACTGCTTTGAAGAAACAGAAACTGGAATTGGCATCAGGCTCATGCTGTCACTGCATGCCACCATTACTCCACCATAGAGCACACAGCACAAAACGGCATGGCATATCCTATACAGTAAGCCGGGCAGGAAACATGGATCTTAGGCCTGCTCAACTACTAACACAAAACCCAGGAAGTCACCATTTAGGTGAAAGGTATAAGAACATGAGTTAATGATCTAAGTAAAAAATGCCAGCCAATCCCCTTCAACGCCTCATATGGTTGATGGCTTAAAGACATCACCCACTCTATAAAGAGCAGTGGGTACCATGTTTTGAAACAGACTCTAATGCGGCACAATCTATCACTGAGCTCTCTATGATCTGGTACTTCTGCAGATAGATAGCTCTCACGTGTGGGACAGACTAAATGTTGAAGTTTTCATAGGGCTCTGATTGACTGACAGCAGTCTAAGTCTAATCTGTAACATTTTCACACTAGGAAACATTTACTCATTGGCCTCTCTTTCCTTTTGCTAGAGGAACCTTGTACCTCCAGTAAATTACAGGCTATTCCATTGACTTTAAAAGCCCTCACCCGTAAGTAGAAAGGAACAAATAATTTTCTAAGTCAGAATCGTTAGTCAGAGAAAGCAAAAGGCCACCTTAAAATAATGCATAGCAACTGGTAAAATAAATACATAATGAAATGGTAAAATAAAAATCAGAAATAAATTCTCAAAATATCTCTTGATTCTGATCCCCTACAAAACTTGATTTGAAACTTTGTTTACGTACCATTTACCATCTAAGGGAATCAAATACATAAAATATAAAGTGGACAGAAATGGAAGAACTGACTCTGGGCTAGCTGGTGGTGCACACCTTTAATCCCAGCACTCAGAAGATGAGGGCAGGCAGACTTCTGTGAGTTCAAGGCCAGCCTGGTCTATAAAGTAAATTCCAGGACAGCCAAGGCTCTACAGAGAAGTCCTGTATAAGGACAAGGACAGACAGACCAATACACACACATACACGCACAGTTAGGATGGGAATGGAAAAGTCTTGTGGAATTCCCCAAGTCCTAAAGCACTCTATTAAAATGCTTGCCATGATTTTTCTAAGACTTCTTATTTAAAAAAAAGAAGAAATGCAAGGCATAACAAAGACAGCTGAAGCTACACACAGAGTAACAGAAGCAAGAAAACAAGTGGAAAAACCAAGATATAAGTGAAGAATTGACAGTAACTGCTCATTTCCAACCTGTGGTGGCTGTGTGGTGCTGAAACGATACTCTCCTTGTTTGTCTCGATTGAACACAACTTTCCAAAGGACCGTGTCAAGGAAGAAGCTCTGAGAGACATTCCAGTGAGTTAAGAATTAAACTTAAACACACACATTTGATAACATTCACACAATGCTACATCGTTAACAAGGATTTGCTCTTCATATGGCAAACCTTAGTACATGCTACAAAAGGATAAATAACAGAGCTTTTATAGTAAATACAAATCATAAAATTCTTGATAAAAAGTCTAAACTTCCTGATCTCCAGTCTTTCCCTAACAATGTTGATGATTCAGAAAAAGAGTTATTTTCACTTAGTATCTAATATTAATTCCATCTACGGATATATTTACAAACATTTCATCAGTGCCCAATACAAATGATTCTTTAGTTAACAAGAATAAAAAAATAACATTTGAAAAGATGAATGTACACTGTAAGAAAGGGAGTGCTTATGATGGATACAATTTTAGATGTGCTTTCTAGGACATCTAGAACAGAAAATGCAACCTATGGACCAACTTGAAATGATACATCCATTTCCCATTACATGCTCCCATCGTATGTCAATTTAAATCTAAGCCATCTTTTGTTGGGACAGCTGAGTTTCAGGATAATTTCTCAATCTTGAATTATTACTAAAATATATACAAACTTTCAAAAGCTTCCACTACACCTTTAGCCATCACAATTTTATCTGCCTTACCTGTTTCTGACACTGGTTAAAGAGCAGCATCGAGAACTTACTCCTCTTTCTTCCTTAAGTGGTCCTCTACTCTCTCCTCACAGCACAGGCTCTGGGCACCGCCTGGATACCTGCTTCTTTTTCACCCCCCACTCATTCACAACTAGTGTTTGAATGCAACTCATCAAATCTTGATATAACTACAGAAAAGGTCAGAGCAGGAAGCTAAACGAATGTCCCTGAAATGAAATGCGAGTGTGGGCTTCTACATAATAGTTACCTGCTCTCCCAGCACTAAGTCACCCCAGAATCCCAAAGCTGAGTGCTTACCTCCACCGTGATAGACACGAAGGCATTGGTGAGAACAATGATAAGCATATATATGCGCCACTGGTATGGCACACACATAATCTAGAAGACAAAACACTTTGGTTAGAGTTCTCATCTTAATTGAGATTAGAGTATTACACCATAAAATCTAAAGCCAGGCACGGCAGCACAAGTACAGGAAATGTAGACACAGGAAGTTCATGAGTTTAGGCAATCCTCAGCTGACTAATCCTCAACAGACAAATCCAAGCTTGCTAAAATCCTATTATTTATATACATATGTATAAATAGCAAATTTATACATATACATAAATATAAGTGTTTATATGTACACTTTATCCATTAAACTTTCAATAATGTCACAAAGCATATATCTTTTCACACAATAAAATTGTAACTCAATTTTAAAAGTGACAATTCTGCATTAACTCTTAGAGACTCAACAGTCCATGCTCTAATCTATAGTGTTAGAAATGTCTAACAAGGGGGTTGGGGATTTAGCTCAGTGGTAGAGCGCTTGCCTAGGAAGCGCAAGGCCCTGGGTTCGGTCCCCAGCTCCGGAAAAAAAGAACCCCCCCAAAAAAAAAAAAAAAAAGAAATGTCTAACAAATCTATACTTTTCAAATACAATCTCTTTCAAAAGTGAGGCAGAGGCCAGAGATATGAGATGGCTCAGTGGTTAGGAGCATAAGCTTCTCTTCAAAGGCTCCAACCTCAGTTCCTGGCACCCAATCTGGTAGCTCACAGCTATCTGTTAACTGTAGTTCCAGGGGATTCAATGTCCTCGTCTGGCCTCTGCAGGCACGGCAATAAGCATGCACACCCCTCTAACATACACACAATTAAAAATAAATCTTTTTTTAAATATGAGCTGAATACTAATTTAATACTGGTCAAATCTCAAGGTAACTTCCCCATACTTAAGCCTCCAAACAACTGAACATGCCAAAATTTGACTGCTTTCGACAACATAAAACATCCTTTTAGTTAGCAAGTATTTTTATCACCGAGTACCTAAGACACTCTTAGAAGCCAAGGACCTGATGGGGGTCACATTAACATACTGCTTAACAAACTCTTTAAAGGTTTGATGAAGAATCTGTAAGAGATGATGGAAGACCAAGCCAGACTGGCCCAAGGAACCCAGTCACAGAATTTTCATAATAAGGAAACAGCAAAAACAAAACAAAAACAACAACAAAACCCCCAAAGAACCCACAAACAAACACACTTTTAAAAATGGTGGGACACCGAGAAATAAAGAAGCATGATGGAAGGAGATGATCATCTTAGCTTGAAGCCTGAGCTGCTTGATAAGATGTGTGCAGACACTTATGTGTACACAAAGTAGGACGACAGTTTTCTAGTCTATCACTCTCCAATTTATTACGCCCCTTGTGTGGGATTAGAAGAATGCATAACTACATCCATCCTTCTATGTGGGTTCTGAGGATTTGAACTTGGGCTCTGCAAGCACTCTTACTCTCTGAGCCAGCTTCTCAGCCCCAACGCTTTTTAAAATATGCAATTGGGGAACTGCCGTCACTGCATATTCAGGTCTATAGAGCTCAGCAGTGAGAGCTAAACTCGGGTATAGAACTGAAGATTCTTTGAGTGCCAACTACAGGCAAACCATGGCCACACGGAAGATTTTCTGAGTACTGAGGGAAAAGAGGGACATAACCAGAAAGGTGAGGAACTAATGCTTAAAGACAGATCAGAGAGAATAGGACCATGATGAAGACTGAGAATGAAAATCACAGAGGGCAGGAAAAAGCCAGAAGGGAACAAAAAACCACAATCTCCTAAGGAAACACTGGCCTGGCTACATGGTTCAATACTTCAGACGCTAAACAAGGCCAAGGAAAAGGACTTCAAAGGCACATGCCCATTGGAGGGATATTAACTACTAAGGTAGTTCACAGCCTTAGTCAGGGCAGTTTCAGTAAATCAGCCATGCTATGTGGCAAGTGTATGGAGGTGAGTGAAATATTTGTTCAAAATCCTTAACTAAACCTCTCAATTCATGAACACACTCATATGTTGCTCTTCAAAGTTCAATACTAGTGCAGTTTTTATGAAGACTCAAGATAACCTTTCCTATGGTTTCACACATGGTGAAATGCAAGATGTTACGAGGGAACAGGTCTTCATGAGCAATCAGTTCGCAGGGGTTCCTCCTTCAAGGAACGATCGATGTACTTTCCACCCAGGTAGTTTAGTTATACCAGGAGCAGGTTGTTCAGAAGTGAACTGGGCTTCCTTTACTTTCTCTTACTATAAATACTTATTATGTGATCTCTTCCATACATGCCCTTCCACCCTTGGGCTCTGAAAGAAATGGAAGTCTGCACTAAAAGCTGACCAGATGCTGGCTCAGTGCTCAGACATCTAGAACTGAAAGCCAACAAACCAAACCAACAAACAACCCCCTCTCCTCTCTTACGATTATCTTTCTTCGAGTCGAGTATTTTGTCATGGCAACAGAATTCATTAAAGGGGCTAGAGTGATGGCTCACTGGTTAAGAGTACTCACTACTCCTGCATAGGACCTGGATCCAGTTTCCAAGCAAATGGACTTAGCAAACATGCCAATATTCTAATACTGGACAAAGATATTGACTTGAAGCCAAAACAAGTGATTAAAGATGGTAATTTTATACATCAAACCTGCACCTTGGCTGCTGTCGCCATCTGTCTCAATCTAGGGAGTGAAAGCACCCAGAGGACAAAGTGATGAATGATAATGAAGATGTGCTGCACGCACTCAGTGGAATTTATTCAGCTATAAAGAATAAAATTATATCATCTGCAGAACAGACAGACAGAATTGGAAAAAACTATGTAAGTGCAGCAACGCAGGCTCAGAAGGACAAATACACGTTCTCTCTTAGATGGCGATTCCACCTTCACATTAGGTGTCAGGGCGCTAGAAAGGACAAGTAAGAGAGGAAGGGGGCCGTGCAGGAAATGGAGAGACTGGAACACATGTACATTAGTGGTTAGAGGTTTAGGCAGAGGCAGGGAGATGGCGTGAGCTAAGGAAGTAGCCTTATGGAAACCTACTCTTTGCAAGCTGATTAAAAAGATACATAATGGACGGGGCTGCGGGGATGGCTCAGTTAAGGGTACGTGTTGCTCTTGGAGAGGACCCTGCTATAGTTCCCAGGACCCCACATGGAACCTCACAACTGCCTATAACTCTAGTTCCAGCTGGTTTGACTCCCTCTCCTGGCTCCTATGGGCACTGCATGCATGTGGTCTATCTACAGACATGCAAGCAAAATACACATACAAAACAAAAATAAATCATTTTAAAAAATTATATACATGTATGTGTGTATGTATTATATATGTATGTTTTTCTTGTATTTTTTCTTAAAAGAAGAATGAGTTTGAATGAAGACCATGCAGGGGTAAACAATGCTTCCTGCAGAAGACATAAAATATATGATAATCTTAAGTGTCAGGTGTGGGGTACTTTCCTATAAATTACTGGTCAGGGAGACCCTGGAGGCCCCTCCAACCAAAAGAGACTACAGCCATTGCTCATCCCAGCTAGAAGACTCGATTGCTGAAGATCAAAACTCTGACTACAGAAAGACACAAAGAGATCAAGCTGAAACTGATCTGGAAATTCCGCAGTAGACCTGGCACGCCACTGTGGTCTGAGACCTACCAAGCAAAGATTTATGTGTCAGTTAGTACACAAAGGTTTGGGGTAACCAACTACTCTTGACGAGATTTCAGGCTTGCTCTTTAGGACAGATCTCACTGCTGGTCCACGGCTGGGCTGGGTCACAATCCCTACTGTTGTTTTAATAAATGGATGTGAGCCTCCCAAACACGTCTGTTTCCGCTGAGCAGGGCTGCTCTCAATCTTGGTCAGAGAAGCTTCTTTTGGCAGTGTCCAAAGCACTCAGTGCAGAGACTCTGCTTCCTGACTACAGACGCACTGTGACCAACTGCCTCAAACTTCTACTCGCACGCATTACCCCACGACAGAAGATACCCCTCCAACAATGCACCACAGTAAGTCTTTCTTCTCTAAATGGCTCATCGGTATACATCCTACCATAGGAATGAGAAAAGTAACTAAAACAATATGAAAAACAAGCATTGCTCACAGAAAGAACAACTAATTGTTCCCTGAAAATACTGAGCATCTCAGAATAACTCTAATCCTAAGTGCTTTTCCTGGGTCCCAATAAGCCCAATCTAAAACGTAAAAAGAAATACGCAAGAGACAACACTATCTTGATGATTCAACAAGAGGCTGCAGCAGAAGTCCTACTCTGAAATACATAATGATTCTTTACAAAGACATCTTAAATAAAGGGAAATAAATACTGGAAAAAATAAAGGTAGTTTATTTAATCTTTCTTCGGTACCAAACATCCAAAATATTATTTAGCTGTTTACACTCCACATGATACTACAAAGTCCCTTGCTACCAATGTCTTATTGTTTATCCCAGTTTCTATCAACCTTGACAAGTAATGAAGTGCTAAGCCTTACCTCCAGAAGCTGGTCAACAGAGGCAACTGGATGCAACATGATGAATAATATGAAAACATACAAAATAATCACAGATATAACAAAAAAATCTGGAAAAGAAAGCCAACAATTAGGCATTTCCCTTAAATTAAAAAGTGTCAAACATCAAGAAGCATACAATTACTTCAAACATACAATTTGGTTTGAATGCCTCTATTTAAGATGATGAAATATAAAAAGCATATACTGTTATTTCCTACAGTATAAGACATTTGCATAGCCTCCTCCTCCATATTTATTAGAGATTAACTCCATTCCCTTCAACCTTAAATGTATGCAGATAATGGTGGCATTCTGCTTTAATCTCAGCATTCCAGATGTGGACAGATCTGAGTTCCAGGCCAGTCAGTAATACACAGCGAGACCCTGATTACGTGGTTCTCTTGCCCTAATTTTATAATTACGAATGGAAACTTAATAATCTACTGCACAAAATACAACTAAAGTAATAAATATTAGTTATCTGAAAGTTATTCTAGTAGTTAAAAAAGTGCTGGTTGGAACTAAAAAAAATAAAAAATAAAAAATAAAACGGGGAGAAAAAAAACTAAAAGAAATAATCACATGCAGGTGATTTCCTCTGGAAAACAGAGGTAGGAAGACTAAGTCTGAGGTCAGCCTGACCTGCAAGAGATCTCAGGAAAAGAATGAATCAGAAAGGATAGGTGGGTGGGTGGGTGGAGTTTGAGTTCAATAAAGAAATAACCCATGTTAGATACTTTTCAGATCTTATTGAATTTAATAATTTATCTTTAGCTAAGGAATTTGTTATATTTACCTAAACCTGTTTTTAAAAAGTTGCTGAGTCACCCCCAGACCTGACTTTTTAAATCTGCCAGGATTTCCCTAGGAGTGAATATCTATCCATGTGCATCTCTCATTAGCCCAGAGGTCAAGTCACTATGGCTGGGAATGCCTGGCAGTTAAGAGCACTGCTGCTCTTCTGGAAGATGTAAGTTCTGTTCCCATCACCCATATCTGGTAGCTGACAACCACTTCTAACTCCAGCTCCAGAGAACCTAATGCCCTTTTCTGGCCTCTGTGAACACCGAAACACAGAGGCAGAGAGAGAGAAAAAGACACACATAAATAAAAGTAACTATTAAGTACTACTCAAAAAAGGTAGATGTTGTGTACCTTTATATAAGCACACAAGAACCTTTTGCAAATAAAGAATGGAAAAATCTAGTATGCAGTTGAGAGAGGTAGGAACGTCTAATTAGGCTGCGCTCAGCTCCTGGGTCCTCTTGGTACTGTGAGTGAGTGAGCTCTTAGCAATCCTACAGACAAGTGTCAGAGCAGGTTACCTGTTGCTAGTGACTACAGGTCTGGGCAAAGTGGTTAAGTGAAAAATTTTGAGTCCGGGGTTGGGGATTTAGCTCAGTGGTAGAGCGCAGGCGCAAGGCCCTGGGTTCGGTCCCCAGTTCCGAAAAAAAAAAAAAAAAAAAGAAAAAAAATTTTTTTGAGTCATAAGTCAAATCATTTTGCCTAATGGAGAAATATTGTTACAATGAAGTTATTTTGAAAAAGTAGATCCTCTGAGATACTTGAAATAATGTAAAATAAAGAGCAGGCATGGTAATTCCAACACTTAGGAGGTAGGGGAAGGAGGATCAAAAATTAAAGGATTGCCTTGAAATCCTGCAAAAGTGACCAATGGTGACCTTGTTGGAAACAAAATGTAAAATAAGCTAGTCTGATGGCACATGTCTACAATCCCAATATTTGGTAGACTGAGACAGGAATATCACCAGTTCAAGACCAGAAAGAGACAGCAGAATGTCTCCAATAGTGAGGTGTAACTATCTATCAGTCACTGTGGTCCAGTCCTTTCAATAGAAAAGTGAGGTGTAACTATCTATCAAGTCACTGTGTTCCAGTCCTTTCAATAGAAAAGTGAGGTGTAACTATCAGTCACTGTGTTCCAGTCCTTTCAATAGGAAAGGTGTAACTATCTATCAAGTCACTGTGTTCCAGTCCTTTCAATAGAAAAGTAAGGTGTAACTATCAGTCACTGTGTTCCTGTCCTTTCAATAGGAAAGGTGTAACCATCAAGTCACTGTGTTCCAGTCCTTTCAATAGAAAAGGGTCTGACTATTGCCTTCAGATAGCAAAATAACACAGAAAGCAAGCATACTTCTCTTGCTTTCTTCCTCTTGATGTCTCTTTCTTAAACAGTAATCTCTACCGTGTAACTCAGCTATCTAACCCTTTTTCCTTTACGCAGTTATCAACAATATTTTTTAAGTCTAAGTTATCTGAAGCATTCCTAAAACAAAGCACTAAAACTAAACAAGAAAAATATAGACAGCCTAAATTCAGTGATAACATCTTGAGAGGCAAAGACAGGAGTTGGATTTTACAAACAAACAAAAAACCCCATAAGGATGACCAAAAAACCCGATCAGTTTCTGTGACAAAACTGAAAACTATCAGGTATAGTGCTAACAACTTCAAAAACACAACTTGGGAGGTAGACGGATCAGAAGGTCAATGTCAATACCCCCTCAGTTACATAAGACCCTGCCTCAAAAAGAAGTTAAGCCTAGTGAAAAATGACAGTTGAAATTTAAGTGTGAACCAATCATACTTGAAATGGAAGCACAGCCAAACACAATTATGCATGTGTAAAAACAAAGTTTGAAAACTGTAGCTACACTATTAGATTTTCTAGAAAGACTGCCTCCACACCTAAGACCAATATTAATAACAGCACTAACAAAATCTCAAATTATACGTAATGCACTACATTGATTAGATTTAAAGAGCAACTGAATAGCCCTAACAAAGAACTGTTCCAAGAATTTCACTGGCAATGTACATTACTAATAAGAAAACAAGGGGTAAAAACTAGCAGAATATATATTTGGCCAACTATACTGGTTCCTCTATACCTTCTGCAAGCACAAAGCTTACAGGAAAAAAAAAGTGCTATTTCTGCCAAAATATTTTAGTACACTTAAAAGAAATCAGTGTCACTGTCAACAATAAAATGCTTACTCAATTGAAAACATGAGGAGATAAATTTGAAGTCTTCTAATAATGTAAAGGATGCACTTTTAAAATAAGTAGCTTAAAACCAATTAAGGTGGTGGTGGTGGTGGTGGGGGAGCACTTTTAAACCCAGGTCTGACAAAAAAACAAACCTGGGTATGGCTCTGTGGTAGAGCACTTGCCTGGAAAGGTTTACGCTCCGAAGTTCACCCCTACTGTCCCTGCTTGAAGTGACCTCACTCACTCACAACAATATATATTCTTTTTTATTTTTTAAACAATATATATTCCAGGATCACTACAGTTCTTCTAATACGATATGAATCTGAGGGCCAGGTTTCTTCCTAACTATAAAGAAAAAACAAAATAGAGGAAAAAAATGAAAGGAAAACCACTGTTTCTGGACACAGCACACTACGCCTTCAATCTCAGAATTCAGGAGCCTGAGGCAGGAGAGAATTACAAGTATGGGATCTGCTGAGGTGAAGGCATTTGCTGCACACGCCTGCTGGCCTGAGTCTACTCTGACTCTTATGTAAAAGATGGAAGAGAGCGGACTCTGAAAAGTGTCCTCTGTCCTCCACACAGAGGATTAATAAAAATCTAAAAAGATGTCCTCTGTCTTTCACACAGAGGATTAATAAAAGAAATTTAAGTAAGGAAGGGCTGGGGATGTGTTACCCAGAGAAGGGTTCCTAGTATTGCGTAAAGTGTGGTAGCAAACATCTGCAATCCTAGGACTCAATTGTGGAGGAATGGGGATCAGAAGCTCTGAGGAAGCTCAGTCACACAGCCTAGCCTATACAAGCTGCACTAAAGTGAAGAGACTTGGGGATATAATTCAATGATATGTACCTAGCTTGTGGTAGTTAAGTCCCCAGGGTTTCGGCCTTAATATTGCCTCCACTTGCTCCCTCTAAAAAGGTTCACTATTTAGTATGTTATCATTACTTATAAAGTGTTCTAAGTAGCACAGCATGCTTCTAGTAGATCTCCATAACAGCTATTAGTGCAGTTACACAGTAACATGAAAGCTAATAAGAACTATCAGAACTATTACAGAAAAATTATCAGTAAAAACAAATTTCAATGTTACCTGTTCACATATACATGCACAAGGTCAAACAAGGGCAGTGCATGTGGAAATGCTCCTCAAATCCATAATGAGAATGAGATTCCAATGATTATCATTTATATGATACCCAAAATCTAGTCCTGGCACTTTAACTGAACAATGACATCTCTTCACAGCTACACATAAACACTTGTCATTTGCTCCACGATACTGCAAAAGTCATATCAACTAATGTTTTCAATTTTTAAAAGTATTATTATTATGTCATTCGACACACACACACACACACACCATGGACATTTGTGGAAGTCACACATCTGTGGTAACTGAGTCTCTTTTTGCATTCATATCTTCTAAGAACTGGACTCAGGTTAAGCTTTTATGGCAGGACAGGTGTTCCTTTGAAGCCATTTCATTGTTCCCATTTTAATTTTCAAAAGCTAGCAACTTACATGTCTAACCAAGTTTTGTCTATAAAGCCAAAAATTTGGAAATTTATGTTGAAACCCACAGAGAGACACAGACCTCTAATCTGTTGGCCACTTCTGCAATAGGAAGCAAAAGTGATTGATATTGGAAATTGCACAGACTCTGACCTTGACAATAGTGTAAGGAACAAGGCCCCTGAAGGTGAAGCCCACTCTGGAGGAAAGCACACTCCCTGCTTTCCCAGAGCCTCCTGCAGGTCCCTGCTTCCAATCCGAATTCTCTGTACTCACTCAAAGAAAGGGCCCAAAGTAACAGGATATGAAAACCAGAGTCCTTAAAACTTAGGAGTGGGAATGCTCATGAAAGTGAAAACAAGACAGTAAACATTCAAAGCATCGAAAACCTGCCTCTCCATGAAGGAATTGATTCCCTTTTTAAAGTTTTATTTTTGATACAGGGTCTGGCTATGTATGCAGCTAAGTAGGATTGCTGGCATGTTGCCAAGACCAGGTTTCTTCTCCGTAATGTTGTAAAGGAAGAGAAAGGTGGAAATCATGATGTCACACTTACAATTCTTGTAGCAAGGCTGCCTGAATGGTTTTCCTTTTGAAAAGGCAACCGCCACTGTGAGGTACTGAAAACTGGAGATAAAAAACACTGTGGTATTCTCATAATTTTGTATTTTACAGGAATCAAGTTCAGTCCCGTTGTATAAGTGTGACGAGTTCCAACATGCACTTCTTGTTGTATTGCAAACACTGGAACACACAAAGACCCCATTAAGGACACAGCAGTGTCTTCCCAAGGGGCCAATGTCATTTTAGATGCCTTAAATCACTACGAGACAAGGAAAAGGTAAGACAATAGCAACACAGAGGGCGTGCAGGCTTTTCTTCACCCTTTAGCTACATATTATCAGTTAAAATTATAATCAAATAATTTTTAAACATATTTGGGATTTTAGCAGTGAATGTAAGCAGACCACAAGTCTGTCTTTAGCACTACCCCATGATAACTGGGGATACACCATCCTATTTAATATGTGTGACTGTACTGTTTTACCTAGGGCTCAGACTTCTCTGGAGTTACAAGCTAACCTTCAATGCTTTCTACCCAGGGTTTGCCCTCATTTTCTGAGTGTGCAGTACTGTCAGGCATGCGCAGTTAGGAATGTCACTGCAAAAAACATAGATAAATGTTAACTCTCTATAAATGGACTCTGAAAAGATTCTCTATAAATGGACTCTGAAAAGATTCAAGACCATTTTGTCCATTCCCTTTCATGGGCAATGCCTACATACATTTAAGCAAACAATGGGTTGGTGTTTTTTTTGTTTTGCTTTCATTTCCTAAAAATGTTAATGATCTCAATCAATCAAATTAAAATATTCACAACTGAAGAGTTGACAAAATTATCCACACTAAATAATTCAGAGTTTGTGAATAGTAGAACACTTCATAAATACATAATATTCTTTTCAGGATGTTTTTAAATAATATTTAAAATTAAATGTTTCTTCAACCTGGAAATAGAAAACCTGGAAGCACTATACTATGCCTCCTGGACTCTGATGCTAATTTTTCTCATTTTACAGGTAAGCAGGTCTCAGAAGCAAATTCATGTTCCATCTAGGTAATAAGTTGCACTTTGCCTAGACACTTTCTGCTATGATCCTATATGGTCCCCTCTAACGTTTATGCTCAAATTTAATGCCACTGAGATGCTAAGAGACTGGGTGAGAACTTTAAGGGGTGATTGAGCTCTGCCCCCATGAGTAGATGGATCCCTTTTCTTTATAACTTGGCTGTGGTACTGATGAACAGAAAATTATTCAAGAACTATTCCCTAAAGACAAAAGTTAACATGACGAAAAGTCAAAATTATTAAGGTGTTTTAAAAAGCTGCATGTACTTTTTTTTTTTTTTTCAGAGCTGGGGACCGAACCCAGGGCCTTGTGCTTGCTAGGCAAGCGCTCTACCACTGAGCTAAATCCCCAACCCCGCATGTACTTTCTATACGCAGTTTCAGGCTCATCTTTTCTAGTCACCTCATACAGTTTTTACGATGGATTGACCAACTCACTCTGAATACGGATCACACTCTTTATACTGCTTGACCCAGAAGAAGCCCAGCGACTGAAATCCAACGGAGATCACAATCTGAGACAAGACAGAGAAGAGGAGCGCCCCAGATATAAGGCCCGAAGGTGGTCTCTGTGCCACAAGCTCTTTCCAGGCAGGGTTTAAACTCACTGTAAAAGGACAACAAAGAAAAAAACATGTATCTACATTTCTCACCAAGAAAGACATACTTAAATAAACTTGGAAATGAGACTTTTAAAATTCTGGTTTTGTCTTTTAAATATTTAAAAGTTTCTAAACACTGACACCAGATGTCATACACATTTAAATAATCCACAAAAGTAAATGATTTATTTTAATTTCAAAAATGCCTTTAGAAACTTTTACCTTTCCATGGAAACTCATGGAAAATCCCAGTACCAGTAAAAATATAAACCAAGAGCCAATGTGTGGTAGAGGTGCACACCTGTAATCCCAGCACTCTAGGGAGGCTCAGGCAAGAGGATCACAAGTGCAAGGCTCTTCTGAGATATACAAACAAAACCATGTAATGTTATATCATAACAGAATGTAACATAAAAAACAAAAGAAAAAACCCTACCTATATGATATACTAGCAATGTCTGAATCTATATGAATACAACAGTAAAATAAAGGAAAATTAGTCCAACTGATAACACATGGGGTCTACTGTTTTCCACTATAAATTTCTATTATCTTTTGATAATAACCTCAAATGTTACAATGACACTATCAAAATTTTGCTTACTCATTAGCTAGTCTTATCATCTACTAAGCCATTTTTTAATTCAGTAATTCTCATTGGAGGTAATTTTAGCACCCCTAGGAAAGATACGGCAAGGGCTATTTCAAGTAGTTGGATTTTGACAATATTGAAGACATGCAGTAAACAATGGATCAGCTGTGTGCCTTACAATGCACAGGATAGCTCTCCACATAGAATTACCTTCCTAAAGTATAACTAAGAAGGCCTGGATCTCTTCCTGCTCAAATCTTAGTCCTCATATCAACTAGCAAGTTCCTTCAAGTATACTTCAAGTTACTTATTTCCCAGATATTTATTTCTAGTGCAGAGAGATTTGTGAGTCCCTGTTAATTTAACAAGCCACATGCCTATTATTTATCATGGTATTAATACCAACACTAGTAAAAACTAACATCTTGTGTATGCATACATGATGGATATACAAGGGCACAGCATTAGCACTGTAATCTCCCTTAAGAAATTCAAAGCCTGAGTCTGAAGGCAAGCACCATCATCGCCTGGCCAACATGTCTGTTTCACACCCATGCCTTGCAGCTTTTATTAATACACCTCTGTGGGATAACCTGACATCAGGGATGGTGAATAGTGAGACCTTCAGCAGTTCCTTCATTGTTCAGGATTGTTTTGGCTATCCTGGGTCTTCTGTTTTCCCACATAAAGGTATTAATTGTCCTTTTAAGATCTGCAAAGAATTGTTTGCCAAGCAGGGTGGTGGTAGCACTTAAGAGGCAGAGGCAGGCAGATCTCTGAGTTCAAGGCCAGCCTGATTTACAGAGTGAGTTACAAGACTGCCAGGGTTATAGAGAAACCCTGTCTTAAAAAAAAAAAAAAGTTGGCATTTTGATATACCAAAGGATGCTCCATCCTACCACAACGACACTTCCTCAATTATGTTCACTGTAGCTTTATCCACAACAGCCAGAAACTGGGAACAATCTAGATGTCCCTCAATTGAGTAGTTAAAAGAAAATGTGGCACCTTTGCACAATGGTATATTAGTGGTTTTAAAAAAATGACATGAAATTTTCAGGCAAATGGATAGAACTAGAAAGAAATCATCCTGGGTGATAAAACATAGACCCAGAAAGACAAATAAGGTCTGTGTTCATTTATAAGTAGGTAACAGTTGTTAAGTAACTAATAATCCAGTCTCAGAGAGGTTAGGTAAAGAAGAAGGTTGAGGGGAAAGCATGGGTCTCCCTGGGAAGGAAGAAGAGTCTAAGGCTGGACTAGGGACTGTGGGAACAGGAAAGGAAGTGATCAGGCTCAGTGATCTATTGAAAATAGATTCCCTTACGCCAGGAGGGCTATGGAGTAAGGGAATCTATTTTCATGAAAAAGAAAAATAACATCATTAGTTAAGAGTAAGATAATGCAGCAGGGATCAGAAACATAATCGTTGAAATTGGATACTCTCCTGATTTATTACTCAAGCAAGAAGGGTAAGGTAAGCAGTTAAATGTTTTATGCCCCCTCCCCCCCCCAGCTGGGGACCGAACCCAGGCCTTGCGCTTGCTAGGCAAGTGCTCTACCACTGAGCTAAATCCCCAACAACTTTATGACTCTTTTGATGTAAATAAATCTATTCCAAAAGTAAGAGGGGAGAGAGGTAAAGAGACAGACAGACATTAGATAAAATGTGTGAGTCACTCTAGAAAACATATAGGGCAAAATATAAACCAGTAATAAAACATATACAGGAAAACTGGACCAATATAAGCTTATGTATAAAATGGTTGATGCAAATTTACCAAAATTTAAAAAAAAATTTAAAATTTTTGGTTGCTTTGAAAAAAAAAAAAAAAAAAAAAAAAAAAAAAAGCAAAATACTCACTTGTAAATACTACTACCAAAATGATTGCCAGATCAATGAAGAGAAACTGAAAGTCTCCCAGGTTACTCAAGATCTACAAAAGCAATCGGTAAAGTTTAAGAGGGTTTTCATAGCACCGTTATAGTCTTGTTTTACCCCAAGAATGACACCTTCAAAATGGTATGTATTTGCCATTATGTGTCAAGTTGACACAAGCTAGAATCAGATGGGAAGGGGCCTCAGTCGAGGAAATGCCTACGTGACATCCAACGGTACAGCATTTTCTCAATTACTAATCGGCGAGGAAAAGGCCCAGTCTCTTGCGGATGGTGTCTGTCACACCTGGGTGGTGGGCTTGGATTCTATAAGAAGCACTCACTACTCCATGGCCTCTGCCATCACTTCAGCCTTGCTTGAGTTCCTAACCTGACTTCCTCCAGGGATGGACTATGATCTGAAAGTTTAAGCCAGATAAACCCTTTCCTCCCTAACTTGCTTTTTGGTCACAGTGTTTCGTCACAGCAACAGAATCAGTATCAACAGAACTTCAAAGTCAAATCTTAATATAAAAGGTTTGACTTTAAATTTGTCAAAAGTATTTTTAATTTTGGCAACAAGTTTTTACTGAAAACATTTAACATTCTAATACTCATTATTCTCAAGTGTCAGTGTTTCCTCATATTTTAAATCTTTCTTTCTGATACTTTTCTAAGTAATAAAATGCTCACAAAGAATGTTACAGTGTCAATTAGGAAATTACAGGGTAATCATGTTAGAGGATAACCTATTGAAAATACTGCCTACATTCTTTTCCAAATGTATTGTTTTACAACCGAAATGTCTCTTTCTTTTTTTTCTGTAGCAAAGTTAACTACACCTGTAACTGTAACACAGATGGCATTCCTCTCTATCCATGCTAGGGCCTCAACCACATAATGATTTTGAGGCTGGTCTACAAACTTGAAATCCTGTCCAAAGCAAGCAAAGCCAATATGTACTATAGACAAAGAACAGCTCCCCGCGCCCAACAACAAAACCAAACCAAACCAACCAAACAAAACCCAGCAGTTTTTTCACACAAAGCTGTAGCCATGAGTGCAGGCTTTAAGGAACATGTATCCCACATTTTAATATCTCTAGGTAATTTTACAAACGCTGCATAAATTTCCTTTAGGTCATGTACTCAAAATCAAAGACACATGCTCACTACCTTTTTCATGCTTTACCACTAAGTACCTACTACGTCTGTGTGGTGTGGGTACTCACAGAATACAGGAGAGTAACACTGAAATATTGTATGATGCTGTATAACGCCATAAATTTAAACACACAGAAGGATGTCATTAAAGCAGCTCGGCCTTCCCTGTGAATAGAAATGTTGAATGTGATTAACAGCACCTTAGCTTGTCCATCTGAACACAACTCCATCTTGACAGACATTCATGTCTACAACGAAGCTCTCGGCTACCAAAAAATGTATCTAACAATACAACTGGAAGAATGTCAATCTGCTGCTAGTGGGTCACGTAGGTCCAGCCACTGTTAAACATTGAACAAGTGCTACTGCTCTCCACGGTAACTCATTCTACTATGCTAGAGCCAGACAGAACAAAACAGTGAACTCTGAGACAGAAGAGATCTTTGTACTCACAGCAGGAGGAGGCGGGGGACAGACAGGGGGACTGCACGTTCAAGGTTATCCAGGCTACAGAGTAAAATTCTAGCCAGCTTGTGTCACAAGGGGGCGTGGGGGAGACAATGGCAGTGTTATTTTTTCTGGGGCTGGAGAGCTAGTTTAGCAGGTAACAGCACTGAACATCTGGGGTTCAATTCACAGCACCCACATGGCAACTCCAAACTGTCCATAACTCTAGTTCCAGGGGTTCAGAAACACGTTTACAGCTTCCTTGGGCACGCAGCACACACATAGCATACATACTTTCATACAGGCAAAACATTTTTTAAAAGGTCTCTACAAAAAACACAAATAAGAAAAAATTCAGATCTTTATTACCTGATAAGGTTTGGCACACAAGAGATACTGGGTGTTTTAGAAGTAAAAGGAGACGCCACAGAAGCTTCAAACTCAGATAAGGAAATGCCACCATGTGCCCTCTTCAGAGCCTAACAGTTTAAAAAAAAATCTGATTAATTTTGTTGATGACTTAGGCTAAAGAACTACAAAATAAATCACACACACAGAGAAAAACAGTACTTACACCACAATCATTTGCACCATCACCGCACATCCCAACAAAGTAGCTAAGAAAAGAAAAATGAGTTTAAGATTTTAATTTCTTACAAGTCACATATAAAGTAGTTGATTCTCCTCCAGCACAGTCAGAGAGCTAGCCTATACATGAAACAAGTGTTCGCACCAGGTGATCAGACATTACTGTTCAACTGACTGCACGTAGACAAATGATTTCAGTGGGCAAGGTAAGATCTTGAACACATTTTTTTTTGTTGTTGTTATGAGTAAAGATTTCTCCCCTAGAAACTTCAAACATTGCTAGTTACTGAAATTCCAGAGCCATGACCCAAATGCATTTGTGTGATGAACCTGTAAACCCAGCACTCGAGAGGAACATGAGTTGCAGGCTAAGACCCTGCCCGGAGTTCAAATCATAAAGCCACTTCTTCATTATACACACAGAGAAGCACTAAGTGGACCAATCAGTTGAAATCAGGTTGAAAAAGGAAGAACAAATGAGACTGTGGGGCAGGGGAGTAGGAGAGCTAGGGGAGAGCCAGAGAGAACGAGGAGGACCAGAGGGAACAGGGACTAAGCAGGTTTGTTTGTAACAAAGAACATACATGTACATACGTTTCAATTAAAAAGAGCACCAATTAATGATCTCCGTGTGGGTATAACCTTAAGAATAAACATGTAGGTGAACTTATTTTAAAACATACATAAAGTTCTTATCCACTTGAGGTAGATAACAATTCTTTACACACAAACATGCACGTGCACATATTTTTCACTTGAAATACGTGTTTTAGATTTTTGAAATTTTTTATTTTAAAATATTTGCTTTAAATTCTACTGTGACACTCAAAAAGTTTCAGATTTTAAAGCATTTCATATTTCTGGTGTTTGGATTAAGGATGCTGGACTTTTCCATAAGAAGTTTGAAAATGAAACTATAATTCATAAGAACAGAACCATGTAGCCCATCAAGACTCACTCTACGTTCTGCAAGGCTTCCACCAGCTGTGTCTTCTGATCGGGTGCCATCCGGGCAAACACAGTGCCGTGCAGCATCAACTAGAAAACAAACATTATTTTTAAAAAAAATGTTCACATGAGCTCATGATCTCATCTCTAAATTCACATTACTTACCTTAGGAACGAGATCTTGAAAATGTTCCAGTATCACTGAAAATGACTTTCCATTCATCGCAAAATGGTAGCGAGTCACCTGAAGATCCTCTAAGCTATCATGGGCAAGTTTAATTGGAATAGCCTATATAAAAGACATTCGACAATATTCAAGCACCCATACCAATAAAATACAGTTCTATATATTCAACATGTTTTATGCCAAGACTGATTGTTACACAGTATAAATGATATGTCAGTAAAAACCTAGCGCTTGGGGCTGGAGAGATGGCTCAGCGGTTAAGAGCACTGTCTGCTCTTCCAGAGGTCCTGAGTTCAATTCCCAGCAACCACATGGTGGCTCACAACCATCTATAATCAGGTCTGGTGCCCTCTTCTGGCCTGCAGGTGCATACATGCAGGCAGAAAGCTGTATGATGTATACATAATAAATAAATAAATGTTTAAAAAAATTAAAAAAAAAAACAAAAAAAAACCTAGCGCTTATTCAAAGTAAAGGAAAATCAGTATCAAAATTTAAACATCCAGATTCTTATGATAATGAATCAGAATCTCTGGAATTCTGGCTTCTATTTTCATTTAGTTTTTGTTACTATTGGGTTTTCAAGTGCCTCCTTTGTTTTTTGTTTTTTGTTTTTTGTTTTTTTTTTCAGACTAAATTCAAATGAGCAGACTTAAAACCTGACAATATAAACAATACCTCTGAGTCAATGGCTGACGATTCACTACACTGTGTCAGGGAGTCTGTGTAATGCCAATTGATCTTGGCCACTTTCCCATCCTTTGGAGGTAGTGCTTCAGCAATGATAACTTTGTCCTGAGGTAGAATCATCCCGCAGTCTCTGGCCACAGACACAGCCGTCAACATGTTGTCTCCTAGTTGAAGTATTTGAAACACAGAAAGGGAAACTGGACATGTGGAACAAGCACACAGGCACCAGGCTTCTACTAGAGTGCTAGGGTAGGCACAACAGGAGGAGGATAAGAAGGGTCCACAGCATAGCTCAGAGGGAAGTGTCTCGGCACTGGAACGGGAGGAGAGAACTGACTTCCACACATAAATACATACATAGTACAGAAATAAAATGTAATAGAAAATATTCATCTGATTCTAACAAACACCTGATAACCATTTTCTATATTTACTTCAATACTAAAAATTGTAAACAATGAAAAAGGCACACATTCACTCCACAGGAGAAGGCATCCATAGATAACTCCCACGAGGCAAGGCGCCCACGTGGTAAGGAAGCACAACAAAAAGGACATCACTAAAGTTTAAGTTTCTTCCTCGCTACTATTATTTCCATGAATGGATTTTTGTTAGAAGTCAAAGCAGAATTATAGCTACCTATTATCTTGGGGAAATATTTAGAGATGAAATAGTACAATCCATGGTAGAGTCAATCACTAAATAATGTGCCTTTCTAACTGACCGGCCCTCAATATCACATAACTGGAGCTCTCTCTATAGTTATGCTCACCTGTGACCATGACAGTTCGAATGTTGGCTTTATGCAAATCTTCAAGTACTGCAGGGGTTTCCTGCTTCAATTTGTTCTGCATTATAATCAGTCCCATAAAATCCATGTTGTTTTCAATGGCATCTCTGTTTAGACAAAAGATTGACAGATAAGTCTAAAAGACCTAAACCTATATTTGTTATAAAGTAAAACAAAGTAAAAGATGGAAGCCATCTCTCCAGCCCAAAATTGTCTATCTTTATAAACATTAATCAGTTCTGTAACTAAGGCATACTTATAGTTTACCCAAAATAATAAAAGAACAAATCTGTGTCAAGAAATATACACAATTTATAGAATATACCTCATCAAATACACCCGATTTGAATGATGGGGTGGGGCACACCTCGCTTTAATCCCAATCAATTCCATAAGATGTCTACAAAACACAGCTCCTTATCTTGGCAATATGGTAAAATAACCATTAGCAGCACAAGGAGACCCACTCGGTACATAGGTATTGTTTTTAGAAGTGATAACCAAGAACGTTACTCTTTCAAATAACTGAGAAGCTGCTATGTGCCAGCAATATATAAAGTCCCCAGGTCAAACATAAAGACATTTCTGTAACGACAGATCTAATAAATGTTTGCAAAAACATACTTCAGCACTACCAAGGTGACAAGGTTGGTTCAATGACAGCCACATTCCTAGAAAGTCACAAACTGTCAAAGAAAGCCTTAAAAGACTAAGGTCAGAAAGCCCAGTTACAAATGTGAAATCAAGTAACCAACAACAAAGATGGGTACAGCTCAGCTAGGAAAGTGTTAGCAACGGAAGCATGAAGATCTGATTTGGGTTCTCAGCACACACGTGTAAAAAAGTGAAGCTAGCCAGCTAGCACTGAGAGAGAGTGATAGAGGGAAATGCCTACCATTGAACTCTGACATCCAAACACAAGAGTCCCAAGCACACATACAACACAAACTCAAACAGTAAGGGTGGCTGAGTATTTGATTCATAAAAAATAGTAATATTACAGGGAAAGGAAAGGGGAAAGGACGGAGCTCAGCTGTAACAATGTGGAACTACCAGTTTAGCAGCACTGAACCAGTGGGTCAGCAGATTTCCTAAGTCAAGATCTTACAAACGCTAAATGCCAAATGTCATGGACATGGTGTATTCTAAAGAATTGTACAATTCTAAAATGTAAAGGTTTCAGTAAGAGAAATGGTTATTTGAAAAACAAACAAAAAACAAACAATAGTGTTCCTATTAGGCAAAAACACAAGAAACAGTCTTGGTTGAAGGAAGAGGAAGAACAAGGAGAGATAGGATGATGATGTCAACATAGTCTATCTATTCCAGTGCATGAAGAGCTGTAGGTAAATGAACAATTAGTCTTTAATGGGCTCAACAACAAGGGTAACATTGTAAAGAAAGGACTACTGTGTCCTCTGTGGGAATTAGAACATACCCGTGATTTTCAACCTGATATGTGTAACATTTACTAGGTTTTTGTTTTTGCATGTGTGTGTCTTACCTGCATGTATGCCTGTTGTGCCCACAGAAGTCAGATCCACCCAGTACTGAGGGCAGCCAGGGCTCTTAACTTCTGAGCCATATCTCCAGCCCCCTTATTCTAGGTTTTCATGTTTATGTTCAGATCACTACTCTAAAACAGGCAGAAGTAGCAAGACAAACAATATTCCTGTTTGCTTACAAAATACTAAACAAAACATGAAATATTAACAAAAGGGTAAGTTCATTGTCACTTATAGCAACAGACATCAGAAGGGTGGGGTGTTTGGTAGCAACTGCCAATCTGACAAAAAAATCTAGGATTAGCTGGGAGGCAGGAGGATGCCTGTGGAGGATTATCTTGTTTATGTTGAGATGGAAAGCCCCACTCCTTGAAGGTGGCCCATTCTCTGCCTGGCATCCTGCACTACAGAAATGAAAAAAGAACAGCAGTGCACGTCCACGCCTCTGTCACCGGCTGTAACGGTCCGCGGTGCTCCACGCGCCTGCTCTTTGGCTGCCCCATCATAAGGACTGGACCTTGAACAGTAAGTTACAATAAGCCCCTTTCCCTTACGTTTCTTTTGTCAGAAGACTATCACAGCAAAGAAACTAAGCCAAATATCAAACCGTATTTATACAGAAATAGATGTTAGTAATGTCATTTGACAAAGGGCAGAAAAGAATACACAGCAGGTATCGTGGCTCAAGATTTGGTTCCCATTGGGTGGTGGCTTTTAGAGAAAATAACAAAATTGTTGCCTATTTCTAGAATAAGCCTGGCACACTGTAAAAATTTGGTAACAGGCTATAGTAGTGAGGGACACAAAGCACCAATCTTGAAAGGGGTCTCAAATTCAGTTCACAGCACCTACATCAGGCAGCCACAACCACCTATGGCTCTAGATCAAGGGCGTCACTCACTTACTTCTGCATCTGTGGGCACTGCATGGACATACACAAATCCACAAGCAGACATAAACCAAATTTAAAAATCAAAGTAACAGTTATAAGTATGTCTACACTTCTAAAGAAAATAATTATTTCAGGAAGATAAATATAGCCAACAAAATCAACATGGAGTGGGGTGTGGTGGTGCACAATTTAATCCCAGCACCAGGAGTTCCAGGCCAGCAAACGTCTACACGGTGACTTCAAAGAGAGCCAGGAATACACAGCAACTGACAAAAACAAACAAACAAACAAACAAACAAACAAAAAAACCCAAAAATACAGACTGAATGAAAAGTCGTAGTTTTAGATAAAACAAAGCTCCAACGCAGACATTTCACACATTCGGTCTTTCACAGGAATGCAGGTAATAGATTATTGAAAACTACAGGGAAGCCATTCAGTCTTACCTGCTAACATGCTGTACTTTATGCCAGGTCAGCTTTGACTCCAATTTTCTGTGTGCAAGAGCAATTACACGGAAGCCTTGTTTGGTATAATCTTCTAATACTTTCTCAAAATCAACTGGAACTTTTAAAAATACAAGGAAATTTTAGAATTGCTTGCCACTGTAAGTTCTTGTTGACATCAGAGTTGTATCCAGAGCCTCCTTACCTGTTTCAGGTTTACAGAGACTGGCAATGACCTCGGGGGCTCCTTTCATGTAGGCATCCATTCTCTTATCGCCTAGTGTCCTTGCAACCACACTCATCCGTTGCAAAGCCGAAGAAAATGGAAACTGTCGAACAATTCCTATCTCATAAATAGCCTATTTAATTTCAAAAGTGCACACAAAAGATTTATTATTCTTTAAGGGTAAAAGCAAATGTACTTATCTAAAAAGAAAGCATTCTTCACTTACTGGAAGTTCGAACAGCTCCTAAAGACAAGAGAAGAAAGTACAGATTAATACACATTAGCTAGAAAAACTAAACATCTATAAACCTCACTTAGAAAATGACAAGTGACTTTAAATACTTAAGTTACTAGAGTGGCTCCCAAAACCATGTGGTGACCACCAGGCCAGAATGCATAAGGCAAAGGGTTCAATGCCTAGTGGAAAGGTGGGAGGAGGTGGGAAACAATATTCAACATTTCAAATAGTCTGGAAATAAAAATATTGACACATTAAAAGCTAAAATAAATGAGGGGAATGCTAAATTTTATTTAAAAGTAAAACTAGTAAGAGTACCTTTCTATAAATTCTAGGAGCACAGAATGCACACTAGAAAGACTATCCCATTTATAAACAGGAAGGGAACAGAAGGGCACTGAGAGTGAAATCTCAACAGCTCACAGAGAATGCAATGCCTTAGCACCGCAGGGTAACCTTCCTGATAAACTCAGTAAATACCGGCTTGGCTTCTTCTGTATACATTTCTAAACTAAATTAAAAGCAAGCAGCCACTACACTGTACCATTTCTTGGTCTCCTGAAGTTGTAGACTCAGGCAGCAGCTGCTTGGAAGGACGAACCACAGTAGGCATGATCCGGTTGTGAAGCGCTGTTTCTTCCTCAGTTGCTTCTTCCAGAACCTAAAGACAAAAATTCCACGTCACAAAATTCCAGACTTGTTTCATTTTTAGTGAACCATTAAAAAAAATTGCTATCAAAGGACATGTCAACACTAAATTATTAACATAAATAAAACAAACAGAAATAGCTACTAAATACCTGGCAACTTTTGGATCAGGAGAGAAAGAAGTTGGAGAGAGAATAAAGAGCATACGTATGTGAATAGCCTGGCTGTCATCAGAAGGAGAGTGACACACATGGCTGTTACTTGTAAGTACTTTTAGTCTGTAATAGCACACTGATTTCTTTTCTGTCAACAAATGGGTATATTGTACACTACTTGTGTACCTGATGACAACAGAGGCCAGGAGAGGTGTGGACTCCCTGGGACTGGAGCTATGGAGTTAAGCTCCCATATCCTGCTGGGAACTGAGCACTGGTCCTCTGCAGGCTCGTGCTCTTAAGCACAGAGCCACCTCTCTGGCTCAATTTATTTTCCTAGGAAAGATGCTTGCTATGCCAAAATTATTTGATTGTGATCTTGAGATTCCTATAGTGGTAGAAGAGAACCAACTCCGAAAAACTGTCCATGTGCAGTCCAAAACAAGTTCATGAATTCTCAGTGTTTTCTCTCTCCCTCTCCCTCCCACACATAAAACAAAAATGTAAAGTGGTAAGAGTGAAGAAAAAAAAAAAACAAAACAAAACTGCAAACAGCCAGGGTTATGGCTAGGGCAATGGCAGAATGTGCCTGGCATGAACACACCAAACCAAAACCAGGCTGAAGCAAAACCTGTACTTAGTAAACTAAATTAGCCTAATTCACTAACTGGAGGAATCAGTGAAAGCATTTTCAAACACTTAAATCTAAACAATTCCACAACAGTTTCCCACATCTGATCATCTCAAAAATTGAGATGTATCTTACTGTCCTACAATCAGTTTTAAGTCAGGTTTAAGAAGAGGAAAAGTCAACCAAGAAAATGCCCCAAGTCTGATGGGAACACTTATGACTGATGATTTATGGTTAATGGTTGATGTGGGTAGACTTAGCTCCTACAGATGATGCCATCCCTGGGCAGGTGAAGCAAACAGGATGAAGCCAGGCGCAGTGGCCCTTGCCCTAACCCCATAGCTCAGGAAGCTGAGGCAGGCGGTGCTTCTGAGTTCTAATGAGTGCCAGGACAGCCAGGATTATGGCCTTTGCTTCATTTCCAGCCTCCAGGAAGTTCCAGCTTTGAGTTCCTACACAAACTTCTTTAAATGATGGGTATTGTGTGGAACTATAAGCTGGAATAAACCCTTTCCTCCCTAGGCTGTCTTTGGTCATGGTGTTTTACCATAGCCATAGAAACCCTAACAAAAATAGAAATACCAGGTTGAGGGGTATTGTTGTGGCAAACCTGACCATGTTTTGGAAAAGATTGTGGAAGGACTTTGAAACTTTGAGATAGAAAAGGCACCGAGTGCTCGAGCTGAGACCAGTGTGGATCACGGAGGTCTGACTTGTAAAGATTCAGAGGGGAAGCAACCACTTATTAAGTAGTTTTAATTAAGAATCTGTGGTTCTGGTCATCTGGTGCTTAAGAACTAGCTGTGATTAACAAAAGATGAGAACAACTGATAATGGTCAGCTGGGGCTGAGGAATTAGCAGTGATTAAAATTCTGGTGGCTGACAATTGTGGAACATGCCTTTAATCCCAACATTAGGGAGGCAGAAGCAGGAGGATCTCTGAGTTTGAGGCCAGCATAGACTACAGAGGAAGTTCAAGGAGAGCCAGGCCTACACAGATAAGCCCTATCTCAAGACCAGAATCACTGAGCTGAAATCTGATGGGATTATTTCTCTGGTCATCATAGAATGTAGTTCAGGGTAGCCACAACTGCATCTCATGTAACTAGTAATGTGCTTGAATCATTTAAGGGTACTTATTTTGAAGGTATGAATGTGGCCATGGAGAGAAGCTGAGGTACAGGCTCTGTGACAGAGCTAGAATCTTGGGGCGGGGGTTGGGGGAAACCAAGAGAAGCCACTGGTGAAGGTACAGCCTAGCACCACAAAAACAGAGTGCAAGGGGGGCACATTCAAGTACTCAGGAGGTAAAGGAAGGACAGTTTGGCTACACAGCTGTGTTTATTGTGTGCTAGGCTACATGAACCTTGTATCAAAAACGAAAAGCAAAAAAGTTGACCGTAGGACTGAAGAGATGGCTCAGCAGAGAGGCTCTTCCAAAGGACAGGCAGGCAAACCACAAACACACATAAAAATCAGAAAAAAAAAATTCTAATATTCTAAATAAATTATTCTAATTAAAAAAAAAAAAAAAAAGGTTGAACTTACCCACCCAATGGCTTCAAACATTTTCAAATCAAGTGGATCACCAGAAAGAACTCCTTCGATTTTTGTAAGTGAATGACAAGTAGCCATACAAGCAACAAACTGAGATTTTACCAACATCTCATTGCAAACATTGTCTTCTGGTAAAAGGAATCTAAACAGAGATTACACACTGAATTAGGACCACAAATTTCTAGATTCAAGCCAACATTCTAACATAACTTTTTTTTTTTTTTTTTTTTTTCCAGAGCTGGGGACCGAACCTAGGGCCTTGCGCTTGCCTACTGAGCTAAATCCCCAACCCCCTAACATAACCTTAAGGTCTTAATTAAAAATAAGCTAAGTACAGTGAGAGAGGGTCAGAAGAAGTAGAAGATCGGGAGTTCAGTCAATCCACTCTACAGTGAATTCAAACAAGAGTAGGCTGTCGACTTGGGTACAGCTCAAGTAAAGAATTTAGCTAGCTAGCTACAATGCCTAAATCTGATCCTCAGAGACACCACGAACAAATATCCCTGCCCCTAAACAACTAAATAAAAATAACCCACTTAGCAAGATGTGTTGTTCCTACTATTGTAGCAGGCACAACAGTGAAAAACAAACTCATTTCGTTTGCTTTAATTTGTTTACCGCAGAGTCTGACTACTGAACTCACTCACATGTGCACCACACACAAATGTGAGAGGCAGCTGATCTAACCCTGAGCTGTATATATCCAGCCCAGGACGGTTACTGTCCCCACTCTAGACAGGGAACTGAAGGACAGCAGTCCTGTAGTTTTCTGTAAGTTACACAACCACCCACCAAGGTTAACAGAGCAAGGGCAGAAATACAAGAGATTTAGTTTCCTATGTAAAAATATGTTGAATTACTGTGCTGTACAGAATAAAGTCTGGATCTGAATGTCTGGTACTTCCTGGTCCAAAGTCCTCAAAGTATATCCTCAAAGTAAATCCTCAAAGTATAAAACATTAGTAAAGCTTATTTGGTAGCATGGAAACCACCAGTGCTTTTGGCTAAGCAAACAAAAATCAGTATTGAAAAGGCTTTGCAGATAAAGGCACCATGCCTGACGACCAAGCTTGAGTTCAAACTCCAGATGCTGGTGGAAAAAAGATACTCCTACAAGTTGTGCTCTGACTAAAAGCACATGCATGTGCATGCGCACAGATACACACACATATACTTCCCATAATTCTTAAAATAGACATCTGAAATATACATAGAAAAATATCAGTTGTTTACTCTTAATGGTAGGTATAGTCGTATTATATTTAAATGTTGAATATGCTAAAATGTTAAAAATGAACTAGACTGATAATCTATAAAATCCAACTGATATTTACCGGGTATTTTCTACTCGCTGAATTCCCCACAGATCTAAACCATCTTCAGTAAGAGTTCCAGTCTAAAAAAAAGTACACATGCACAAAGTAAGGACAATATCTCACAAAACTAAAACAAAACGCCAAGACCCAAATCAATAACACCTACACACACACTGGCGGGAGTCCTCCGGGACACATCAACAATGAGAAACTGCATTCAACGGTACTTGCACTAGGACTCCTTCAAGTACAAGCAGGCACCTGCCTATCGACTATACTCATGTGCAGACACAAAATGAGCCAGTCAATCTACCTACCTACCAACGGGAAGTCTCTATATACTGGTAGGAGAGATAATGGTAGGACAGACTAGGGGACAAGGAAGCAAGAAAAAAACGTAAACGCCAAAAGAGAGCTACTAACTGGTCAAACCCACGTTTAAAAAAAGACTGATTTTCTTCAACAAAATTAACATAACATTAAATATGTACATATATATATACATACACATGCATACTTATGAATAGTAAAATAAAATCATAGTAAATACATATCGTGTCTATTCTATTAAATCAGAATTGCCTAAAAACGCCACAGACCATATAACTCTTAGTTAATGCTACTATATTTAATTCATTAAAATTTTTTGAAATTTTATTTTTATGTGTATGGGTGTTTTGACTTTATATATAAATGTTTACCCTGTGCATGCCTGGTGCCTGTGGAGACCATAAGAGGGCACCAGATCCCTTGGAACTGTAGTCATAGAAGGCTGGAAGGTGCTATATGGGTAATGTGAATCAAACTCAGCGCCTCCTCAAGAGCAGACAACTGAGTTGTCTCTACACCCGTATCTTAAATTTTATTGCTAACAGACTCTTTCCTTTGAGGCAGAGCCCGTATTACCCAGAGGGCCTAGAACTTGCAAGCTCAAGCGATCATTCTGTCTCACTTTCCCAGATGCTGAAACTACAGTCATCTGTTTCCCTGAACTGCTGTTAAGACACTGAATACAAACACTAATTTGCAGATCTGGGTAAGTAAGCAACACTCAAGTGACTGATCACTGAGAAAAGGTTGGGGAGAAAAGCTGAAGAGATGGGTAACAAAAGGCTATTCTCTGATAGGACCTGGGTTCAATTCCCAGCACCTACATGGTGGTTCACAACCCTCTGTAATTCCAGTTCCAAGAATCTGACACCTCTTTTAGCCTATGCGAACTGTACACACATGCTGTATAGACAAAGATGTATGCAAAACACTCAACAGATTAACAATAAATAAAAGCTAAGAAAGAGGGCCAGGCATGGTGGTACACCGTGACTTTAATCCAAGCACTCTAGAGAACAGAGGAAGGCAGATTTCTGTCAGTTTGAGGCCAGTCTAGTCTATATAAATGAATGAATGAATCCAGCCAGTGCTATATAGTGAAAACCTTTTTCAAATGGGAGAAGAGGGATAGGGAAAAAAAAATTTCAAAATCTGAATATGTAACTAAGTGAGAAATAGGAAAACTACAAAACTATTAAAAATAAGGACAAATCAATTCATAAAGCACAAACATAAATACTTAAAAGTACCACTGTAACAATTATGAAACAAACCAACCTTGTCAAAACACACAAGGTTCAGCTGTCCACAGATGTTTATCCTCTGGGGACTAATACAGAAAATCCCAACTTTTTTCAGTCTTCTCTGAGCATACACAATCCCAGCAGTCATTGCAGCAGGAAGAGCAGGTGGCACAGTAATTGTAATGATATCAAGAGACTTAATAATTATTTCCTGAACTTCTTTCTACAATCAACATAAAAATAAACATCAAACTCACAATATTCAATTTACTAATTTCATTGAAAAATAAACTTTTTGTGATAAATATATACACTCATCTATAACAACAGGCATATAAATTCTTCCCTAGAATGTTTGTGGTCCTAGGTTCAAACCCCAATGTAGGAGGGGAGTGGGAATTCTTAACAAAGATGTTTCAATGAGCTATCCAATGGACTAAGACACTAACAGCTAAAGGAGAGCTAAGGGCCAAAGTACTTGTCTCATTTTAACACCTTGATTCTTCACATGACCTTCACACCGAAGTACTGATTTGATACAGTCATCCTATAAGCACCAGGGCTTAAAAGTACCTTCAATAAGTGTTTAAAAAAGGATTTTAGTAATTCCAGCACCCTAGAGGCAGAATTAGGAACAGGACAACTTAGCTAAATTATTATTGTATATATTATTTTACTTTATCCCACAAGTAAGAAAAGGCTTTTGGTGTGTGCTTTACATCACCTAAAGGAAAGCAGCAGACATTCTGAAAAATTATATGCTATATGGGAAATGTTTTGTTGTTGAGATCTTGCTTGGCGTAGAACTTCCAATTTTCCTGCCTAGGCTACCCAATATATTTTGCTTTCTAATATAATAAATAATGTCATATTTTCTTCAGAATTAATATTAACTTCAGACATATGACAAATAATTAAGGTCCAAACCTATCAAAAGTTCTGTACCTCATTTAGGATGCTATTGACGATTGTGTAGATAAACCCAATTCCGGCCACGACCACAAGACACAGCAGAAACAAGTAGGCGTCTCTGTAGAGCTTAAAATCAGTTGGCTTGGGATACAGTATAGAGCGAACAAGCTGTCCTTTGGAAGTACTAAATCCTTTCAAAAAATTAAAGAAAATTGTTTATCTTTTTATAAGAATTTACCTCACCAACCAGAATGCCTTTATAAACATCCAGTAGGTTTCAAATTCAAAAGAGACTTAATCTACCTGTTCTAACTACTATGGCTTTCACAAGTTCCCCAGTGTAGAAACGGGTCTGAATAACAGTCGTCCCACAGAACAAAGTGTGCCGCTTATGAGTCTCTGGGCTGTATTGCTCCTCCCCCATTCCTTTCACATCCACTGAAGGATTTGGCAAATTAGTCTTTGTCACTGGAACACTTTCTCCTATTACGAAAAATCAAATTTTAAAGGTTATCTTAGAAATCAATGTCAAATACATACTGAAAAGATGGTGAAGTTTACCTAACAGTATTGTATATAAGAACTGCTCTACATCTGGACAACACAGTGAATAAACCATCTTTTTGTTCATCAATTGATTTACTGAGAAATAAAGCTGCTTTACACAGTAATTCCAGAGAATGATTCACAATTTAAAAATGCCTGCCATTACATAAAAATTGTTTTTATTGACCCTTAAATAATCCCAAAGACATAGCATACATCCTTAAGAACAAAATTTAAAAGTATTATTACTTTCAGTATCTGGTGATGTCATGATATCTTTAGTCACCACTAGACAGAAAGATACAATATAGACACATATCACAGAAACGTAAGGCAATTTGAGCAATGAAGAAAGAAATGAGTATGAGGATAATTCTCTAGGGTATTCACACTTCTTCAAAGACAAGAATGTAGAAAAGACATGTGTGACATTGTGTGCTTTAAGTCTCAAAATACCATGCAGGAAATAATTTCCAGTCAGATTATGATAATGAAAAAAGAGAACACAATTTAAAAGTCAGAAAGATCCACTTCTAGGTTGTGAATTTCCAACTAAATTAGCTTAAAGTCTACTTCTTCCCAATTAAAAGAATATTTAAAAAATCTTGATTTATTCCCATTTTCACATAATTTATACAAAAGCAAAAACATATCATCTCTGTAGACGAAGGCCTTCTTTCCTCTTCTCTTACTATAGACCATTTCCCTATGTCCAAGGAGTGACAAGAAGCAGGTCTAGGAATATGGTCAGTACCAGAAGGAATATAATCTTCAGCCCAGAATGTAGTCTACTTACATATAGAAAATCACTACCGATCACGTTTATGAGTAAATGATTATGATTTTGAAAAAGTTTAAACTACTGAATTTTAATACCATCAAAAACAATGAGCATGGCATTGCTGACTCCATTTACCTGTTAACATGCTTTCATTTACAATGCAAGTACCATTAATAAGTACTGCATCACAAGGCATGACTGTCCCATTTAATGGAATGATCATGACATCTCCCGGCACAAGGTCTGTAGAAAAGATCTCTTCTATTTCTGAAAATGAAAAAAAGTTAGAAATTGTCTTTAGTTTGTAATAAAAGCACAGCAAATAAATAAATGACCTACCCAAAAGTTTCTTGCTCTCAGTAAGATGCTACAATAGTACGGTTAGTACCAAAATTGCATCACATGGAGTGTCTCAACAAATAGGACTATGCATTAACCAAGCATCAAGGCTAAAGAGATGGCTCAGCAGTTAAGACCTGGGTTCAACACCCACATGGAGGTAACACAACTATCTGTAACTCCAGTTCCAAGGGATCTGACGCCCTCTTCTGGCCTCCATAGGCACCAAGCATTGAGATATGTCAGCTAACTTGTCTTCTGACAGGATGAGGACTAAACACAGGTGATATCAAGTTCCCATCACAAGCCCATACTCCTGTCAATCAATTTTGGCTGTCAGCCACCTTAAAATACAAGCCTAAGTCCACACAGGAAATTCTGATGAACAAGCAAAATAATTTCTCCAATTCTACCAAAACTAAAACACATAAAATTTACCATTTTCTTTCCAATGGTATTCTTTCCTCACCGCAATTATTTCTCATCCTTTCTCAGTATATTTTAGTCTTTGAAATTAAAGTACAGCAAGCTGAATTTATTAAGTATTTAATATTACTTAATTGTCTTCTTGAAAATTTAGAACAGGCATTGAAATCCCAACATTTGGAAGGCTGAAAAAGCAAAATCATGAATTTGAGGCCAGCCTGGTAAGACCCTTCTCAGGTGTCTGTGTGTGTAGGTGCCTCTTGCCTAAAAACAATACAACAACTCTTGGGTTTCAGGAATACCAGTTTATACAACAGAATTAGAGGTTCAAGGTCATCCTTAGCTATATAACAGACTAGGCCGGTCTGTGCTACTAGAATACAGAAATAAAACACACACAAAAACCTCCAAAACAAAATAAGCAAATAATCCTACCAAAATAAGTAAGGTGGCAGCCAGTGTGGGAGAATCTAGTGAGAGAAGGGAGTTACTGGGAAGGAAGTAATCAATTGAATACAGTCAACAAAATGGAGCCTGAGGGCATGGCTCAAACCTAGAACCCCAGCTTCTTAGGAAGTCAGAGTTGCAAAATTTAGCAATCTACTCCAGGAAGGTAGGAAGAAAGGAGAAGGAAGAAGGCGGCAAGAGGGAGGAGGCAGGAAGTGGCAATGGGGTAGGGGAGAAGAACGCTGAGAATACATGAAGGCTGACTGGTATATCCTGGAGAAATGGAAGTATCCTCCAGAGAGCATGCTACTATACTGTCTGTCCTTTACGTCATCATCTCAGTTTATATGCTCCAAGCCTCTCATTCCTACAATGAGTGTTTCCCTTTCACTATGCCCCATGTAACACCACCACCATCATCCATCCACTGTGCAGACCTCTCGAAAGGCTTCCTTTTTTCACTTCCACACTTTGCTGCTCTACAGCCCCGTTCTTGATCTAGGTCATGTCTTCAGTTTTACTCCTCGATAAACCACGACCCATGTGGTAGTGATTTCCCATGGGTTGTCCTCTAATCTCCATACATATGCATGCATACAGTGAGATAAATAAATGCAATTTTAAAAAATAAGATACATATGTGCACACAGTCTTACTTTACATGTGAGCATTTAATTGGACGATCTGTGCTCATTGGAAGTTCTTACCTTCATTTACTCTACAAACTGAAACTCTCACAGTACTGTGAGTTGCCACCATGTCATGTAACATAACATATTGCTGAAAGAAAAAAGAAATCAAAAACTAATAAATATAAATCCATTTCTCAACATAATTTTAAAAAAACTTAATTACTTTGATCATTGTTTACTGCTCTGCCTACATAAATGTGAAAAGTCACAGGACGCAGTGGTTGATACACTACTTGTGGCTTGAATGAAAATGGCCCACAGGCCAATAGGGAGAGGCACTGTTAAGAGGTGTGGCCTTGTTGGAAGTGTGTCACTGGGGTGGGTTTGAGGTTTTCAGACTTTCAGGTCAGACACCATCACTGTCTTACTGCTGCCTGCTGATCCATGCGTAGAGCTCTCAGCTACCCCTCTAGCACCATGTGTGCCTGTATGTTCCCAAGCTTATAGCCATGACAATGAACTAAACTTCTGAATTGTAAGCCAGCCCTAATTAAATCTTTTCCTTTGTAAGCGTTGCTGGGACCATGGTTTCTCTTCACAGTAATAATAGAAACCCTAACTAAGATAACTACTTACTACTCAAGCTCAGATCTGATCACTCACATCAACACCAAGCAGTCTGCCTATAATTCCAGTACTCAAGAGGCGAGAGTGAGATTCCTAGAGCAAGCTGGCTAGCTCAATTAGTTCAGTGCATGAGCACTGAGTTCAACTGAGACCCTGCCACAATGGACAGACACAATGAATAAGGTAGAGAACAATCCAAGAAAAACTCAGGATCAAGTTGGGGCCTCTGGGCACAACTGGACTCTGACAAGTGAACACATCCACACACATTCTCAAAACAGAAGGTCAAAGTAGAAAAGCCCTTGGTGGGGTTGGGGATTTAGCTCAGTGGTAGAGCGCTTGCCTAGCAAGCGCAAGGCCCTGGGTTCGGTCCCCAGCTCCGAAAAAAAGAAGAAAAGAAAAGCCCTTGGTTACAAACAAACACTCCCTAGTCTTCCACACACACAAGCAGTATACTGTCTTAAATGCAGACAAAACACTAGTACATACTTTAAAAAAAAATGTCCAAGGTCTAGCAGAAAGCAGGATTAGTTAAAGGCCCCTCTAGCTACCTTGTCTCAACAAACAAACAAGCAAAAGGAAGTGTGTATGTGCAAATAACAGCAAGTGTACTTAATACCAAGTACTATTCATTCTACAAACCTTGCCAAGTTATTAAAAATGCAACTATATTCCTGAGATGTGTAATAAACTTGACTTACCTTTCTAATGGAATACAGTGAACTTATAATGGACACTATGGACATGACCACAATGGCTAGAGCATAGTAATAGTACTCATCGATGCTCCACAGGATAACACTGAACAGTTGGAAAATGTAGAATGGGTTGAGAACCTAGTTAAAAAGAAAAGGAAAGAAAGCTCCATCAACAACGGAAGAGGATATGTATGCATATGGATTCCCCACCACAGACTGGAGAGGTCAACAACCAGGTTCTTAAAGGATGCACGCACCCTTACTCTTGCTTCCCAGTGAACACTAAACTTAATCCAGAAAGCTTAAATTATTTACATTAATTTAGGGTCATACCAAACCCAAAAACAGGTTCAACTAGAAAAGGCCAACCTGTATGAAAATTTAGGTAGGTGTTCTTTATATATTATACTTTTTAAAGTAAATTTATTTGTAATAAATTCTATGCTCTGAGCTAAAACAAAACTTTTAATCAAACAACAAATGTTTGCTTTAAAGAACATAAAAGAAAACACATTTCAAAAGTTTATTGGCATATAAGGAAAAAATAATATGTGATAATGGGCAAACTACTTTGCTCTCAAAGGGAACTTAGAATAAATGACTAGAAAGTCCTGGTAATGAGGGTTTTGAAATGGTATTTTTCATCTTTCTTAATTACTTCCCAATGTCTTTCGACTTTTGCTTTTGTACTTTTCAAAGCATTTTCATGTTTAAAGTACCATTTTACTTCAAACCCAAACGAAATATTAAGAAATGATTCCAACTTTATCCATACAAGAAGTAGCAAGTAGAAATGCTTTCTTTTAAAAAAAAAAAAATCAGAGACTGCTGCTTAATAAGATACTCTCAAACTATGGGGCTTCCTAAATGTTTTAATCATACATGAAACCATGCTTACACTCTAAGAAAGTGGTGGAAAACAATCATTACTTCTACTAAAGCGTCCACCCAATACTACTTTTTATCTATAGCCCAAACCTGAACAAAGACTGGCAAGTCTTTCTGCCAGGCAGTTACTCACCAACTTCCCACACATATCCCTAACCTTTCACTCGCACAGCCTAGCACTTTTAAATGAATCCTCACTGCAAGAGCTAACACGCTTCCTCTGACGTGAAGTCAAAGGAGCAAGGGAGCAAGACGTCACGCACACTTAGGATGCGATGTAGACATGAAACACAAAAAAGCAATCTATATAATAAATGTATACTCATACCTTTTCCACCACACGAAATTTTTTTTTCAATTTTTACTTTTCAAGTAAAATATGAAGCAAAGAAGCAGAAAACTAAGAACAGGTTCTTAAATACAACCAAATTGATGGATCTGCTGTTGAGCTGTATTAAAGTCTTACCTCTTTAATCAGAAGCTTAAAAACAGAAGGCACTTTCACAGCTATTTCATTTACTCCATAAAGCAACTTTCTACGACAGAAAAATGCAGTAATTGTATAAATAATTTAGGAAAAGAATTATGCTAAATATGGGTAAAGCCAATCATTCTTAGATTCATGTTTTAAAAAATCTCATGTTCCATGACTAAAATTCTCTACTTTTAAAAATAAAAAAGCTGCTGGGTCATGGTGGCTCACACTCATCCCAGCACTCGGGGAGAGGCAGGTGGATCTGAATTCGAGGCCAACTGTGTCTTCAGACTGAGTTCCAGGGCAGCCAAGGTACACAGAGAAATCCTGTCTCAAAAGCCAAAATAAATAAGTAAAAGAAAAGAGCTAGCTACAGCATTTAAATCAGACATCAACAGTGGTCACCGACTGTTTAGCAGTTTGCTTCCTTTAGACTCCCATTTCCTAGATGACAAGTTCTTTCTTACTAATCAATAATAACCATGTGAGCAAAAGGGCTCATTTGTTTATTATGTGTAGGCAGGGTATCCTGAAACTTACGTATCGCTCAGGCTGCCTTTCAAACTCATGGGAATCCTCCTGCCTCAACTTTCCAAGTGCTGGGACTATAGGTGTAAGCCATCGCAACTGACTAAGATCCTCTTCTTGAACAGAGGGAAAATGTTTTTTGAGATCTCATTTTTATTTAATGTTCGTGGGTGTTTTGCCTAAATGTGTAATTGCACATGCATGCACTACCCAACGAAGCTACTGGAAAGCAATGGATCCTCTGGAACTTGATTTACAGGCAACGGTGAGCTGCTATGGGTCTTCTGGAAGAGCAGTCAGTGCTCTTAACCACTGGGACATCTTCTTCAGCCCCAACAGAGCAAATTTTATTTAACTAACTTTTGTAATCAGAAAAAAACAAAAAAAAACAAAAACCCAACCCTAAATACATTTGATGAATATTACCCTTCTCTCTAGCAAGAATATTTTACTAATGAAGTTCATTTCAAAATATTACAAATTTAAAATCTTTTAGAAAACGTTTTCTTAAAGTTGCTTAGAGGCTGGGAGTGCTGCTCCACTGTCAAGAGTGGCTGTCAACCCTGGCTTTAATTCCTAACAATTCCATAAACCACGCACGATGAGGTGCTTTCCTGGAAGACCAGCACTTGGGAAGCAAACTCAAGGTCAAAAAATTCAAAGACACCCACCCTTGGCCACATAGTAAGCTACCTGAGACCTCATTTAAAAAGGGGGGTGTGGAGGGGTGGTATGCACAGGTCAGTGTAAAGTATTTAACTAGCCCAAGTAAGGACCTGAATTCTATACTACCTCTGCTCCCTCTAAAACCCATAGCTTCTTCATCGTAATCTCTTGTAATAGTACACTACATTTATCTTTAAAACGTGCAATATGCTGGCAGTGTTTATTTTTCAGAGATTGGGTTTCTCTGCATAGCCCTTGCTGTTCTGGAACCCACTTTATAGACCAGGCTAGCTTCAAACTCAGAGATCCACCTGCCTGTGATTCCCCAGCACTGGGACACTAGCATATTTTCATACTTTAAAAAAAAAAAAGGCTAGAAAAAGCATGGCTCCCGGTTTACAGTTTCAGGTGGGAAATTCCAGCACATGCTTACAATTCCCACATAAAAAAATCTTAAGGTGTTACTAATAATTTACAGAGCACACTTATGTGTGACTGAGAAGAACACTACCCAACACACAACACATCCCAAATTCAGAGATAGGAAAAGGTGGGGAAATTTGCATCGTAGAATTGATTAAATAGTAAAACTTAAGGGATTATTAGCTTTAACATTTTTTTATAGTTTTAAACTGATGGAGTTTTGCTCACAGTATCATTCAGTAAGGTGTAACTAACAGAATGTAGTATTCAGGAGCCTGCATTACGTGGAGAGCTGTGTGCACGTCTGGGTTTGAGAGTGTTGGGAAGAGACCTCCTTCAGTTGGATACAGTTACCTGTAGGCATGCATCCCCTTTGTCAGGCCTGCACTATGCTTTTCATACATTGACGCACAAGACACACCTTCATCCAGTCCCCTAAATAAATCCAAAGTTTTTACTTTAAACAAAGTTTAAAATAGCCAAATGTATTAATGCCTCATTTTGCTATATGTTCGAATTCAGAACTAACTTCCTTACAAACTTCTTAGAAATTCTTAACAAAAAATAGAAGTCATGAGAATTTTAAAATCTCAAATTCTTAAAATAAAACAATCAATAGTTTAAATCTCAAACACAACTAAATTATTCACTGCATTTGCCATGGCTCTAAATAATGCTATATAAAATAAACATTCACAGCAGCATTATCCTCTGACAGTTTCCAAAGCTTAGGAGTCAACAATCAAACTAATAAAACTTAAGATAAAGGGTGACTAATGAGATTTTCAAACTAAAGATTTACTATTTACTGTTCGTTTTCTTCCACAATGCACAAATAAGTCCTTTTGTGACTACATTTGAAAGTACAGAATTTACAATCATAAATGTCTAAGATCTAGAACAATTCTAACTAGGAACCAACTAACATATCTGCTTTCCCTCCAAAATGTCATAATTACACTTATTTTAATAGATACTAGCCAAATAATTCTAAAGCAAAGAGAATTAAGCACACTCCTCCTTCTTCTTTCCTACATTTTACATATAGGAAAGCTAAGTTCTACAACTTGTTGATGTTATGGTAGGTTTAAATTTTATAAGTTTCAGTGGCTGACACACAACAAGTATGTTATACGCTCTTTCCAACAGCTGTTGACTTCTCCAGAATGCAGTATAAAGAAGGACTAGCAACGAAGTGTTTAACAAGCCTGTAGGACACTGGAGTTCTTCACTAAAGCAATGGTGCATCAACTTCAACCGGATATGAGAAAAGCACTGGCCAATTCCAGAACATTCTTTAGTATTCTAGGTATGCGTTACAGGTTTTAACTTAAATGTTCCTGATTCTTGTTTTTACTGTTAACTTCAAGCTGGAGAGATGGCTCAGAGGCTAAGAGCACTGACTGCTCTTCCAGAGGACCTGAGTTCAAATCCCACAACCACATGGTGGCTCACAACCATCTCTAATGGGACTTGCTGCCCTCTTCTGGTGTGTCTGAGAACAGCTACAGAGCAAAACAGAATCCTCAGGAGGCTAAGATGGGAAATTGGATACAAACTGAGTGAAATAGCAAGACCCCATCTTTTAAATAAAGTCTAAATTATAGTAAGTTTTTATTTAACTTTGATCTCTACACACACAAATAAAGCAAATAAGGGATTACTCCAATTTGTCCTGTCCAAGGACAACATTTTACCAAGATGGTAAAAGTTTTTTAAGTACATGTTACATGGTTCTTTGAGTACACTGGATGGGACTGCCAACACTAAGAACTAATGCAGATACTCTAGGAGAAGAGCATAGGGGTTGGGAGTGGGGACCACTGATAGAGTCACCGCTTGTTAGCATGTGAGTCCCAGATGCTCAGCCCAGGGTATACCAAAACCAGAGTAAAACCAAACAAAAACGTGACTTGAAAACCTAAGCTCCAAGGTAAACTCAAACTCTTCATGCACTCAGCCTCGTACTGCGGGGTCACAGGCACGCACCACTGTGTCTGGCTTCCTTTTATATTTATGTAAAATTCTGAGGTACAAGTTGCAGGTGAGACTTACTTTAAAACTGTTAATGAAACTTCAAACAACATAGAGTTGTTAATAAGTGAATTAAGTAATAAAGTAAAAGCCTCTTTGATTTTTGTGTTAACATTAGAATATAGCCACTTCTACTAAAACATTTAAAAATATTCATAACACATTCCAAAAACAATAAAGATACTTACTTTAAGAAATCAAAATTGTGAATGGCATCATTCCAGAAATATCTTATGCTATGGTGGGTAAAATAACGCATCTGTAGAACACACATAACATTAAATCAAAAGGCTTCTATCAAACAAAACAAACTTTCTCTTAAACCTAAAGTTTTTGGGGTAGGGGTTGGGAGGAGGAGGGAAGGGAAATTGCAGTTGGAATGTAATATATAAAAGAATAAAAAACAAAAACCAAAATACAAAAAACAAAAACCCTCAAGTTTTATTTAGTGACAGGTATTTTATAAAGCATGTAATTTTATTTCAAGCAGTAACTGAAATGTAAGATTCTAATGTATCTTTCATAATGTAGAATGTAAGTAACAGTTTCTCACAGCGTTGACACTCCATCACAGTACCTGTTGTGACTGACTTTGTGAGTATTTATTCATTTCACATCTATTTTCTTCAGTCAGATGAACAGCATGGCCATTAGAAACCTTATTAACTAAAGACTTTGCATTCAAATTTGGTTGATTCTCCAGAGAAAGAAAGTGAATTTTTGCACAAAACCATATTCTAAATTCATCCTTAGAAGAAAGGGGAAAGGTCAGTTAATTAATATTAAATATATATATTAAACACTGCCTAAATCTTTATGTAAATGCTATTATTTACAAATTTAGTCATCTCTTGCTGATATGGTACTATTTCACATTCACTTAATAGGAAAAATTTATCATCAACTCTTGACACACTTTACCAATACTATCAATAGATTTATAAAAGTTCACAATTCTTTAACTTAATCACATATATATTGAATATTAAATATTACAACCTCTTAAAAAATGCTTCCAATTAAGGTTCTAAAGAAATCGCTTAAGATGTAACATCACACTCAACAGCTGGCCTAGTCAACGAGGTGTATGAATATATATAATATATAATATTATATGTAATATATAATATACACATATATATATAATCCTAAAGGGCCAGGACCTTAAGTATCTAATGCCGTGGATCATGAAGCACTGTAGGAGGACAGCTTCATCAGCTTTAAGACTCCTTTCAGCCTAATCACTGAAACAGTATTCACATCAAAGCCATATTTAAACATATTAAACATTCCTTATCATGTCCTAGCAATAAAGTCCAAGTTACTTATTCTACACAGTTTATACAAAGCCACTATTTTACTCTCTGAACAATCAGCTACTAGTAAATACAGCCATGGACTTACAGTCGTCCTGAGAAGCACCACTTCACAGTCTTTAACTGCAGCTCTAACACACGTGGCCTTCACTCGCCACTCAGGCATCCAGTAGAGGAGGAGGAGGAGAAAACCACCAGTACAAATCACCCCTACACAAACCATGGCAAGCTTCCAGCGGCATAAGTTATAGCCATGTATCTCCTGCACAGAAATGGCAATCACATGATGAGCAAATGATAAGGCAGATAAACTAGCATTTGCTCTCAGTTATGTACTATTTTCTTTGCATAGTAACTGTATTTTCTCAACTGCTAATTTTCCTGTTATTTTCAATAAGTTCACTGTACAAATTTTAGACTTAATAGTAAAATTTGTTAATCACGTATTGTATTTATGTCTAATAATTCTTTGCTACTAACACAGCATATATATAATGTGCATGGGTATCTTGCCTACTGTCTATACACCGTGTGTATAAAATGTCCAGAGACCAGAGGGGTCACGGGATGCCCCCTGGAAATTCAGTTACAGATGGCTATATGCCCAATGCGGATGCTGAGAATCAAACCTGGGTCCTCCAGAAGAGCATCCAGTGCTCTTAACCACCCACCAAGGCAACTCATCAGTCCTATTCCTTGTAATTTTATCATTTCATTTTTAAAAGCATAAGTCTTCATAAAGTTTTTATTCTGCAACCACTTATAGAAAACTGTAGACAGTTCCATCCACTTTCCCCTGACCCTAACATCTGGTGCTTCTGTCAAAAATTGTTCCTGTACTAACAGTTACACTCTGAATTTCACCAGTTTTTCTACTTACATCTTGTTTCATGACATTGCATTCCTGACTGACTGGACTGGACTGACAGATGGATGTACGGACATACAGACGTACGGACAGATTGAGACAGGGTCTTAGACTGTTGAGATGGCTCAAATGTGTACGTGCTTGCCATGAAATGGGGTCTCGCACAGGTAAGTGAAAGTACCCAAGGCTGGCCTCCATTCCTGCTTCTCTGTCTCCTACATCTAGAATTACAAAGCATGCACCTCCATGCCTCTCTGCCCTGCACATTCCCTTTCAGTAGGTTTTGTTTGTTTTAAGTGACTTGGAAATTGTTCCAATGTCACACCATTAATTAACTTTACAAGGGCTACCAAATACAACATTTCAAATTATTGAAGGCCTAGTTAGGTGTAAATTTCAAGCAATAGAAATTATTTATCCCCATGGCAACATCTGAAATATATTACAACTTATTATTCGATGTGGTGGTGTGTTGTGAGTTATCTGTATTTTGATGCTAATTCCACTGCCCCAAGGACGGCTGCCTAGTCAGTACTCAGGACTCAGGTGACTTCACCAGATCCTTCTCCCCACTGAATTTGTAAAATACAGGTGAGGGGCAGGTACAGGATAGAAGGAGGCCTGTCATTGGAGGAGAAGGAAGGATGGATGGGAGAGAAGTTTGAAGGAAGAGAAGACTGGAACAGAAAGGAGAAGAGACAGGAGGAAGAGGGAGAGAAGCCATGGCAGGTGATGTTAAGATTCCACTATTTACAGGTTGTTATTAATGTTCTTAGGGGATGGATGGTACTGGGCGTTGTATGTTTAGGTGGGCAATTATATCTTATCAATTGGATCTAAGGTTATTGTGTTGTCTGTTCTTTCATGTGTAGATTTAAGTGTAATGGAGTGTGGGGCCGCTGATTTGGGCTGCCAGGGAATTGGAACATGTGCTTCTGACAAGATATCCAGCAGATATCTGGGGCACTGCGGTGCCGGACCTAATAGGGATAAAAGACAACCTTACCTTTTTTATTTTTTATATTTTTACAATAACAGTGGTGATACATGTCTATAATCTCAGCACTTGGAAGCCTAACACGGGAAAGAAAATGTGAGTTTGAGCACAGCCTGAACTATACAGCAAGGAGAAAACTTTATCCTATGATTATTTTAAAGTCATCTACTTCACCTAACAAAAAACCGAGTTTTTGTTTTAACTGAGCTGAATTTTCACCTTTATAAACCACGATTTTTTTTTTTACTTGGGGAACCAGCAAGATGTCTCAGAGACTAAATATGCTTGCCATGCATGCTGACCTGAGTTCAATCACTAAAACCCATACAACTTTAAAAACCTACAAAACTCCTGAAAGTTGTCTTCTGACATCCACCACATGCACCCATGGCACATGTGTACCTACACCAACAGCCAGGTGTGGTGGCACCTGGAAGGCACTCCCAGAACTAGGGAGACCTGGTCTATAACAAGTCCCAGGATAGCCTGAGTTACACAAAGAGACCCTGTCTCAAGGAGGGGGTGGGAGAGACAGAGACAGACAGACAGATAGAGACCTTATTTGGGATACTTTAGCACTAGCTAACACTTTAAATCACCACATAAAGAACCACGTCTTCAGGGGTTGGGGATTTAGCTCAGCGGTAGAGCGCTTGCCTAGCAAGCGCAAGGCCCTGGGTTCGGTCCCCAGCTCCGAAGAAGAAAAAAAAAAAAAAGAACCATGTCTTCCCCCAACTGCTATCAGTTTACACGGGAAAGGGGAACTGAGTATGACGGCTTATGCGTCCCATCACAGCACACTCAGGCTAAAGCAGAAGGGTTGCCATAAACCGGAGACTAGTCTGGGCAACAGTGTATTTAGATCAGCCGGGAAAACAAAATGAGACCCCGGGGAACAACAAACCACCTTAAGAGTAGATTGCAGGCTCAGCAGTAGAGACCAATAAAACCAAACTTATCGCATCTTTGAAGGCTCCTTGCCTCACACTGTCCTGTCAGGATATTGTTTCCCTTTTTTTTTTTTTTAAATGAGTACACTGTCGCTGTCTTCAGACACACCAGAAGAGGGCATCAGATCTCATTACAGATGGTTGAGAGCCACCATGTGGTTGCTGGGAATTGAACTCAGGACCTCTGGAAGAGCAGTCGGTGCTCCTAACCGCTGAGCCGTCTCCCCAGCCCTTTGGCCCTACAAGTCTTGCATATACATCATGGTCTCCAGCTTTGTGTTTCTGTGGGCTTCTGGGTGCACAGCACGGGTCTGTGTCTATGGCTGCTCTCTGTCTCCCCTTGGGCTCCTTTCCTTCTGCTTGCTTTGTCCTACTCTCATCTGCTGTTGTATTTATCTTATAATATTTTGCTTTATTGTTATCCCTTAGATGTCTTTTCATTTTTCTATTGAGACAAAAATGGGGTAGATCCAAATGGGAGAAGTAGAAGGAACTGGGAGGAACAGAGGGAGGGGAATATATGGAATGGGAAAAAAAAGAAATCTTTTCAATAAAAGAAAAAATTGAAAAGTAATGAAACTGTCAAAAGAAGGAGAAGAAGAAGAAAAAGAAGGAGTGGGAGGGGACAGAGGAAGAGAAAAAAACCATCTGGAACCAAGTGGATTTTGCTCAAGTTCTGTCATTTATTCATATATATATATAATACTCCAATATATCATATATGAATAGTATATATATAATATTCCAATGTTCTACTTTAACCTTCCCATTAAGTCACATAGCTATGAAATACATCTAAAATTACTCTTTTCTCAGGATAAGTGCTTAGGTATTCTAAAGTCCTGCCCCCACTTCAGGATGAAACTCTTTAAGCTGCAGGAGAGGCATGCTTCTGATGGACAAAATAAACTGGTGATCCATTGTTCACTATGACTAAACTACAAGAGAAAATGAAAACCTTCAACAATTAAAATAAAAACAAACAAAAACCCTGAAAATCTATATACTAAAATCCAAACTATGCAGGCCTGGAGAGATGGCTCAGTGGTAAGGGCTGCTCTTCCAGAGAACCAGGGCTCAATCCCAGCACCCACATATGGCAGCTTGCACCTGTCTAACTCTAGCTGTGGGGCTTCTGACACCTGAAACAAACATACATGTAGGCAAAAAAACCCAATGCACATAAAAATGAATTATTTTAAAACGTCAACGAAAAACCTCAATTCAAATAACCAAAAATAAACAATAAAACCCAATGTCAGGACACAGAGAAGCATAACTTTAATCCCACCATTAGATAAGCAGAGGAAGGCAGATCTCTGAGTTTGAGGCCTGTTCTACAGAAAAAGGTCCAGGACAGCCAGGGTTACTCAGAGAAACCCTGCTACCATCACTACTGCTCACTACTTCAAGTCAGGCCAGGAACAACAGAACAAGTTCCAGACCAGCTGTGGCTTTACAGTGAAGACTTTGTTGTCTAAAGCAAAGAAAACACACACACACACACACACACACACACACACACACACACACACAAACACACACACACACACACATACCCCTTAGTAAGGATACAAAAATTCTGATTCATGGGAGTGGGTGTTTCACTGGAGCCTCAGTACATTAGGTGGACAAACAGGCCACCACTGTGGTACCCCCCAGTCTATGTTGGTTTTCCTTTAATTGTATCCTTTTATTCCCGAGAAAATTATGAAAGTTGGTTACCATTTCATCTTCTTGTCCCTTGTTGATAATCTTCCTTTCTTCTTTGTCCATTTCTACAGTGGCTTGAGAGGTGCTGTGCTTCACACAACAGGTGAAGATAACTGCAAGAAAAGAAACAAATGTTGGGAGCTAGAGATGGCTCAGCAATTAACACTGGCTGCTCCTCCAGAGGTCCTGAGTTCAATTCCCAGCAACCACATGGTGGCTTCACAACCATCTGTAATAAGATCTGATGCCCTCTACTGGTGTCTGAAGACAGTGACAGTGTACTCACATAATATATCTTTAATTAAAAAAAAACAAATGTTGGCTTTCTTTAAAAACAAATCTTGGACACCAACAGAACTAGATGCTAAAACCCCACTGCTGATGACACCACTCATGGAGAAATCAAGTTGGAACTGAGCTAGAAACAGTCCCCGGTGAGTAGCTTTCCTACCACCAAAAGGTGCTGTGCAAGCTGCTACTGGAGAAAACCATCAACGGTCAAAACCCAGATATACACTCTGCACTACAATACCAACCTGTCAGGTAAAACATCCTCACGAAATCTAATAGGGTCATGACTGTTACGTACATAACCAACCACTGATTGGATTTGGGACTCATTCCACACACAGGATGGAAAGCATGCTTTGACCTGTAAACCTGTCTAAAGCCCATGTCTGGGGAAGTTTCAGACCCTTTAGTAATGAACCTATTATTCTTGTTTTGTTCAAACTACCTCCAGTTGTTTTCTTGGACAGAGAAACATCTGCAGTTAGCAAAGCGATACATAACTGGTAGAATAAATGTTGAGAGCTCCAGCCCTAAACACTTAGGACAACTATTTCACCCACTCCAAGGCTGAAAGAACACCACGAAATTATAGGGGGCTGGAAAAAAAAAAAGAGAAACAAACAAAAGTATGAAATACTATCCACAACACATGACATGACAGCTGTACTCACTAACTCCCAGTAGCAAATCCCATCGATATTTCCTCATGGACAGAGAGTCATGAGACCCCCATCCATCCCCGAGGAGCTATTGGCAGCTAATGGCTGCTAGGGGAAGAGACCATTTCTTCAGTTGAATGGCCATTACTAAGTTACCTGATCAACCCTAATTAAACTCAATGGATAATAGCAAAACAAAAAAGTAGATGAAAGCAAAGGGCTTGCTGAGAAAACATGTTCTGAAGTGGAAGATAAGACAATGGGGGAAGAGAGAAAGGATGGGTATGTGAAAATCCATACACATTAGACATGGGCATGAAATTATCAAAGAATAAGTTATCCTAAAAACAAAAACAAAATCTTTTAGTATATACCAGGTGTCATAGCTCCTAACTTTATCATCTCAGCCCAGCACTTGGAAGGTGTGAGCACATCTGTAAAATCAAGGCCAGCATGTCACACTTGATGTCACACAGTGAACTCCAGGACAACTGGAGTTACATAGTAAGACTGTCTCAATAACAAACTTTAATTTTTTTTTTTTGTTTTTTGTCTGCTTTGGTTTTGTTTTTTTTTTTTTTTTTCTTTTTTTTTTTCGGAGCTGGGGACCGATCCCAGGGCCTTGCGCTCGCTAGGTAAGCGCTCTACCGCTGAGCTAAATCCCCAACCCCGGTTTTGGTCTTTTGAGACAGGGTTTCTCTGTGTAGCCCTGGCTGGTCTCTGTGCTGGGATTTTATACCACCACCTGGCCAAACTGAAACTTTAATTTCTATTACCTTGGCAAGAAAAGGGGCCGTGCTTTACAGTTTACAAATTTCTTTAGTAATCTCCTCCTCTCCCCTTTTAAGTAATCTCTTTGGCTAGTTGTCAGTGAACTCAGTGAGTTTTCACCCTAGACTTAGGGTGAAAGAACACAGAGGAAGGAACAATCAGAGGACTGCTCAGTGTGCCTGGAGTCATACAGGGTTGGTTAAGTGTTATCCTAATAAAATGTGTTAGGAGTTACTATTGTGTGTGTATTTCTTAGGTACACAATCTCTCCTCTCTTCTCTGCTCTCTTACCCTCTTCTCCTTTGTCCCTTCTCTCCCCGCTCCCCATCCCCCTTCCCTCCCGTGCTCATGGCTGGCCTTTACTTCTCCCCTCCTCTACTCTTCTTCTCTCATTAAACCTTTCCACGTAGGGAAAAAAAAAAAAAAACAATCTCTTAAGGTCTGGACTTGCTGGTACACACCTATGACCCCAGCATCCGGGAGGCAGAGGCAGGAATCATGAATGAGCAGACTGAGCTACTTGACCCTTCCTTTCCCCCACACCCCCAAACCCTCCCCACACCCACCCCCCACTCCCACACCCACACCCACTCCCACACCCACTCCCACACCCACATGCTGTGAGCTTGGTTTCCTGGCTGCTGCTTGATGCTTTACAGTGAATTTAGTTCTTCTGTAAAGCCTTTTAGACCAAAGTAGATGAATAAGACTCCCCTAACACTAAGGGATGAAAAAAAAGAGTATTTCTCTCAGAAATTAAATTATTATATATCAAAACTGCAGGAAGTATGGATTAAGGAAGCATACTGAGTTTTATGATCGTAAGTAGTAGAGAGTCAACAACTGGCATGTCACTGCCACTGCAGAACCAGCCTGCATTATTTCTGAGGGGCTGGAGAAATGTATGGAGGGCCTGGCTAGGGAAGTGTATGTGATAACTAAGTGTTCTCCCACCCAACTGCATCTGTTTCCCCAGAAGACTTCCAGAGAATTTAACCAACCAGGTTGAACAAATATTTGGGAAGACAAAGCACTAGTACTAAACAAATACCCTTTTTTCTTGTCATGAATAGCAAAGGAATACACATAGGTTAAAATGCAAATAGCCTACCACTTTATACAAATGATTAAGCACCTCAGACTTTAGTCCCTGGCAAAGTCCTGGCAGTTACATAACAAATTCCAATGGCCAGTAACATTTAAATGATCAGTTCTAACCTCTTCCCTGGCTGGCCTGGAGCTTACAGTGCAGACCAATGGCCCAAGTTTTTGATCTCACCCCCCTTTTTCACCCTATCTCTCCTTTCCCTCCTTTTGTGGGATTATAAAGAAATGAACCAGTATGACTAGCTGAAATTGCCATTAAAATTCAATGCTCTCATTGAGCCTGTTTACTATTTTAAAAATATTTCCCTAAATTTCCTTAACAAGTTGACCTTATTTTAACATTGAGTTTATTCCCAAAATCTTAAACAGTTAAAAAACGTAGCAAGGAATACTCCAATTATTTGAGTTATCATGTGGTGATTTAGTGGGTAGGACAACCGATACTTAAATCTTCCTCAGCAATCACTGACCACAGTATACTGCAGCTCCTTATACAGAATTACTTCTCTATGAGTCAACTGCTTTAAGACAAAAGTAACAGCTTAACAAATTCTACTAAAGTTAGCAAAGTGATAAAATTAATTTAAATATAAAATTGTTCTAAAAAATAATCCATAGTCTGAAGCTATCTCATTAACTTTAAATATATACACCTCACAAGAAATTACCAAGAATTAAACCCTTCAAATACACTTGGAAAACTCATAACCCAACTGTGCTTGTGCTTACATCTAAAACATACAGATTGTAAACGGATAACTAAACGTAAGTGCTTATATAAATAAACCTTTAACATTACAAGGACTCCATAAAGACAATGAACAATAAAAAAATCTTAAAAATACAAATGTCCTCTTCCTCTTCCCCTCTTTCTCCTCTCTTTCTGTCCTTCTCTGTCACCTTTCTCTGTCTGCCCCCTTCACCAGGTCTCAATAAAGTTTCCTTTAAACTAAAAAATACATATACATATATACATACACACAAATGTAACCAAGTTGCATATTAAATGTGTTTTTCACACATCTAAGACATGTGAAGCATTAACAAGCTTTGAAAAGGTGGCTTGCATTTTTTCTTCAATCAAGTCAATTTCTACATCACAGAAAAAGAATTTTTTTCTTACCAATAGCATTATACCATTGCTCTTCTCCGATCCTGACACATCAGCTTTCAAAAGCTGGCTCTTCATATAAAATAAAACCATAAAAATCCACACAAACATTAGAATTTTATACCAAATACTGGTTCTGTTTAAATTGCTTTAAAGATGATTATGATATTAAAATTTAGGACTTTTTAATTCAGCAACTTTAAATTGGTTTTAGAAGATATGCCCTTCTGTTCTTTGCCACTGGCAGAACTCCTATTTGAATAAACCCTCTCCTGCCAGCACACACAGGTTCCGGCCTACAGTGCACGCCTGAATCCTGATGTTATCTAACAGTAAAGGTCTAGGCTATTGTCCTTAACCAAACCCTTCCTTGAATTTATAATGAAATGGATTTACTTCATCAGGAGAATAAAATGCAGGGGAGGACAAAGTGAAGCTATCCGAAATAAAAGTCACTGAGTTTAATATAATGCTTACTCTCCCGCACATACATTCCATAGTTTAAGAACTACTGAAATTAGTCTTTAGCCTGTTCTAGAAGTTGATGAGAGCTTATTTTCTCAAACAAGACAAACTGGCATCAACTTGCAGAGAACATCATAGACATCTTTGCTTTCCATGAGCAAAATACTGTAATAGTTCATCTGAGTCAAATGTGGTGTATACATCTGTAATCTCAGCATTCAGGAGACTGAGGTAGAATAATGAGTTCAAGGTCAGTCTGAAGCTATCGCAAAATAAAATGAAAAATTTTAAACCTGCCTAGAATTCCCAAAGGATTAATTTCACAAGAAGCTTTACAGAGTCATCAGTAACTTAAGTAAAACTTGAAGCAAAGCAATTTTAAGTATTATATTTTGTTTTCTTTTGTGAAGACTCCCATGTAGCCCAGGCTGGTCCTGCACTTCCTATGTAGTTGCTTCTGACCTCCATATAAGTGCTACATATATACGCTCCCCCTGCCCCACCCCATAACATATGCCCACAAATAAAAAAATTTTAAGCAGACATTTACCCCTCCTTTTTTGAGATAAGGTCTCTCCATATAGTCTAAACTGCTCCTAATCTCTTGCCTTAACTTTCCTAGGGCTGAGATTACAAGCATTTACTACCTCACCCAAGTAAAAACCAAAGGACACCAAAAGGGATACTTCAACAAATACCACAACTGGCATAGACTTTCAAATTTACTGTACCCACAACAAACCCACAATTCAAAATGTGCATGCCCTGGTTCTAACTCAACCCAACAAACGATCTTTATTCTACTATCTATATAAATACCTATGTAAAAAGATTAACGAAATTTTAATCCTCCAACCATAGTAAGCGAACAATTGACAGTGCTGAGGACAGAACTCAACTTCAAATCAGCTCCTAACATAACAATAAAATGACATAATATAGCTTAATGAATACATGGAAATTTTACAAAGATACCAGCTACATTTTAACAAAGGTTTACTCAATACCCACTGTATCACTTCCCATCTTAGACTTTCTCTTATAATACATGCTTTTGTTTCTGTGTTTAGGCTTAAGGAAGACTATTGTGTCCAATATACACCAAACTAAGACTGTATTTACATTTGTCATGTGAAGTTTTTGCATTTTTTTCTGTGTTAAGGAGCAACACAAGAGGTATAACAAAATAAGTTATAATTAGGCCACACAGTATTACCCATGTTGGGATTTAATATAAAGAATGAGTTTAGCCTACACTATATCACTTTATTATATACTATTTTTTAAATAAGCATTTTTATTTAGAGGTATTCCAAATGGTTAAGACTGTCCTCATGAGACAAAATAGTTCATCTGATAAAGCTTGGATTGGTTAATCAACTAATTAATTTATATTTTAAGACAATATCATATAACCTAGGCTGGCCCTCGACTCCCTATGCAACTGCGGCTGGCCTTGAACATGTGACCCTCCTGCCTCTACCTACCTCCAGAGTGCTGGGATTGTAGGCATACGCCACACCACCCAGTTTAGTCTGCATTTTACAGTGTCTACTTAAGAAGGAAGGGGAATCAGAAGACAGAGTTAGCTGGTTTTACCCAGAAGGAAGATTGAATGATGTATACATAAATCCTAAAATCTCCACTCTCTTTGCCTAGATCTCATCTGAAGTCATTTTACCTTTGGCATTTTTAAAGCTATTTCTTTAACAAGCACATTGCCTTTTATTTGTTCTGTTTTCTTTTTCTAATATAGAGCCTCCCTGTAGGACAGGCTTGCCTACAACTCATAACCCAGAGTCACAGAAGCTCAGCAAGCGCTCTACCACCAAACTACATACAGTGAGTTAATTTTCTTTCTTATCTACGTTTTGGTTCAGCTGAGTAAATGTTAATAGCGACCCATAATACAAATATGATAAGTAGCAGCATATTTTTTATTTTGTTCTTTAAGACAGGGTTTCTCTGTGTATCCCTGGCTGTCCTGGAACTCACCTATACACCAGGCTGGCCTCAAACTCAGAGATCCACCTGCCTCTGCCTCCAGAGTGCTGGGATCAAAGGCCTGTGCCACTACAGCCTGGCTACAAATTCTTGTTTTTTATTGAATTAAGTAAGCAAGTGCATCACCATATTTAGAGAAAAAGAAACTGAGTGCAGTAGTACATATTTTAATGCCAGCCCTCAGGACACTGAAAGTTCTTTGTTGAGTTCAAGGTCAGCCCATTCTACAGTGAGTTCTGCAATGCAACAGCCAGCCAGGGCTATACACAGAGAGACAAAAGAGCCAGGGTGGTGGTGGTACATACTTCTAATCCCCGCACTGGGGAGGCTGAGAGGCAGGTAGATCTGTAAGTTCAAGGCCAGGCAGTCTACAGACCTATTTCCATATTTCCAGGAGAATATAACTTCCCTACCCTCCAAAGCAAACAAAATGAAAGGCACAGAACAGGAGTCTCGGCTTTAACTTGTCCACAGAAGACAATCACTAAGAACTGTTGAGAGCACCCCCTTCGCTTATCCTGGTCTCAATCTCTCCACTACTACAATACAAGGCTGGTGAAATAACACCCTAGGCTGGATTCAACCATGAAAAAGTTGTGCCTGAAGAACACAGGCAAATGGGGCTGGAGACATGGCTCAGCGGTTAAGAGCACTGACTGTTCTCCCTACAGGTCCTGAGTTCAATTCCCAGTAACCACATGGTGGCTCACAACCATCTGTAATGAGATCTGATGCCCTCTTCTGGTGTGTCTGAAGACAGCTACAGTGTACTCATATACATAAAAATAAATAAATAAGTCTTTAAAAAAAAAAAAAAAAAAGAACACAGGCAAATGTAGTGACACAATGTCTTCGATCCCAGCACTCGGGCGCAGAGGCAGGTGGATCCCTATGAGTTCAAGGCCAGCCTGGTCTACATAATAAGTTCAAGGACATCCACAGCTATATAGGGACCCTGACTCTTGAAAAAAAGGAACCAAAGCAAAGCATGGGCACTCCGTACCACCTGCAGTTGCATTCTTTCACCTGTAGGTGGCAGTCTAAGATTGTGAAGGAAAAAGAATGGCTGGAATTAACTAAAATGTTCAGTGATTAGAGATAAGGTATTATACACCAATTTGTTCAGTCAATATGAAAAGGAGTTGCTTTTGAAGTATTTCCCCATAGTGTGACAAGACATACGACAAAAACCATAATGAGGGCTAGGCATGATTGACACGGGTCTTTAAAATCCCAGCACTGGGAAGCAGAGACAGGCAATCTGAGATCAAGGCCAACCAGGACTCAATAGTAAGACCCTCTCAGAAAAACAAAAATAGAAAGGGGGGGGGGGAGAGACAGCCTGCCTAAACTATATGGTAAAATAGCCATTAAATTTGTGATGAAAACCAAGAAATAGGCAAGGCACACCATAACACAGAGACTAAAAGTGGATTCTGAGGGTAGTAGGGAGGAACACTAATTAAAACAAAGTATAATGACTTGTATGTCATAATAATGACATAATAATAATGAAATCGACTATAGATCAACTCAAGATTACAACAGGAGGAGGAGGAGGAGGAGGAGGAGGAGGAGGAGGAGGAGGAGCCGCAGCGGCTGCCACCTAGCACGGCAGCGGCACACACTGGAATCTCAGCATTCTGCAAGTGGACACCGGGAAATCTGCTACTCAAGCCATCCTCAGCTGCACGGGACTTCTGACACCAACATGGTAAACTACCTAAAACTGTCTCTTCAAAGGTAAAACAGACAAACGAACGATCTGGGCATCATGGCTACCCAGAACTGGGGGAGATCTCTGGCCAGCCTGGTCTACCAAGTGAGTTTCAGGACAACCAAGGCTACACAAAGAAACCCTGTCTTAAAAAATGAAAACAGATTTTGGGTCAGAAATGGTAGTGCATACTTGTAATACTTGAGAGGCTAAGGCAAGAAGAACACAAGTTTAAGCCAGCCTGGGCTACATAAAATCCTTCCTGTCTCTTACAGATCAATAAAAAGAGTATATATAACTTGAGTTTGATACCCAAGGAAAGAAAGGGGAAGGGGAGTGGGGGAAAAAAAGAATCCATACTATCTTTTTAGAAAACCAACTGGGGGGCTGGAGAGATGGCTCAGTGGTTAAGAGCACCCGACTGCTCTTCCAGAGGTCCTGAGTTCAATTCCCAGCAACCACATGGTGGCTCACAACCATCTGTAAAGAGATCCGATGCCCTCTTCCGGTGTATCTGAAGACAACTACAGGGTACTATATATAATAATAAATAAAAAAAACTTAAAAAAAAAAAAAAAGATCGCAAAGCATTTGACATTTAAAAAAAAAAAAAAAAAGAAAACCAACTGACAGCATCTTTAAATTTAAAAAATATATACCTAAATCTAACAATTCTAATAAAAATTGTTTTATGGATAAAACAATCCTACTGTACTATTTGTAACAAAACCTAATTCCCTTACAATCTGTTGTGTGCAATGTGTGCCAACAGAATGTATGAATAGATCTGAAAGTAAGACAAACGAGTCCAATCTATTTTAGAGACCAGGATAGCTCTATACAAGAAAAAAAATGACTAATCTGCAACTTTTGTAGCAATCAAATAGTTGCATATGTGTATTTAAAAACAAGCGAAGAGACAGGAATGGTGGTGTTGTATGGCTTTAATCCTAGCACTCTGGAGACAAAGGCAGGCTGATCACTGTGAGTCCATGTCTTATATTACTAATGCATTTTAAATAACTAAAGTAATAGCATGCACAGAAAGGACTCAAAATACAAGCAGGAGAGTGGACGGAAGAGCCAGGCTAGAAAAGGGGGTACAGAACAGTGACAGGAAAAGACGACGGCTTCAGAGGATCATATTCCTAAATCTTGTTTGGGAGATAGAAACCCCGGAAATCTCTAAGACAAGGCCCCATATACCACAAACTGACCTCCAACTTGTAGGGTATGACCTAGAATTCCTGAAACTAGGGTCCTCCTGACTCCAGTGCCTGGTTTATGGAGGGGATTAGGGAAGGGACCCAAGCTACACTTACAGCACCTCAGTTACACACACACACACACACACACACACACACACACACACACACACACACACACACACACTTCATTAACATTATTGCACTGCTTTCAAAAAACCAAGATTCGGTGTTTTATTCATGCTGTTTACTACAGTATGATTCATCTTTCACTCTCCCAGGCTTGCTGATTTGAAAGTCTAATCACAAAGAAGCATGAAATCAGCAGGACATTATTCTTTACAAAATAACAACTGTAATAAGAACTCAGGTCAACTATACACGTCTAAGGAGGAGAAAGTTGTATGTTGAAGTAAGAGCTGATTATAATGGACAGGTGGGCCTTTAACTCTCCATCTTCCTGCTTCAGCTTCCCAGGATTAAAGACATATACCTGGCTTATGTGAACTTTAGAAATTGTATGAGTTTGTTTTTCTGCTTTATTCCTTTTCTCAATTAAAAATCTGCTATGTTGATTCACTGCAGTACAGAAGACCTCAAACTATAATCCATGGATAGTATAAAAATATTCAGGTAGCAAAGGACAGCTCAGGCTACCTAGTACGACCATGCCTTTGAAAAAATAAGGAGTAAAGGGCACACTGGCGCTTTCATTTAATCCCAGCAGTCAAGAGGCAAAAGCAGGCAGAGCTCCCTGCCTACGCTGTGAGAGAAGGCTAATCTGGACAGGTATATTCAGCCTAGAAACCACATTCATGGGCATCTACGAAACTACTGATACTGCCATTGTTATGTTGTAGTTTGTTGTTTGAGGTGCTGGGGACTGAACACAAGGTCTCACCCACACCGAGCAAGCAATATACCACTGGATACTCAAGCACAATTCCAGGCCTAAGTAGTAGCTTTTAAAAGACAAGCATGAGATTAAACTACATTAAAAGGCTTTACCAACAAGTTTTTTAAAAAATGACACTGACATACTTTCACATGATTATTTTCTAAAAATCCACTAAACCAATTGTTGCTACAAATAAAGCTGAACCATTTACTATGAGAAAAACAGTAACCAGGCTTCCAAGATGGCCCCCAAATGCCCTTTCTACCTCCCTCCCCCAATTCTGCTTAACTGCAGTTTACATTGTACCAGCCTAAATAGAAAGGCAAGCAGACTTACCAAACTACTGCTTCCTAAGATCACGTAATTGTTAATGTCCCCTGGGGTGTCTTTGTTACAATGTCCCTGGGGACAAAGTGTAGCACTACTGGAATGTCTATGATGGCAACGACCACCCATCAGCTTTCTGATCTCTCATTTTCAGACCCACAGATTGAACCTTTCCATCCTTTTTTAGAGACAGTTAAAATTCAACCTTTCTTTACAATATCCCGCCCCTCAAACTTTTCAATTCGTTCTACCCTTTAATGATTTGTTTAAAGCAAGAAATTTACCAGTCACCCTACACTCCACTATTTTATACCTCCTCCTACATCTATCTAACTGGGCATCATTTCGTCTATCCTTCCTCACTCCACTCACCAGCCTTCTCTCCACAGAAGCGGTTCCACTTCAGGTCCTTTTCCAAATCTTCCTCATTCACATCTATATGTACACCAACCATGACTTCTCCCTGTGTAGTCTCAATAGCTTGTCACTATCTGCAATGCCATTTCCCAAATTAGTGAGAATACATCCAAAGATTACATTCAAAATACATTCAAAAGACTCCCTGCTCATAAAAATTGAATGGTAGTTTAAAAGTTTAGAATGCTGTTCTTCAGCTCGTGTCTGAAGTCTCATAATGCAAAATATGTATTTCTTTCTCTACCACTGTGGAAGAAGGGTCCAAAGTAAAAAACTAATTACAAGACTTGTAAAGAAGCCTTTACAGCCACTTTCCAACTGCTACCCTTCACACTTAGAAACTTCACATCCCTTTCACAAAGAGCACAATTTGCAGCTCTTCAAATGGCTCTACCACTTCCTGACTCCATTCTTCTCTATACAATACTCCTTCTGCCAGGACCGCCTTCACAGACCTAGTCAGCCGAGAAGCCAACTCAAGTCACTACACTTTTGACTGTTCTTTCCGTCTTCTTCTGGCACCCACTATTTTTTCCCACTACACCAAGTGTCAGAGCAGTTACTAAAGACATCAAACTTAGTCTTAAAAGCTTAAGGTATGACACTCAAGCCAGCACCTGGTAATGCAATCAAATGAACGAAATGAGGTAAGACCAAGGTGGAATCTCTTTTTTTATGGGCAAAATCCTACAATAAATTTTGAGTCTGGACATGCTCCACATCTTAACCTATGCCCCTTTCCAACTTAGCCAGATTCCTTCCTGATCTGTATCCCTCCCTATCACAATGTTATGTCCATCAAACTAAATCCTCTATCAAGAGCAGTGCCTCTCAATCTTCCTATTAATGTTGTGGCCCTTTAATACAGTCTCCTCATGGTGTAGTGACCCCCACAACTATAAAATTATTTTGTTGACTACTTCCTAACTGTAATTTTCAATGATTCCTGGTGGTCTAATTGTTAGGATTCGGCACTCTCATAACTGAACTTTGCTACTATTAATTGTAACGTAAATATCTGGATATGTGGATGATCTAATGTGTGACTCCAAAGGGGTTGACAGACAGGTCGAGAATCACTGCTCAAGAGTCATTCTTCTCAGAAGTTTAAATGCATACAGAAGTCACAACTGGGGAGTGGGTAAGAGGGTTCAGCAGGTAAAGCACTTGAAAAGTCCCATGTTAAAGAGGACCAATGCAAAATAATCAGGGCTTGGACCCAGTCTAAAGACAAGCAGACCCCCAGGCTCACTGGCCTCAGAATAATAAAATACATGGTCTCAAAAAAAGGAGATAGAAAGATGGTCCAGTGGTTGATAGCACTGGGTGAAGGATGGTGGCACACACCTTTAATCCCAGCACTTGGGAGGCAGAGGTAAGCAGTTCTGGGCCAACCTGGTCTTCAGAGCGAATTCTAAGACTACGCAGGGGCTCCCTATCTTGAAAAACAGGCAAACAAAAAAAAGCACTGTTGGCTCTTCCAGAGGATCCAGGTTCAATTCTACATAGTGGCTCACACAATCTTTAAACTTAAGTTCCAGAGAATTCAACACTGTCTTCTGGCCTCCATAGGTAGTCACGTACAGGGTACAGACACATGCAGATAAAACACATAATATGCAATATAAAACATTAAAAAATGGGCTGGAGAGATGTCTCAGTGGCTAAGATCACCGACTGCTCTTCCAGAGGTTCAAATCCCAGCAACCACATGGTGGCTCACAACCCTGACCCCCTGATGCCTGATCAGATGCTCTCTTCTGGTGTGTCTGAAGACAGCTACAGTGTACTTATATATAATACATAAATCTTAAAAAAAAAAAAAAAAAAACATTAAAAAACACACACAACAGTAAAGTAGTAGAATAGGGGATGAAGAAATGGCTCAGCAGTTAAACGTATTTCATGCTATTCTATAAGATCCAGGTTTGGTTTCCAGTGCCCATATCGGATCACAACCTCCACCAGGAACCTAGAAAACACACACACACACACACACACACAGAGAGAGAGAGAGAGAGACAGACAGACAGACAGACAGACAGTAGGAGGCTGCAGAGATAACTCAGAGGGAAAGTCTTACTGTATAAGCATTAAGTTCTGAAGCCCCAGGCCCCATTTAAAATCCAGAATTGGCAGAGATCTGTAACCCCAGGGCTTCATAGGGTTTTCTTGCAGACAATCTAGCCAATTAGCAAGCCCCAGGTTCAGTAAGAAACAGTGTCTCAAGAAAATAAGGTAGAAAAGTCACAAAGAAGACACAAAGAATGGGGTTGGGGATTTAGCTCAGTGGTAGAGCAAGCGCAAGGCCCTGGGTTCGGTCCCCAGCTCTGAAAAATAGAAAAGTAAAAAAAAAAAAAAAAAAAAAAGACACAAAGAAGAATGTCAACCTCTGACCCTTATCACCCCACCACCACAGCCCCTCTGCACAAACACAAGTTGTCTTTTGGCCTCCACACAAGTGCGTGCATATATATACACACAATACCTACATATGTTGGCAATTTGTTCTAATCTTCTGGCTCCTAATTTTCTGGCTTCAACTGCCTCTGTGGACCTGTATTGAACTGCATGAACTCAAAGGGTCGCAACTCCACTGCACTGCTTTTTAACCAAACTCACCAACTAGAATTCAGAGATCTGCGTGCTTGCTTCTCACCTGGGTGCTAGCATTAGAGGTGTGAACCACCATGCCTGATCTAAGCTTTTCCTTATCTGAAACTTGCTCTATACCAGGCTGGCCTCTGTCTCCTGGGATTAAAGGTGCATTTCATTCGAGCAGATCACACAGACCTAGAAGGTCTATGATCCTTTGCCAGAGCAGCCACACTGCTAGACCAAAAGTGTCTACATGTATGCACTAACCCAGCTGAGACAGTCAAATAGTGTGAGGAAGGGTAAGAAGATGCAGTGACCCTGGCCACGCACATCTTCTGGGTCTTACCATGAGGTTAAAGTTTAGAAGAGGGCTGGAGTTACCTATTTCTACTAACCAGTCTAGGTCATGGTGTGGTTCCACCGTCTCTTATCTCTAAGGAATTTCTGGATGAGTGGGATGAGTGTCCATCCTCCCTCCTCTCCCCATAGGGGCTTAGGCTTTAGGCTTGCTTTCCCTTCTCCAAACATAAGATTCCTGGGGGAGCTCCAATTTTGAGGAGCCCACTGTTTCGATAGCTCAATGATCGCATGTCTCCTTTTCACCTCTGCCAGGTTAGGTACAGTGCAGAATAAAGACCCTGAAGAAAAGGACACCTACCTGACAAAGACAGGAATTTGACCGAGACCCTTTATTAACATGCTACCATTTCCCTCCCCAGACACCAATGTCTGTAAGGGCCAGTCTAAATAGTCTTACTTCTCAGCATTATTATTTTATACTCTTGGACCTTTGCTTAAGTGCCCAATACTTTTGTAAAGAAAACAAGAAAAACTAAATAACAGTAAACCCAACCTACTATTAAGGTACAATTCAGTCTTTGTAAAACTTTCTTTCATAACTATTCTGTGTGTTACCTGACTGTTCATTCTAAGGGAAGACCTACAGAACATAAGAGAAAGTTCTAATTAACAAAATTAGTCTTATTCCCTAAGGCCTATTTTAATATGACCTATGGATTGGTCTCAGATCTGGTGTTAGAATTGTTCTGTGGAACTCTCCAGCAATTCCCATCCTCAAATAACTTGCTTCAGATATTGCATTGCATTTTTGAACAGATCTCTTCACTTCCATTTTTCTACACTAAGTAGTAATTATCATAAAAATAAATTTGATCATTGTAGTAATCATACTACAATGATTTGTCAATTACTATTCATATACTTTACCCTTTTTTGTTATTTTGTTTTTTGTTGTTTTGTTATTTTGAGCTAGGGTCATGTTAGGTAGTAGCCCAGGCTGGCCTTGACTTTTCAGTGAACCTCCTGTCAACTCCTTGAGATTACAAATCATCATCACAATACCCGGTTTGTTTTGATTTTTTGAGCCAGTCTCAGTAAACTTCACAGGCTGGTTCTGAACTCCTATCATCAATCATCCATGTGCCTCAACTCAGTCCCCTCAGTCATGAACTGCAGGCTCACAGCACTGTGTCCAACCAGACACACTACCTAACCGCACACATTATTTTAGTATCAGTAATGCTGATGTTTTAACTATCTTAATTCTATCAATGGTTACCAGATTATCATTAACTTCAAGACATTCCATCTTTTAAATAACTACTTTACTCAAGATTAAGCTGGGGCTGGAAGAAGGCTTGATGGTTAAGAACACACGCTGCTGCTCTTCCAGAGTACCCAAGTATGATTTCAAATACCCAAGCAGTGCACACCTTCCTGTAACTCCAACTCCCAGGGGTGCTAACACCTCTGGCCTCTGTAGGCATCTGAACTCCTATCACAGACAAACACAGACACATACACATATTTGATTAAAATAAATAAAAACGGGTTAGAGAGGTAGCTCAGCAGTTAAGAGGCCAGGAGTAGTGGCACATGCCTTTAATCCGGAAACTGGGAGGCAGAGGCAGAAGGATCTCTGTACATTCAAGGTTCTTGTTCTACATGGAAGTTCCAGGACAGCCAGGATTAGGGACCCTGTCTTGGAAAAACAAAAAACCAATCAAAAAAGTCATGTTGCTCTAGCAGAACTTGAATTCCTAGCACTCATTCAGAGTCTACTAAAGATCCCAATATGACCCATAATAGTGAAGAATAGTAATCATGGTTTTTGTTGTGATAACAACTGGTTACCTTAACCATTCATAACCCCAGTTCCAGGGGTTGGACGCCCCCTTCTGACTTCCTTAGGCACTAGGCACACATGTGGTACACAAATATACATGCAGGCAAAACACTTATATGTGTTACAAATAAACATTTTTAAAGAATTAAATAATTCCAGAACACTTGGTCTTTTTTTTTTTTTAACCTAAACATATACCTGAATCCTGAACTTCTCTCTCAAAGTAAGAGAAGTATGAAAGACTACATAGTTATTACTCTGCATATTTAGACCAAATTTACTTCGATTAATAGAAAGTCACAAAAAAAGACAGAGGCTAAATCCTGTAACCCACCTCTTAGATCAAGACTTAAACCAGACCAGATATGGCATACAATAGTACTCGAACCAACTGGACAGTCCAAGAATTCCTACTGCACACATGTAACTGAGGTAGTACCAGACTTTAGATATACTGCTTTCTTCTATACATGCATGTCTATGAGGAAGTTTAATTTATAAATTAAGCACAGTAAGGTTATCAACAATAATGAAGCAACTTCACATTATACTATACTGGATGCTATGTAGATATGACCTTTTCTCTTCAAATATCTTAACTAAAGGAAGCAATTTCTAGTTTTTCTTTGGGCAATAGAATTGCTAGCTACATAAATAAGTAGAGATACTTATAATGACTAATAACCAACTTGTAGGAATAGGCAATGAGTGTGCTAGACACGGGCTGATGAGGGTCTAGGCCAGAACAGTGGGACAGTATAAAATTTTATCACTACTCAAAACAACACAAAACTTGAAGTTTCTAGATCAGTAGTTCCCAATGTTTACTTTAAAACAGTTCCTCAGGGTATGGTGATGCCCCCAACCATAAAACTATTTTCACTGTTACTTCATAAATGTAATTTTGCTGTTATAAATTGTAAATGTAAATATTTTGGAGATAAAGGTTCACCAAAGGGGTTGAAGCCCAAAGGTTGAGAACCACTGGCCTAGACTGTATATTTCTGGAATTTTCCATTTAATGATTTCAAACCACAGCTAAACGATCATTAACTGAAACCAGCGAAGGTTAAACTATGGGTGGGAGCTGTACAGAAGGGAAACTATTGCACTCAGAATACACTTTAGCACTAGAACTTTAGAGCACATCAAATTAACAGATGTTACACACTAGATACCTCTGTTTTAAGAGTGTTCTTGTCAATAACTGATAAGCTGCTAACTTCTGCTCAATGTATGGTCTAGTCACATACAAGGTCTCACATTTAGTACTTAGAGTTAGTGCAGGCCACCAAGCATACTACCAAATAACCCTGTCCTAAAATCACAGGTTTATAATCCCAGCTACTTGGGAATCCTAGACAGAATTTTAATCTAAGGTCAGCCAACGGGGACAAATGCATTAAGACTCTACCAACAATCTTACTTAAAAACACAAAGTGGCTGGGCTAGGGATGTAGCTCTGAATAGTGCTTGCCTACCACCTGTGAAGCCCTGAATTCAAATTCAAGTTATCACCAAACACAGAACCCACTTTGTATAAGACCATCATTACCAAGATCACTGTGAAATTCTATTTCCTGTCTTCTAAGCACAATGAATAGGATAAGAAAGGAACCCAGGAAGAGATAGCTGAGGGCTCCCTCCTTCACATGCACTCATTTGCCCTCAAGCCTCTCTCTGGAAAGGGGAAAAATAACAGTTAAGTAACTTACAGGTTAAGGATTTTGAAGACAACCACAACCTACAAGCAGTTCTTATTTCTTGGCTGTATAAGTGTGTAACTAGGAACTTACTGCAAAACCTGTTTCCATAGATACCAAGTATCTATGTTAGGGCCTAGTACATAGTACAATATCAGTAACTACTGCCATTGACAAAGTCAAGTCATTCTCAAATGCCATGAACTCTTTCTATTACAAGTTCTGCTAACTGTCAACACACTTTCTTCCTTTTCCCTTTCCTTTTCTATTTCTTTTATTTTTTTGAGACAAAAAGTCTCTTATAGCCCAGGCTAGCCCTAAACTAAGTCTGTAGCTGAGGATGCTTTTAACTTCTTCTTCCCTTGCACAAATTCCAAGCATTTCACACAACATCCAGGATATTACCCAGGGCCTCATACACAGTAGCAAGCACCTTACCAACTGAGCTACATTCCCAACGGCAAACACTTATTCACGGAAGAATCAGTATTTGAAAAATAAACATTTTGGGCTGGAGAGATGATTCAGTAGAGCGTTGGCTGCTCTTCCAGTTTAATTCCCAGCACCCACATGACAGCTCACAACTACAGTTCCAGGGGATTGGACACCTCACACAGGCATACATTCAGGCAAAACACTAATGTATATACAAGATAAAAATAATTAAAAAAAAAAAAAAGAAGCATGACATGATTATTAAGGATAAAAGAAACCAGCTGAACTATGTTAGTGTTAATATCGGGTAACAGAACCAAGCACCTCATTGGACATGAGTTTTCTTCTATCTATGAAACTATTTTAATACCAATATAGGAATTTATATCATCTCACTCAAACTAATTCTAAATTAAGATTTCAATTTCTGTTATTGGTTGGCCTGGGCAAAGAAATCAATCATAGAACTCCATCAACCTAAAACTTAATCAACTGTTTTCAAAAATATACTGCCACTTAATATTTTCATCTAACTGTACTTAAAAGAAGCAAATAAATTATCACGTTTTCTGCCTAATCCCATAACCAAAACAGGCATTGCTGTTCTAACAATGCTTAAAAATCTCAACTACTCCATCCTCAACCTAATCTAAAGAGAAATGATTGGAGGTGGGGGGGTTGGGTGGGGAGAGCAGATGTTAACACCAGGAAAAGAAATAGTATCCTCTAGGGGAAACTTAGCGGTGCTACCTGTAATACAACTGTTCAGGAGGCTAAAGCAATATCTTTTATTTTTCTTCTACAACAATCATTAACCAACTTACTATTGAAAAAAAAAACAAAACAAAAAAAAAAAACAAACCTTCCAGAAACTGTACTTTTGAAGTTGTTGTTAAACCCTGATGGGATAGAAGTCCACACAATCAATTTTGGAAAGTATAGCCTATTCAGCAAAGCAACAATCCTCCAAAAGAATGTACATATATTCCAAGAAAACAAAACTGATGCCAGTTTTAGCAAAAAGGTTTGGTTCTAATCAAAGATGGAGCGCGTTTAATGATGTGCTGGCCCTTCCAGAATAAAATTACACTGGAGATAGAAAGACAGCTCAGCAGTAAAAAGTGCTTGCTGTTCTTAGTACCTAACCACAGCAGTCAGCTCACAGCCACCTGTAACTCTGGTTTCAAAGGCCTGGCCTCCAAAGGCATCCACGTATTTCACATACATACTCGAACATATGCAAGTAAAAAATAACAATAATAAACTTACATGTTAGCCTCAAAACTTCTAGAACTGTATTCCTCACGAAAGACCCCCCACCTTTCTTCAATTTAAACACTCCTGATGTCCTGCTCCATAGATTCAAAAGCGCCATTAACATAATCTTATGTTACATTCAGTTCAGACTCATGTAAGTTTCTGGGTTTATGACTCCATACCCATTCATTTTGCACTAACACAAACCACTAAATATAGCTCTAAAACATTAATGATTAGGAGCTAATTATATAAGTGATTCATACCTCTTATGTCCAGACACCAAGATCCCAGGATGATTCTGTCAGACCTAAGGGGAAAGTAAACAATGAACACCTGTCACAAAAGCTTTCCAAATTGGGAAGCCCCAGTTACTGTCAATCGCCAAATACTATTCCTTCCCCAACTCCCAACTCCAGACCCCACCAGGACAACAGTCTGACTGACTGCGTGAGATGCAAAGGGATCCGGGTTTTCCTAGTCCTCCTCACGGCCCTGCCTTTCTCTTCTTAATCTGGAGTGTTGACACCTCAAGTCCGTTTTCCTTTCTGGACCTCGGTTATCAGTGTAAAGTGTGCTGATAGCCAGGGTAATTGACTCCTCAGTGGCTTCAGACAGTCAGCACCGGCACACGGACCCATCTGGGACCCTTCCCACATTCTAGCTCTGGGCACGCATCACCTTCTGGACTTTGTAGACCAGCTGGCCTACCGGGCCTGCCGGCCCGCACGCAGCCGGTGCACGCCAGACCTCCACACGCACACGTGCTCCCAGACAGTACCGGGTCTCGCACCCTCTCCCTGTCACACACCCCTTCCCAGAGAAGTGATGTCCGATCTCGGTCGAGGAAGTAGCCGTAGATCCACCTGGTACCCGCCACCCGGGCGCTCGCCTCCTCCAGCCTCTCCATCACCTTCCTCTCCCGCCCCACACCCCGCTCGCCCAGTCACTCACCAGCCGCGCCGCCCGGCCGACTTCTTCGCGGCCTCCCGGCCCGGGCAGCCAAAAGGCCGCAGGGGGCCGGGGGGCCGCTTTCGCCACCGCCGCCGCCTCTCCTCAGCCCAGCCCCATCGCCCTCGGCCGGAGCCGGCGGCCGCGGGTCGCTCGGGCTCGAGGGTCCGCCGCCGCGCGTCGCGGCTCCGGCTGTGGGAACAGAGACGCCGCGGCGGGGCCGGGCCGCACCGGGCGCAGGGGCGTCCGCGCTCCGCTGTCGGCGCCTGCGGCAGCGGCAGCGGCGGCGGCGTGCAGCCCGGCAGGGCGAGAACAAGGGAGCGCGGCGCGGAAGACCGGCAGGGGAGGGGGGGCGGTCTGCGCTGCGAAGCGGCCACCGGCCGTCGGCGACGAAGCAGACCCCCTCCCCGCGGCCTCGGCGCCCGGTCACGCTGCGGGGAGGGCCGGCGGGCACACGGGGAGCGCCCCGCGAGCTCAGGACTCCCGCGCCGGATGTGAGGTCACGTGATTGCCTCATCCCAGAGCCCAGCGCGGAGGGGCCGTCAGGGGGCGGGGCAACCCTATGGTTCCGCCCACCTCCCCGCTTACGGGCCCCCAGCCCGCCTAAGCAAGAACCGCTAGCGGGATGCTCTTTAGGACACGTTTTGCGGTAGGCGATCAACTGTGTGTTGCTTGCAACGCAAGAAGAGCATAGTCCAAAGTCCCATTTTCTAAACAAAGACACTGAGGCCCAGTGATAAGTGCAGGCTTGTCTAGAGTGGCAATCAGAAGGACGCCTGTAGTAGCAAGGTGGAGAGCGAAGTCCTAGCTCCTAGCTCCTCCGGATTCAGATTCTTTCCCTCCTTTATCCCCACCTACACCAAAAACAAAACACTTTAATTCCAATGGAACTCCTGGCCTAGCCCGCGGGAGTGGGACAGAGAACTGTCAGGTAGGTAAGAGAAAGCTTCCATAAGGGAGACAGCCCGGCATTAGGGAGGAGTTTCTTCCGACAGCGCTGGAAGCAAATTAAATACTTCCCTCCACAAGAGATTTATCTTGGGGCACTGCCCCGCCCGGATATTCAAATCGCGGTTTTGGTTTTCACTGCCTTCCGCTCTTTCGAGCGCGGGAAGCTGAGCCTGCCACCTGCTGCTACCAGCTCCGCCATCTTTCCACTCTGAGTCGACTTCACCTGCATCTCAGACGCCTGGCCATCACTCATTATTGTTCTCCCGCCTTCCTTCAAACATAACTTTTAGCTACTGACTGTCTTAGAGGAGGGAACAGCTTGCGCTCAACTTCTGTTCCCACACTTGGTCACCGTCCACCAGAGAGGCACGGAGCGTCCAACCTCTTGGTCCACAGTGGAGAATGGCACCGCATTTGGGTCAGTAATGTGCCCTAGATACATGGCCCTAATATACTTCATTGGGAACAATAAGGATGCTGCCCCTGCTTCCCAACCGCGGTGATTGGGGGCCTGGGTAGCAGCCATGGACTTCTTTCTACCAGGTGATGTGGACACCACAGTAAAGGAAGATGGACTACAGCTGGGTCTTCCCAACTCCTGCTCGCCATTGTGTTTCAGCTCTCAATGTGTTTCCTAGCTCACTTGTGCTGAAGTAAATGGTACAGAATTGAGGAAGCCTGGGCAGGGCTGAACAAATCCTGCACACACTACTTCCCAGCTCCCTTAGCAGCAGGTTATTTAACCTCCCAGATCTTAAACAAGCTCAAGCCTCTTCAGGTCCTATAAATAAAACTGTCAAGCCAACCATCCACTTAGAGAGCCCTCTTCAATTAGCCATCAAGTGATTCTGACCCTCTTAAACAGTGGTCTCCCCCTGGTGCCTCTACTTCCTCATTCCTCAACTCTTTCTTGGCAAACGGACTATACAAACACACACACACACACACACACACACACACACACACACTGCTCAATTGACAGTAACCCTTGGCCTCGTGTCATCCACCATTGGGGCAGAGCTGTCTTTAGCGGTACCTCTCAGCATCTCTGTCCCATTTGACACTGTGGATGTGTCCTCACCTTCTGAAATTCCTTCCTCAGCCTGCAGAGGATTTCGCTCTCCCAGTTGTCAAGTCACTGTAACTAAGACCTCTTCCTTCCTCAGTGGCATCCTTAAGTTGGCAGCGATTATGAGGCACCCTAAGCCCACAGCTGGACCCACTCAGCTTCACTCACTCTGGGAGGATCATCTCCACCCTTGCTTTGAACTCCCACGTCAGCCAGACGTCTTTTACAAAACAGAGAATCAAATCTCCAACTGCCTGTCATGCATCTCTATGGGGGGCTCACAGAGAAACACCAACAGTGTATCCAAAACTGGAACTCTTCCCTGCCTTTATAACTGCCCCACCCAAAACTATTAGCACCACCATCACATAACCATCTGAATTAGGAAATTAGGAATAGATGAGTCACAGGTGATGAGTCACCAAACCCTATCTGTTTCACAGCAAATTCCTACCTCCATTCCTCTGGCACCCATCCCTTCTAAACTATGCTGCTTTGGCAGCCTCCAACAGCCTTCTTCGGGAGAACACATCCTCCACCCTGTCTCAAAGTCCTGTCTAAAATGCACACCTACTTAAAGCTCTATGGTCAATGCACTCAGGCTTTTTAAAAAAATTGTTATTGGGTTGGGGATTTAGCTCAGCGGTAGAGCGCTTGCCTAGCAAGCGCAAGGCCCTGGGTTTGGTCCCCAGCTCCGGAAAAAAAAAATTGTTATTAAATGTATTTGTGGGAGTAGGGGGCACATCTTGGCACAAGTGTGGATGTCAGAGGGCAATCTTTTGGAGTTGGTTCTCTGGTTGCATGCTGTGGATGGAACCCACAGGTGGTCAGGCTTGGTACCTGCCTGCCATTCTACAGGCCATTTAATGTATATGAGTACACTATACTGTCCTCACACATACCAGAAGAAGGCTTCAAATCCCACGTTAGTTGTGAGCCGCCATGTGGTTGCTGGGAATTGAACTCAGGACCTCAGGAAGAGCAGTCAGTGCTCTGAACTGCTGAGCCATCTTTCCAGCCCAGTTGGGGTTTTAAAAGACACTACAAGCCCACACTTGGTGATTCATGCCTGTACAAACAATCAGCACTTGGGAGGTAGAAGCACAGTGAGTTTACGGCCAACTTGGACTGTATGAGACGCTGTCTCAAGACAACAAGCCAGAACAAACTTGAAAAGCCCAGACTTCAAGATGCAACCAAAATTTTCAAACTAAGGCAACACGCATGTATGAATGTTTTACCTGCATGTATGTCGGGGGCCCCATGCCTGCCTGATACCCTTTGGGGTCAGAAGAGGTTGCTAACTCCTGGAACTGGAGTTATAGACAGGTGTAAGTTACAATGTACATGATGAGAATTGGACCTGGACACTCTGGAAGGCTGTCAGCTCTCTCCAGTCCGTTATTTACTTTTGAGATGATGCCCCTCTATGTTACCTTGACTGATTGAAACCCACTATGTACCCCAGAATGGCTTAAAATTCTGTGGCAATCCTCAAGTGGGTGGTGAGACTGCAGGCTTGTTCCTCCTCACCCACCATCTCTCCCCCTTTCTATCACATTTTCTGTCAACTATTGTCATAGTTTGAATAGGCTTAGTCCAGGGAGTGGCACTATTAGGAGGTGTGGCCTTGTTCGAGTAAGTGTGTCACTGTGGGCATGGGCTTAAGACCTTCATCCTAAGCTGCCTGGAAGTCAGTCTTCCACTAGCAGCTTTAAGATGAAGATGTAGAACTCTACATCATGCCTGCCTAGATGCTGCCACAGTTCCACTTTGATGATAATGGGCTGAACCTCTGAACCTGTAAGCCTACCCCAATTAAATGTTGTCTTTATAAAAGTTGCCTTGGTCATGGTGTCTGTTCACAGCAGTAAAACCCTAACTAAGACAATTATGTTCGATTATATAGTCTTGGGATTCTTCCTCTTCGTTAGACCTTTGTTCTCGTTTTCTCTCTCTCTCTCTCTCTCTCTCTCTCTCTCTCTCTCTCTCTCACACACACACACACACACTCATGCACGCACACTCATGTACACTCATGCACACTCACACACACACTGCCTGAAAGCCAAAGATAACCTCTAGTGTATGCAGTAACATATTCTTCCCAGGTAACTTTGTCTACCATGGCTGTAGCTATCATCTGCATGTACGTTAATAACTCTCAAACCCACAGCCCATCCTTTCTTATAAGACTCAGGACCATACATACTTCCCTGCCTCCCTTTGTCATTGTTTTTTTTCTTTTCTTTTTTTTCGGAGCTGGGGACTGAACCCAGGGCCTTGCGTTTGCTAGGCAAGCGTTCTACCACTGAGCTAAATCCCCAACCCTCCCTTTGTCATTGTTGTTTAAGATTTATTTTTTAAATTATACGGTAGGAGTGGGGTGAGCATGTACATGTAAATGCCCATGCACGGAAAGCCAGAGGTACCAGACCTACTTGAGATGAAGTACTTGTGAGCCGTCCGATATGAGTGGGTCCTTGGGAAGAGCAGCTAGTGCTCTCAACCACTGTTACCTCCCCAGCCCTACTAGTTTCTTCTTTTGTTGTTGGTTGGTTGTGGAGTCCTGCATGGCCTTGGAAAGGACAACGTGATGGTTTCCCATCCCTGGAGCAGAACTAGCAGGACATGGGTCTCCCAGAATGCTACAGTTGCTGTGGGCATGGGACTTGTTTGTATAATTTATTTTGCTTCATGTTCTCCATGATAATTAAAAGCAGCATGTGTCTGGGAGGCAAGGGTGTGTTTAATATTCTTTAGCCAAATAGTAAACACTTTGACCTTCAGGACAACCCTTAAGGCTGTAGGAAAGAACTCTGAAAACACGGAATATATAAATTTTCAGCTGTGCAAAAATATAATGATGCAATATGAATCGTATGAGTGGCTTCACAGACTTAAAAGAACAGAGACAACTGCATTAATGACCCAGCTTGTCAGAAAGATGTTAAGGAAGGAGATAAAGAGATTTAGTGGCAATTGCAGGGCAAGATCCCATCCAGCTAGCTTATTGTCTATAATTACAAAGTCAGGCAGATCTCTGAACTCATCTATGTTAAAACAAGTATATTTGCTGTCTTCTAAGAGTCTAGGGCCTGGGCTGGAGAGATGGCTCAGTGGTTAAGAGACCTGACTGCTCTTCCAGAGGTCCTGAGTTCAAATCCCAGCAACCACATGGTGGCTCACAACCATCTGTAATGGTATCTGATGCCCACTTCTGGTGTGTCTGAAGACAGCCATAGTGTACTATGATAAATGAATGAATAAATAAATAAATAAATAAATAAATAAATAAATAATAAAAAAAAAAGAGTCTAGGGCCTAGGGTCATAAAATGCTGGTTCGTGGGATAATCAAAAGAGAACCTGGAGTAACGATTGAATTGATATGTAAATAAAAGACTGGGGTTTGATCTGCTAGAGCTGAGCTATTTACACAGCTGTCTGGAGAGGCATCTCAAGCAGAAGACAAAGCTGTCAGCTTTGTACCCACATTTGACTTCAAGTCATTTCTCTCAAAGACCCCTTCCTTAGGATCCCCTCTCCAAGCTGAGGCTGGTCCTTGGCAGTTGGTTGGTTGACTGGTTGGTCGCTTGCTTGCTTTCTTTGGCTTTTTGGTTTTGTTTTTTTTAGACTGGGTCTCACTACATAACCCTGTCTGCCCTGGAACTCTCTATGTAGACCAGTCTAGCCTAGAATTAAGAGATCAGCCTGTTTTGAATACTCTCATGGAATTCTTTTTTTTTTTTTTTTTTTTTTTTGCCACATAAAGTATAACTTCAGTTTTATTTTTCCATGGTATTTTTTTTTCTACCTTCATGAAATCACCTCTTTACATGGGCTTTGGTGGAGGTCGTGGTGCAGCGCCAGCAGGTCTGAATCGTGGTGGGGGTGTTCCGTCCTTCCGGGCCTCACAAGATCGATTCCTGACGACCTTGCTATGAATGGCACAGCTCACGCAGTAGTGCAGCTTGACATAGAGCTTGGGAAGCACATAAGCGTCGAAGACACTTGCTTCAGATATGTCCCTGACTGCAGCGGCTTCTACAATGTTCCGAATGACAAACTTCTTAATGGCCTTATCCTTGGGCACACACCGGGCGCAGTTTGTGCAGCGAATTGGCTGCACATGGCCGGGGCCCTTTTTGGCACGACCCTTGTTCCTCCATTTTTGGTCATATTGGAGCCAAGACGTGAAAGAGCTTCTTATGGAATTCTTAGTAAGTAGGTGTGCTACCTTATAAGGCAGGTCTTTTAAATATTATTTTTTCCCAAGGAGGGGAGGGTCTTCTGTTTCCCAGTCTGGCCATGAATTTGTAATGTAGACTAAGATGAACTTGAACTTCTCACCCTCCTGGCTCCACCCACTGAAAGAATATTGACAAGCATGGGCTACCAAACCTGGTTTGTATAGTGCTGGAGACAGAACCCAGGGCATCGTGAAGGCTACACACACTCATTTGACCAACTGAGCTGCATCCCAAGCCCATTTTCCTTGTTTTGAGCAGGCTTTCACGAATCCCAGGCTTTCTTTAAACTTGCCGTGCAGGTAAAGGTAACCATGACTGCATCCCAGTTGCTGGATGATTTCATTTCCCTTTGGATATCATTCTTTGTATCTCTTATTCTGCTGGCTGACAGCCTAATAACGTGTCTATTACAAATCTGTCCACCTCTCTCTGTCCATCACCATTGGAACGATCTCAGTCACCTCCATCGCTCATCCAGAACTATGGCAGCTACCTCCAACTGGTTTCTGCACTGTCGTCCTCGACGCTTGCAATCATTCTCACATCCTGACCAGAGTGTCACCGAGCGGCGGAGCATAGCTACCGATGACAATTTTCCATGGCTGCCCATTTTGCTAGGAATAAAATGTAAACATTGTCGACCTACGAGGTTCGAGCCCTTTTTCCCTTTTGCTCTGCAACCCTCACCCCAGATCCCCTGTCTACCTTCCTCATCCTTGTCACATGGTCCTCTCTCAGTTCCTCATATACACCAACGGCTCTTTCCTGCCTCAGAGGCTTTGCACAACCTCCTCCCCCTTCCCTTTTCTCCTCTTCTCGCTAACACTTAGGAACTGGGCTCTGGCTTAAACACACACACATCAGATGTTGAGAAGGAGGCCAGCCATCCCCTCTTTTCCTTCATTTTCTTATCATCTCCTTTGTAGTCATCATTACAGTCCTACTTACAGGTATGTTTATTTAAATCTGTCCTTCCCGTTAAGCTAGGATTTCTGGGAAGATGGAGACCATAGACAGGATATAAAGCTCAATGGTAAGGCACTGCAGAGCAACCAGAAGGTCCTGGGTTCAGTCCCCAGCACTTACAGGAAAGAAGAAGAGATAGGCCCGTGGGTGGTTCTATTTGCAGCCCTAGCATCTTCCCAGAAGAGGCGTTGAAATGAAGGGGCTACTGAGCTGGCTCAGCAGGAAAAGGCACTTAATATACAACCTGGCAATGCAAAATTCAATCCTAGGAACTCACGTGAGAGGTGGAAGGAGAGAACCAACTCCACAAACTAGTCCTCCAGCCTCCACATGTGTGCCCCACCCCCAACTCACATATATAACTACATCATTAACATTTTTTTAAAATTGTCTTAAGTGACAGCTGTGTGTCTTGACACACTCCTGTAATCCTGGCATGAGAAGCAGGAGTTCGAGGCCAGCCTTGGCTATGCAGTGAATTTGAAGCCAAGGCCAGACTCGGCAGCAGTGGTTCTCAACCTGGGGGTCAGCATACGTTTAGGGGTTAAATGACCCTTTCATAAGGGTCACATGTCAGATATCCTGCATATCGGATGTTTACATTACAATTCATAGCAGTACCGAATTACAGTTATGGAGTAGCAACAAAAATAATTTTATGGCCGGGGATCACTACCGCATGAGGAACTGTGTTAAAGGGTTGCAGCGTTGGGAAGGCTGAGAACCACTGCTCTAAACTCTAGAGCCCCAAGTCGGATGGCTACCTGGTGAACCACTGCTCTGAAGTCTAGAGCTACCTGCCGCCCTCCTTGTTTTCCCTTCCTTCCTTCCTTCCTTCCTTCCTTCCTTCCTTCCTTCCTTCCTTCCTTCCTTTCATGTTTAGCTATGACTAGAATGCAACCTTGGGCTTTTTGCTTACACCTATTTCACTAAGCTACATTCCATCCAATGTCCTAGTCTCTGGCGTTTACAGGAACAGAACCACACCCGTTCCACTGCTGCAATGTCTACAGCCGTTTTTATTCTACAGTGAGAAAGGTAAAGACCTTGAACAGATGTTTTTATCCAGCTTCAAGAGTATCTTTCTCATTCTTTTTTTTTTTTTTTTTTTTTTCTGGAGCTGAGGACTTATGCTTCTTAGGCAAGCGCTCTACCACTGAGCTAAATCCCAACCCCTTTCTCATTCTTAATAAAACTGTCTCTCTCCAGAGAGAGAGAGAGAGAGAGAGAGAGAGAGAGACAGCAGACAGACAGACAGAGACACAGAGAGACAGAGAGACAGAGAGGCAGAGTAGGGGGAACAGAGACAGAACATTTATGCTTCCTACTTCTTGGGATCCCAATATCTTCTGGTTGAAATGAACTCAGCCAGGCCTGCTAACCGACACCTATAATCCCACTCACTTGGGAGAATGAAGTATAAATTCAAGGCATGCCTGGGATAAAAGGAACCCGAAGGGTAATTTAGCAAGACTCTGTGTGTCAAACACATCCATAATCCCAGCAGCTAGGTGGTACACAGGAGAATCAGAAACCTTGGGAGTGCATGTGTTGGGGGAACGTTGCTATTCTGCTCATCTTGTGTGAGGCTCTAGGTTCGACCTTGAAGTGGGGAGAGGGAAAGGAAAGGAAGGAGAAATTCAAAGGCTGCTTATCCAGGCTGTCCTCTTGGGAATACTATACTGGGTTTCTAAAGCTAGTGCAACGCATCTTTCAAGACTGTCTGCTGTCCTGCCAGATGATTCCCCTGCCTATCGAGGGGCTATTTGCACAATGGGGCAAAGCCAACTCTTCCATGGGACTGAAGCACTAGGCTGGCACCTTGGCACCTGTCATCCTGTACCCACGCTGCTTCTCCAAGTGCCTGCTTCACATTCCAAACAAAGAAGCTCCTCGGGCCTGCCATTCACTAGCTTTCAGTCGTTAAAAACTTCCCCTGACCTTTGCAGCTACTTCCTATGAGGCTCGGAGGGACTGCCAGTCACCCGTGGCCTATTTTCAGAGCTGGCAGTTCTGGCTTCTAGAGCAAACATGGGACAAGCCTGGCCTCCAGGGTAGTCTCCTAGGTTTCCTTTAAGTTCCTAGTTCCAAAAGGTGATTGCTCATTGGAAGGAGAGGCAGACAGATAGGAGCCCAAAGGTAGATAGATTCTCAGTGCTGTAGCCCACAAGTCAGTATCTTATGATCTAGATAGCCAAAGGCTATTATCTTTTGTTTGCTTAAGACAGTTGCTTCCTTGTGGGCTAGAGGGAGAGGAAGGAGGAGGGTGTTTGCTCTTCGTTACTTTTTCCCCCCCTCAAAGCAAAACGGCTTCCATAGATCTAGAAAGTTAAGTCAATAGTGATTGCCAGCTGCAGTGTGGGAGTTCTGCTGCCAAAGAATTTCTTTCATACACTTTTCAAAAGTGAGCCTGTCCAAAACATGCCTCCAGCTTGGCGTTACCTGTAATCTAATCCAGCGGAGGAAGCAGGATCCAAATAGCTCAAGGTTCTGCAAAATCCACAACAGCTGTCACCACCAAACGAAGGGGAGCCAGGCTCTAAGCCGGAGAAGAGCTTAAACACTGTTAGTTCCACGCCACAGGGCCTTAGCCACTGTAGTCCTTAGAGTGACTTAAATAGTTCCTATTAGCAGTCAAGCAAACTGAAGTGAAACCTCTTGGAGCTGAACTACAAGTTCATTTTTCACACTGGATCTTGGTCAAAAGGCCAAGGAGTAGTTCCTTGAAAGAGGGGAGAGGGGGGAGAGAGAAGAGAGAGAGAGAGAGAGAGAGAGAGAGAGAGAGAGAGAGAGAGAAATAGGGTCAGCTGGGTCTGTGTTTGGAGGCAGAGGCAGGCAGATCTGAGTTCAAGACCAGTCTAGTCTACATAGCGAGTTCCAGGACAGCCAGGGCTTAGTAGAATGACTCTTGTCTCAAAATAAACAAAATAAACTAAGATAAAACAAAAAGCAAAAAAGCGGGGTCAACCTATATAGTGCAGGCTATATAGGTTGCAGCTTAAGAATCTCCAGCCTCAACCTCCACAGTGATGAGGAGGACATCGTGCTTTAAAGGTTCCACTTATCTATCCATTCACTTATTTAGAAGCAGGGTCTCCTGGATCTCAGTCTAGCCTCAAACTCACCATGTAGCTGAGGCTGCCTTTTATCTACTGTTGTCACCAGTCTTGAGCCACCCAGATCTTTGGCTTAGCCTCCTGAGTGCTGGGGTAATAAGTATACGCCATCATGCATATGCAAATGTATGGACAATTCTATCTTCAAGCTCTACGGGTTGAACCTACAACAACCAGACCAGCACTCTACCAGCTGAGCTAGAACCTAAGACCTAAACTTATTTAAAGATTAATTCGAATATAACTATGACCTTTGGTTTTTTTCTTTAGAATTATGTGTATGTGTTTAGGACTGAGTGCATCTAATATGCAACTCACATATGCAGGTGTTCATGGAGACCGGAAGAAGGTGTCAGAGTCTCTGGAACTGGAAGTACAGACAGAACCGGCGGTATAGACAGTCATGAACTGCCATGTGGAACCTGACCAAGGTCCTGTGCAAGAACAGCAGACGCTACGAACCTCTGAGCCATCTCTCCAGCCCCTTGGCATGTTTTTAAATACAGGTGCTCGTCAGTTTATGACGCAGTGTGTAGTGATAAATCTGTTGTAAACTTGAAATATCCTATGTTGAAAATGCTTTAATGTGCCAGGTGCGACTGACTATCTTAGCTTAGCTGTATACATAATAGACTGTTGCCCTTGGCCCTTACACACATATCATGAGCACACACAATAATAATAAAAGAAAAAACTGTAAGGAAGAACCATATTCCTCTCTCTACTCCCGCCCATCCCCCACCGCATAATAATGCTTTGCATAGAGTAGTCGACGGCCAGAAAATACGACTCCGCAGACAACCTTAAGGAAGTTAGGAGCTTTACCCATTCAGTCCTTTACCCAGGAACCAGGACATAAGCAGCAGGGGAGTAGCCGCTCAGAAGACGGCAAAGGAACTGGGGAGACAGCCACGCACATACAGCATTTACCATTCTATCAAGCGCACATAAGAGCCTTTACCATTCTGTCACAGGACCAGCATTCCATCCTGGCACTACATCAGGTGGCTCACAAGCACCCATATTGTTGGCTTCAAAGGACCCAGCTCACACTTCTGGACTGGAGCAGAGCCCAGCTGAGAGAGCAAGCAGAAGTAATATATTGAATCAAGGGCTTAGACCATCCAGCAGAAGCAGCTGGGGAGTCTCAATTGAAACCATCATGATAGAGTTCCCAACCCAGAGTTCTGGGCAGAGACTTTTTTCCTCTATGAAGGAACTTCCAGCTTCTCTTTCCTAATGCGGGCATCTTTCTGCCTCGGGATAAACGGCGGTAGCCTCTTTTGGAAATGGGTTTCCTTTCAGATGCCATCAAGGAGGCCGTGCCTTTTATCATCCTTGGTTGTTTTTCTTACCCCTTCCTCACTGTTATAGGGTTAGAGGGCCAGCCCACTCCAGGACAGGCAGTCTTGGAAGACACTTGAAATAAACAAACCGGAGTCTAGGAAACAACTGTCTTCCTCTCTCCCAAAGGCTCTCCGCGTGAAAAGGAAACCGTGAGTGACAACTTACTAGTAAAATTTATATTACACTTTTTAGGACTCAGGCTGTCTGTATGCCTAGAAGTGTGAGCTCAAACTGGACTATAGAATTCTGGATGTTACACAAAGCCAGCATTCCTCAGGGAATCAGCTCTCATCTGCCCGAAGGAATCCTTTCCCTTAGCTCTGGCTGAAGAGACATTTGACTGCCTATGGTGCCCGACATATCAAAGCTCACACTGGCCATGAGGCGCCTCCTGTAACACAAGTATGGGTTACACATTTCAAAGTCCACACCAGCATTCTGGCCCTTGCCTCCCCATAGCTACTCAGCCTCCTTATAATCCACAGGATTTGTCCAGCTCTTTCTCCTGTCTGTCTGTCTGTCTGCTCAATTATCTATGTTCTGCTGTCACACTATCTCCATTATTTTCTCCCAGTCTCCCACTTCCTTAGCCCTGGCCATGTCTAGTTCGTTTTCCTCTCTACTCTGGAACCATGCCTTCTCACCTAGGACATTCATGTGTCAAATTTCTGTAGAGGACAGATGAGGTAATTCAGCCAGTAAAGTGCTTGTTTCTCACGTACAAAGGCTGAAGTTCAATTCCCAGAAGCCACAGGAAAAGACAGGTGTGGTGGTATTGCCTTTGTAATTCTGGTCCTGGGGAGACAGAGGCAGGAGGTCCCTTGGAATAGCCTAGCCTGGTAACCTAACCTAATTGGTAAGTTCCTGGCCACTGATTGGCTATGTCTCGAAGGTAGATGGCAGTTGAGGAATGGCACTCCAGGCTGTCCTTTGGTCTCTACACTCACCTTTGGATATACACAGGTACACACATACACAATGCATGTGCTGCAATTTAGTTCAGTTGATGGGGTGCTTGCTTAGCGTGTATGAAGCCTGAGGATTCTCAGCACCACATACACAGCATGGTGTACACCTTAATCCCAGAATTCAGGAGCCCAGGGCCTTATTCATGCAAGGTAAGGCAAATGAGCCATACTGCTAGCTTGAATTTTCTTTGTTATTCATCTCTCTCTCTCTCTCTCTCTCTCTCTCTCTCTCTCTCTCTCTCTCTCTGTCTGCCTGCCTCTGTGTGTGTGCGTGTGCGTGTGTGTGTGTGTGTGTGTGTGTGTGTGTGTGTGTGTATGTTATTTACATCTGACTACAGGTACTCTTTTATTATGTGTCCTGCTTTTATGTGGGTCCTGGGGATTCAAACTCAGACCCTCATTTGTATGACAAGCACTTGCCCTGTTGAGCCATCTCTTGATGATGATGATGATCTTTTATTATTATTATTATTATTATTATTATTATTATTATTGTTGTTGTTGTTGTTGTTGTTGTTGTTGTTATATTTTTATTCTTAATGGATGAGCGCTTTGCCTTCATGCATGTGTTATTATTTTTGAGTCAGGGTCCTGGCTGACCTGAAACTTGATATGTAGACCAAGCTGGCCTTGAACTCACACAGATCTGACTGCCTCTGCCTTCCAAGTGCTGACACTAGACGTGTGTGCCACCATTCTGCACGAGGCACGTAGATCCTTGTGCTCACAGAAAGCACTAGGGAACCACTGGGTTGTACCTTCAAAGGGAGATATATCACATCCTCTGCCTAGAAGGCTGGGAATGGACATGGGTAAAAGCCTAGTGACTCTTTCACCACCAACTCCATGTATAGCACTATACGCCCCAGACCTTTGCCATGAGCTTCTTTATGTGGAATCTGTTTCCTGTTAGCCTGTAGATCCTGTCTTTTATGGAAGATGTCGCTCACACTTTGCAATAGCTTAGATGCAGTCCTGTCGTAAGCTTTGCTCTGCAAATGACACTGAGTTATTTATTAACAGGAAAATTGTTGGTTTTTTTTGTTATTGTTGTTTGCACTGTGCTTAAATATACCTAAAATAAAACTTCTCAGGGTCAGACTCTCAAAGTTTGAATCAACACTGGCTACTGATTCCTGTTGAATTTCCTTCCTATCTCAAATGTATGACACTCTGCTGGCCTTGGTGGTCACAGAGACCAACTCCCACTACCCCCAAACCCCTATCCTTTCCTATCCCCACCCCTGCACATCCCCAGTCTGTATCCTTGTACACGTCATGCACGCCTGAAGCTCGTAAAGGCCAAGAGAACTCAAGGTCCCCTGAAGATAAAGTGACACGTAGGTCCTGGGAATGGAAGCTGGGTCCTCTGCAAGAACAAGTGGTCTCTAGCACTGAGCCACCTCTCCAATCTCAATTATTTTTTTACTCTTAAAAAAGATTATTGGAACTGGGCGCTGGTGGTGCAGGCCTTTGATGCCAGCACTAGGGAGGCAAAGGCAGATGGATCTCTGTGTGTTTGAGGCCAGCCTGGTCTATGGATTGAGTTCCAGAACCAGAGCTGCACAGAGAAACCCTGTCTCCAAAAAAGAAAGAAAGAAAAGAAAAGAGAAGAGAAGAAAAGAAAGATTACTGGGAAATCGAGGGAATAATATGTAATAAATAAGTGAGGAACAGCCAAGTATGTATAGTAAAATATTGTCATGTGAAAAATTTGGAATGTGACCAGCTAGCCTGAACCAAACACAAGTTTAATCCCTAGCATCAAGAAAAGAGATTGTGAGGGGTTGGGGATTTAGCTCAGCGGTAGAGCGCTTGCCTAGCGAGCGCAAGGCCCTGGGTTCGGTCCCCAGCTCGGAAAAAAAAAAAAAAATAGAAAAAAAAGAGATTGTGGTAATACACACCCAATGGTCCCGGCGTTTATCAGTCAGGAGGGTAGGGAATTTGTGACTACATGTGGAGCTTAGGGGATGAAAGAGACAGGATGTGTATTAGTTACACTAGCCTGAATGTTTACAGCATTTTTATTATAGAAGGTTGAAGGGTCCCCAGTACCATACGAGCTCCACCACCTACCCCAATCCCCTGGGGAGGTGGAGGAAGGAGGGAGGAGGGAGGGGAGGAGAGAGAGAGAGAGAGAGAGAGAGAGAGAGAGGGAGAGAGAGAGAGAGAGAGAGAGACCCAGCTTGGTTTTGTTTTCTAAGATAGGGTCTTAATGTAGCCCTGCTGGCCTCACATTCCCAGTCATCCAGTACAGATTCTGGTTAGGATCCTGTGACCTCCCACTATAACAGTAGCAATATCTATTCTGTGTGAATCAACAGTTCTTCGTTCATCTACTTTGTAGGTAATTCCTCACCACAGCCTGGTTGTGCACTCCTGGGCTTAAGCAATCACCCTGCCTCAGTTTCCCAGGGAACCAAGATTACAGACTCACACCACTGCACTAGCTCAGACTTCTTACAAAGAGGTCCCCTAACTCCAGAAAGGCTCAGGTCTTGGCCCTTTATTTCCCTGCTATTCAAAAATCACAGTTGCTGATGGCTGTTTAAAGGCATAGGGCTTTAAAGCGAAAGCAGCCTGAGGAATGATCTAGTTCACAGAGGCTCAGAAATAAGCCTTGTCCAAGGTAGAGAGCATTCGTGGGCTGAGGGAGCCCTCTGTTCAATCTCCAGTGTTGAACAAACTGGATATTAGTATTACATAGCTATAATACCCAGAGGTGGAAACAGGAAAATCCAAAGTCAAGATCAGGGCTCTCTGGAGTCACAGAACTATTGGAATGTCTCTCTATATTAAGGGAAATTGTTGTAATGACTTACAGTCTGAAGTCCAACTATCCCAACGATGGGCTGCTGTGGGTGGGAAGTGGGAGAATCTAGTAGTTACTCTGCCCCACGAGGTTAGTTGTCTCAGCCGATCTTCAGTATAAGCTGGTAAGTTTCAACAAATGTGCTGGCAATCAAGTCCAAGCAGGAGAGGAAGAGTGAGCCTTTCTTCTTCCATTGTCCTTATGTAGGTCTCCAGCAGAAGTTATCACCCAGGTTCAAGGTGTGTACCACCATGCATGGAACTCAAGCCCTTACTTAGCCTTTCCAAGGCTGGCCTTGAACTCAAGAGATCTGCTTACCTCTGTCTCCTGGGATTAAAGGTGTGTATCACCCTGCCTGGGCCTATGCTTTTCCTGGCCACTATGCCTCAAGATCCGGATCGAAAGCCTGTGTCTTCAGCCTTACAATCTGGATCCCAGGCGTGCCGTCCATTTCAGGATTGTAGCTCATTTTATATAACGTCAAGTTGGTAACTGGAAATAGCCGTCACCGTCAGCCTCCTCAATGTTTCTATCATAGAATACATGAGACGGGCTGGAGAGATGGCTCAACGGTTAAGAGCACTGACTGCTCTTCCAGAGGCCCTGAACTTAATTCCCAGCACCTACATGGTGGCACACAACCATCTGTAATGGGGATCCAATGACTTCTTCTGGTGTGTCTGAAGACAGGGGCAGTGTATGTGAGTACATACATGAAATAAATAAATAAATCTTTAAAAAAAAAAAAAGTAAAAGAACACATGAGACCTTATTGGTTTGATGAAATTTACTAATGAACATATAACCAAAAGCCCAATCCTGCTTTATAGGAGGCCAACCAGCACTGCTCAGGACCAAGCCTAAATTAGCGGCCTCCCAACCTACCAGAGGGCTTAAATGTTGCAATTTTCTTGTAATAACTTCCTAGATATTAAATACGTGAATAACTCCCTAATCGGGTGTTGATTTGCTACGTCGTAGACATAATTAAGAGGCATCAATCCAGGCCTGCTGGGATTAAAGTTTAAAGCCTGAACGCTGAACCCCTCAGAGACAAGCAAAGCAGAAAACAGCCAGTGCATGATATAAAATGTCCGCACACGAGCTAAGACTTGCAGCTGGGTTTTACCAAGATCCCCATCTCTGCTTCAGGCCCAGCAGTTTTCCTCGCTCTGAATGTGTGAATGGAGCCACCCGGGGGTGAGGGGGGGCTGAGCCTGCTCTGGGGACGCTCTGGACCACAAGCAAGCATTCTGTAACTCTGGCGACCTATAGAACTGGAACTGGTGTAGACCGGATTAGGCTTGAAATCACGAAGTCTGCCTGCCTCTGCCCCACCTACATGCTTGGATCAGGTGTACCACAACGTAGTCTGCAGCATTTAAAGCGCTAGTGAGCTGGAGCCTGGGAGCGGGCATCCGTGGAGGTGATCTATTCTCATCCACGAGCGTGACTAGGAGGACGCGCTACTCAGAAATCACACTAACCACCAGAAATCCACACTAACCCTCGGAGAGGAAAACATGTTACCCGTGACGAAGACTGTGTTTTGGCGGGGTTCTTCCCTTGTACATGTGTGTATATCATCGCCCCTTGGCCCGTAGTTGCACATTAGCAGGTACACCGACTGGCGAGGGACTATGAAAGCTCTGAAGAAGCTCCTGGTTCCATCCCAACACACGGCCTAGAAAACGTTCCCAAGCCACGAGAGGCCTCCCCCAACCCCCATGCCTTTTGTCGGCATAGGTTCACTTGAAATATTCGTCGTCACTCATGGTGGCACTGGACAGTCGCAGAGAGAAGCTTGACAGAGATTACTTTTCCTTTCCTTCCCCTGACACCGTTCTCTTTCTTTGTCCTGGCAACAGAAGTCAGGGCTTCGCACCGAGTATGTAAACAAGTATCCTACCACTGAGCTAAATTACAAATGCATTGTGCCCATACGGAGTGCCAAGCTCAGAGTTTCTTTCATAAACGAACAAACAAACAAACAAACAAATAAATAATTCACGTAGCAAGGCCTGGTAGTACACACTTGCAATCCTAGCATTTGGTGGTAGAGAGTTGAAGATAAGGAGCTAAGAGGCAGAATTAGCTGTATGTGGAGTCTGAGGATAGCCCAAATTACATAAAATGCTCTATCAGGGGAGAAAGAACTAGATAGAGCCTGGCTGGTAGAGCACTCCTCCAACATGTATGAGGCCTTGGGCTCAGTTCCCATTACAGAATGAACTGACTAGCACCTTGGAGGTGGAAGCAGTTCAAGGTTCAAGGTTCTCATCAACTACATAAGGAGTTCTAGGCTAGCCTGGGCTACATGAAATTCTGTCTTAAAAAAAAAAGTTTCTTGGGGTTTGGAGAGATGGCTCAGCAGTTGAGATCACTTATTGCTCTTTCCAGAGGATCCCGGTTAAATTCCCAGTATTAACAGGGCAGCTCACAACCATTTTATAACCCCAGTTCCAGAGGATCTGATATCCTCATTTGGTCTCCATAGGGACTAGGTATGCATGCTGTACACAGACACATACAAAGTAAAAACAAATGTTTCTTAAGTCCAGCTTGGTGGTACGCATCTATAAAAAAAATAGTGTTTGGGAGACTGAGGTAGACTGATGGTCATGAGTTTGAGGACAGGCTGGACTACAGAGTCAGACTGTGTCAGTCAGGATTCTCTAGATATGATAAAACCTGTGTGTGTGTGTGTGTGTGTGTGTGTGTGTGTGTGTGTGTGTGTGTGTGTGTGTGTGTGTGTGTAGAGACAGAGACAGGCAGAGAGAGAGAGAGAGAGAGAGAGAGAGAGAGAGAGAGAGAGAGAGAGAGAGAGAAGGGACTTTTCTCTACTTACAGGCTATGGTCCAGCCAGTCCCCATGATGGCTGTCTACCAACAGAAGGTCTAAGAATCCAGTAGTTGTTCAGTCCACGAGGCTGGATGTCTCAGCTGCTCTTTTTTTTTTTTTTAAGATTTATTTATTTATTATATATAAGTACACTGTATGTACATTTCTCCTGCCCTCAGCTGCTCTTCAGAATGTGCTGGAATCCCACAGAAACGGGCTCGAATGCCTGTGAAGGAATGGATTTGCCAGCAAGGCAAGCAGGCCAAGAGCCAGAGCTTCCTTTTTCCGTGTGTCCTTCCTGCAGAAGGCGAGGAGCAGATCAGAGGTGATTCTTCCCACTTCGGAAGATCTGGACTAAAGGCGAGTTCATGAGCACAGCAGCCATGCTATGTCCATGCTATGTCATCACACTCTTCCTGAATCTTCTGGCCCTGAAGTTCTGTCCGACCTCTCTCCCTGAGCCTAGGGACAGGAGCGGTGACATGCGTGTCCCGCTTATGAGCACTCAATAGTCACTTTTTCTCGTCACTTCGACCAATTTTGAGTCTCTGCATTAACTACTACATGCTCCAAATACAAGTTTCTCTGGCTAAGGTGGAGGGGAGAACTAATCTAGTGCATGAACAAATATTTAGAGGTCTGTTTGAAACGTCCGTTTAGCATGTCAACAGTTTTCTTTCCCCAAAAGAAGGTTTGGTAACCTCCCAAACCACAGGCTTTTGACTGGGTTTACAATATGAGGTGTGAATTCCCTCCTGTGGAATTCCTCAAATTAGATCCAAAAAACAGTTGGCTATTGCAAAACCCCATGTCACCATTGCACCAGTGGGGGTCTTGTCTGACAGGTTGCTGTTGCAGCCCTGCAGGATTCACCCCCAGGTGACAACATTAATGGCTTTTCTTTCCCAATGGTCTGCATAGCACCTTCCTAGCACTCCGAAAGTTAGCCAGGAAGGAGAATGTTTCCTGGTCAATTTCCGCCCTGATTTCTCTGAGTTTGGCATCTGTAGTGGCTATTCCTGGTTGTCAACTTGACTCTATCTGGAATGAACTACAATCCAGAATTGGAAGGCTCACCTTTGATCCTGATCTTGAGGCTGGGAGATACAAGTTTCTGACCTGGATCTTGGTATGGAGATCTTGAGGCATAGTGGCTGTGAATCCTAGGAGTCTAAGGCAAGGAGATCTCTGAGTTCAAGATCTTCTGGGTCAAAGCAACCTTCTCTTGGAGATCTGCCTAAGGGCATCAGAAGAAGGAAGAGTCTCTCTTTTTCTCCCTGCCTGCCTCGTGGGACTGAGCCACTGCTAGATCCTTGGACTTCCATTCACAGCTACTGCTAATCATTGATGGGGAGTTGGACTACAGACTGTAAGTCATCAACAAATTCTCTTCCTATATAGAGAGTACCCATGGGTTCTGTGACTCTAGAGAACCCTGACTAAGACAGCATCCAAGGTGCGCTTTGCCTTCAGCAGGAGGATCTTACCATCTCACTCTGGTGGGCCATGGAGAGCAATAACAGAAACCTGAGTTTTTTGGGGGACTCTGGGGCCTTCTTCACCAATAGATCACAGAGTGTCCTAGTTACTGTTCTGTTGCTAGGAGGACAGTGTAAAAAAGGCTACTTATAAAAGAGTGCATTTATAACCTGGGGCTGGGAGGAGTTTACAGCTTCAGAGGGTTGGACTCTTGTGAGCAAGGCAGCTGGTATACTGCCGGAGCTCTTTTACTCCCTTTGGGTCTTCCTTCTTTTAAGGACTTATTCTGTCAAGGCTGGAGAGATGGATGGCTCAGTGCTTACGAGCACTTGTTGCTTTTTGCAGGGGATCTCAGCTTGGCTCCCAGCACCCCCATGAAGGTTCACAACTTCTTTAACTCCAGTCCCAGGAGGATCAAGACTTCATCTTCTGTCCTTTGCAGGCACTGGATATACACAGCACACGGACATACATGCAGTCAAAACACATGTACACATCAAATAAAGAAAAAATGTTTATTTATATGTATGAGGTCTCTTAATCACTGAGCAATCGCTCCAAAACCTTTCAGATTTTTTTTTGGAAACATTACCTGTACAATGAGCTCTTGCTAACACACTGAGTTACTAATAATTTATTCCCTGAGGAACGCTGGTGAGTTTGGGAGCAGGTGAGAATACATGCAGACGAACATACCCAATTGGATCTGAGGCAGTACCTGACCAAGATCCCCGATAGAATTATAATTCCATAAGTGGTATTTTAGCCAGAGATAGATTTATAATCTGTTTTCTGGACGGTCTTTACAGGACAATCTTAAAACCAATGAATTTTGGAAAAACTACAAGAGGTCATCCAGAAAAAACAGGAAAACCCATCCCAATTTTTAGAATGCTTTACAAAGGCTTTATTACAATACACTAATCTGGATGCTGAAAACCCAGAAGGTAAGCAACTTCTGACGACCTATTTCTTTTCCCAGAGCTACCCCGACCTAAAAGACAAACTTAAAAAGCTAGAGTTAGTTGTGGGCCCCTACACACAGGCAGAAGTTTTGGCGCTGGCCTTTAAGTGCACCATGGAAGGGACAAGAAGGCTCGCAGACTAAAGTACCATATGCTGGCAAAGGCTGTCAGACCAGCCTCAGCCACTGCCCGGAACTCCTGGCCTTCTGGGGCTAAAAGGCCACCAGATTCCTGCTACAAACGTGGTCAACAAGGTCATTGGGCAAGTGCTTGCCCTAACTTCCACAAGCCAAGGGGCCATGTCCTAGGTGCCATCAAGAAGGACACTGGGGGTTGGGGATTTAGCTCAGTGGTAGAGCGCTTGCCTAGGAAGCGCAAGGCCCTGGGTTCGGTCCCCAGCTCCGAAAAAAAAAGAACCAAAAAAAAAAAAAAAAAAAAAAAAAAAAAGAAGGACACTGGGCTGTTGATTGCCCCCGTGTTGAGCAGGACAGGGGACATCACATCCAGATAACCCTCCAGCGGATCTCCTAGGCTTGGCTATGGGCAACTGAAGGGGCCTGAGTTTCCTGGACCTGACCACAGCCATCACCAGCAGAGCCCTGGATAACCATCATGGTATGTGGGCAGCCCATCTCCTTCCTCTTGGACACTGGGGTCACTTACTCGGTCCTAACAGAGTTTTGGGGGCCTACTTCTGTCAGGGTAGGGAGTCACCTTACCCCACCGCTTGGCTGCATTTTTAGGGCTGTACCTCTCACCTATTCCTTTTTGGTGGTGCCAACATGCCCTGTCCCCTTGTTGGGAGGGGATCTTCTGGCTGAGTTGGGAGCCTCTATTTTGCTTCCCCCCATTTGGCTAAACCCAAGCTCGCCAGCAGCCCTTTTGCTCCCTCTAGCCCACCAACCTACTAACACGGATATGCTGCTTCCTTTACCAGCTTCTCAGGTAGACCCCCGAGTCTGGGAGGTCCACAACCCCTCTGTTGCTAAACAGTCTTTCCAAGTAGGATCTGGAAACTGCTTTCTCTGTCATTTTGTCATGGCAAACTGTTTTAAGAGATCCAGGACACATTCTGTAGGACAAATTCTTCCTTATGCGCCACAAAAAAAAAAAAGCTTATCTTAAAGAATGTTTGTATTGTTAATTCATGTTGTTATCTCTTTTGTAAACTTATAAGCCACAGGAAACCCACTCAGACCCACCTCTCATGGACTAAATAGACTCCACCCAGGTACGTACGTCTGCCTAAAGTTCCCACTTAACTACCTATTCCAAAGGGTGGGGTTCCCCTGGGTTTCAAATGTACATCTAAGAAAAATATTTTCTTCCAAATGCATTTAATCTTATTCTCTGCCTACAATAAATCTCTCTCTCTCTCTCTCTCTCTCTCTCTCTCTCTCTCTCTGTGTGTGTGTGTGTGTGTGTGTGTGTGTGTGTGTGTTCCAGCATCTCGTCAAGTCCAGGCACTTACTACACCCAGGACAACTCCAGAGAAGCGACCTCCAGTTCCAATCTCCCCTCACAGACACAGACGCTTCTATTGGACCTGTCCCTTCTGACCTGTCCTCAGATGGTTCCACAGACCCTGGACAACAAGGAAACAGCCAGCTCTATGACTAAACAAACATCCTATACCCATTTTTCTAGGTTCCCTAGAGACATGTCACCCTAAAGCAAGCAGGAAGCAGTCAGAGATCACAATGACCCTATTCCTGCTCCACCATTGCCTCTAATTTTTCTCTTTTTAATTAAACCAAAACTGGGGAATGTTGGTATTCTGTCCAAGCTCCATCCCCAGAGCTACCTGGCGTATGCTCTGCCCCACAGTTGCCTGGCAACAGCCAGCTGTGCCTGACACTATATAAGGGGCTGCTTGGCCCCCTCCTTGCTCTCTTAACTCTTCTCCTCTCTTCTCTGCTCTCGTGCCCTCTCGTGCCTTCTCTCTTCATTCCCACCCCACGACCTTCCCTCCACGTGCTCATGGCCGGCCTTTGTTCCTCCCCTCTACTCTTCTTCTCCCATTAAACCTCTCCATGTGGAACCATGTTGGTTTGCTGTGTTCTGTCGGGATGCAAGCCAAGATTAAACCCCAACACCAGGCCCATGTCAAAATTTAGTCCTCTCTGTAGCTCACATCTTCTATCTAAAAGACAGTAGTCCATCTTCCCTTCCCTGCTAGAACATAATATTGATAAGGATATTTTGTTCCTTGTTACAGGATATTCGGTTATTGTACATAGAAAACCTTTTAAATAGAAAAGTTTAAATAGATGTCAGTTGCAGGTAGGTGTGTCCTAAAGAGATACAGCCTCTAAAAGCCTCCTGAGATAAGAAGCTAAAGAATGGAAATATTCTGCTTATTTTAAGGCTAATTGCCTGGGAGAGGTCTTGTGGTCTTTGCTCTAGGACTGGAAGTAAAGTCAGCTGCATGGCCTTGAGCTACCCCATTGTAAAGGTGAAATGGTTCAGCCCCTACTGACGTGGCTTGGAGCCCACCTACCCCCATGATGGTGACGTGGTTCAGCCTGCCAAAGGTGTAGGAGAGGAACTGTAGAGGCTTCTTTTATAGCAGTTGGACCTTTCAGACCTGTCTGCCTTTTGGCTTCGGAGAGCCCTCATGGAAGAGCTCTGGGTAAGAGATAGCAATTTTCTCTCTGGGCTTGCCAGAACAGCAGAGAAGTAGCTGACAGATCACAAGTAAAACAGTATTCTAGGAGAGAGAGCTAAGGAGCCCTCTTGGGTTTAGAGGAGCTCAAGAGAAAGGTAGACCAGTTAGGTAAAAGCACACAGAGATTTCTAAAGAGCTAATAGTTTAGTTGTAGAATTAAGCTTGTAAATAGATATTTTGTATAAAGTTCAGAAAATAAAGTTACCTTGCTGACCTAACAGATTTTTACTTTAGTTTATACCTCCTGTGTCTTTATTGGTATAAATATTAGATACTATAAAAAGATAAATGTTACATTTGATGCTCCAACTTGTGGCAGTGTCCATGGAGGCAGATGCTGGACCCTCATGCCTAGAACTTTTTATAGAAGATGTTGTTGAATATATGATTGCACTTCAACCCAGAATGCACTTCCTAGTTCTGCCTTCCCTGCCCCTTAAGTACTTTTTTGTTGCTGTGACAAAATACTTGAAAGAAGCAAAGGAAGAGTCAGTCTACAAAGGAGTCAGCTCATGGTCTTTTGGCTCATTATGGGGGCTGGGAGGAGGCACAGCAGCACACACTTCATGGCAGCCAGCATCAAGGAGAAGGGCCAGGGAGGAGATCTATCCCTCAAAGCACAACTCAACAGCCCTGTTCCTCCAATCAGGCACCATCACCTCTCAATAGTGCTATCACATCCGGCAGTGATGTAATTCCTTGCTTAGGATGGAGCCCTTATGAGCTCATCACCCTTACAAACATTACTCTGCAAACCAAACATTTGATGCAGGATCCTTCTGGCTCTCATCCAAACTACACAGACAGAGAATAGACACAGCTGGTCCTGGTTGTCCCCAGGCTTTACTACACATCTCCATTCACTACTGTCTACTCTGTGCTAGGGTTCTGTGGCATGAAGCAGAGCAGGTACCTGTCAATGTAAATTAGTCAATGTGCACGAATAAGAATATGAGTATGTTCTGTGCCCGTACCCCTGTGACTCATGTTTTTAAGAAGCAGAAGGATGAGCTGGAGAGATGGCTCAGCAGTTAAGAGCACTGTATGCTCTTCCAGAGGTCCCAGGTTCAATTTCCAGCACCTGTATGTCAGCTCACACCTGTCTGTAACTCCAGTTCCAGAAGATCCAACAGCCTCATGCACGCAAAACACCAATGTACATACAATTAAAAATAACAAGAAAAGAAGGAAGGAAGGAAGGAAGGAAGGAAGGAAGGAAGGAAGGAAGGAAGGAGGAAGATGGAGGTGGAGGAGAGGAGGAAGTTCATCATTATCCCAGGTCATCTTTGCCTGGAGCTCACACCTTGTTTCAGGTCCCTGTCTCCAGAGTCCACAGCACCTCCAGCATCCCGGCAACCTATTATCTGCATTTGTGACCCTGGATGCACTTGTATCCATCATCCCTGGACCACCTCCTGTGCTAGGTTTCACTAAGCCCTTTCAAATTTTCTTGCAGATCAGAACACCTGACCCATCAACTGCTCTCAGAGAAACCAGGACACACTCTGCAAATAAAACATAGACAGGAACTGGGCATAGTTGACATATCCCCCTCCTCAAATAATAATAAACAAAACATCTTAAGGAAAATAGGATGATTTTTATTTATAGTTTATCTGTTTTTTGAAGATATAATGCTTCATTCATGCTTATTTTCAAAAACTAAGATGGCAATTTTTTTTCATTTTGAAATTTAGGATAACAACTCTATTCAAATACAATTTCATTTTTTAGAAAAAAATTTCCATTAATTTATTTATTCAGTTTACATCCCGATCACACCCCCCAACACATCCCTCCTCTCCTCCCGGTCCCACCCTTACAAACCCTCCCCCCATTACTCCCTCCCCTTCTCAGAGAAGGGGAAGCCCCTCCCCCTTGGTTACCACCCCACCCTGGAACATTCATCCCAGTAGGATTAAGTGCATCCTTTCCCACTGAGTCCAACCAGGCAGTTTCTTTAGGGGAAGGGGATCCAATGGCAGGCAACAGGTCAGAAACAGCCTCCACTCCAGTTGTTAGAGGACCCACGTGAAGACCAAGCTGCGCTGTGACTGCAAATGTGTAGGGGGCCTAGGTCTAGCCCCTGAGTGCTCCTTGGTTGGTGATTCTAATTTTTTTAATAATAATAATAATAATAATAATAATAATATGTGTGTTGATATCCAAGTGCCTTGGTGTGCATGTAGAGGACAGAGGACAATTTGTGGAGTCAGTTCTCTCCTTTCTACCTCTGTGTGGGACCAAACACTGGTCATCAGGCTCACGCTGCCAGTAGTGAACCTGCTGATCTGCCTTGGAACCTTCTATTTTTGCTGTCTTATTAAGACCTCTACAGTGACTGTTCTTGATTGTCAACTTAATCTGGAATTAAGACCCACATGGCTGGATACCCATGAAGAATTTTTTTTCCTTAATCAAATAATGTGAGTTGGAAAGACCCACTTCCAATCTGGATTTTTGAGGTGGGAGGATCCACCTTTAATCTGGGCCACACCTTCTTCTGGAAGCTTATATAAAAGTCTCTTTGCCTGCTTTTTCTCCAGCTAGCAACTCCATTCCTTCTCTGGCCTACTTTGGTATGATTGTAGTTCATGCTGAAGACTGGCCAAGACACCCAGACTCGTGGACTGAACAGCTACTGAATTCTTGGACCTTCCCATGGTAGATAAGCATTGTTAGACTAACTGGAATGCAGTCTGTAGTTATAACTCCCCTTTCCTGATATAGATTAATTCCATAAGTTCTGTTCCTCTAGAGATCTCTGACTAATGTGACCTCCTTATTTGTATTGATGTGCACATGTGTGCCTTTGTGTGTACCACTAGTGAGCAGCTGCTGGTGGGGGCCAAAGGGCATCAGGTTCCCTGGACCTAGAGTTATAGGGAGCTGTGAGCCTCCTGATGTGCTGGAAACCAAACCTGGATATTCTGCAAGAGCGGGAGGTTCTCTTAACCCCCCACCACACCATCTCTCCATCCCCCTTGTTGTTGGAGACTAGGTCTCATGTAGCCCAGATGAGAGTATAATTTATCATATGTAGCTGGGGGCGACCACCCACTCCTGGTCTACCTGCCTCGCTCTACCCTCAGAGCGCAGCCATGTCCATGTGCAGTCGGAGCAGGATGGCGGATGACTAATTTAGAGATGGCTCTGGATACTCAGGTGGGTCTCACGGCTCTGGACTCCCCCCTCTTCCTATGAAGATCAATGGTCAACAGTGAGGCTGGGATTGACTTTTGCAGGCACAGCTGATCTGAAGAAGATCGTGGTCCTTCGGCTCAACTGTTCCCGACTCTTCAGAGATTTGATAACAGGAAAGGGGTAGAGGGCACAGAGACCAACTAGGGAGGAAAAGGCATCTTGTCTCCACAGTATTGTTCTCTCTGCTACGTGTGTGATTGGCTTTTTGTTTGGAAAAAGTGTCCCCTCAGGCATTGCTTTCTGATCAGTTGATTGGCATGTATCAACATATGAAATGTTTATTCTTGTCTTCTTCACTCTGGTGTACTTAATATGTATGTTTACAAATGTTGAAACAGGGTTTCACCAGATAATCTAGTTTTGCTTCAAACTCATGACCCTCCTTCCTCAACCACCCCAGTTCTAGGATTGTAGGATGCTATCATGGCCTCTTTCTGTCTGTCTGTCTGTCTTTCTTTTTCTTGTTTTTTTTTTTTAATTTTTTACTTACATTGATGTCCTACCTTCATGGATGTCTGTGTGAAGGTGTCAGAGTCAGACAGTTGTGAGCTGCCATGTGGTTGCTGGGATTAGAACCTGGGTCCTTCGGAAGAACAACCAGTGCTCTTAACAACTGACCCATCTCTCCAGCCCGCTGTAGGCCTTTCTTATCCTATACTACTTGATGTAAAACTCTTACTTCAAACCACAGCTTTTCTTACAGGAGTGCCTGCCTGTTATCCCACAGGCTGCTAAGGATGGAGGCTCCCTGCACCTGCCTGAGGCCAGGACCAGGCCTCACACCTGGATAGGTGGTGCTCTGCCCCTGCCTCTCCTGTACCTCTTCCCACCCCACCCGCATCACCCTTTGGTACACACAGGCTCTGCTGGACCGCGTCCACCGAGGTTCTGGTTTCACAGTTCTCCATCTCTGGTGCCAGGGTTAAGGGCAGTGAACTTTTGAAACAACCTCCCCTTTCTTCCAGAAGGTGGTGGAAAAACAACACTTGAGCAGGAACCAGTCACGTGGACGGCACCAGGCTAAGCCAAACAACACTGTGCATGATGTTCTATGGTTCCAGTTCACAAAGTTCCTTGAAAGGGAGTTGGTCCATGGGAAAGGTTCATGGGAGCCTTGCAGAGGGAGCTGTTCCAAAGTGCCACATGGAAGGGAATATGAAAAAGTGTGTGTGTGTGTGTGTGTGTGTGTGTGTGTGTGTGTGTGTGTGTGTGTCAGGGGCAGGAGGTGGGGTCTCTTCTATACAGCTCCCTTTGTCCATTTTCCACCCCAGATTTCAAAAAGAGCCCCCAAGAGGCCAGGCATTTGTGGTGTGCTATACAATAATCCCAGTAACTGGGAGGCTGAGGCAGGAGGATTATTACTTAAACCCAGGAATTTGATGCTCTGGGAATCATAGCAAGGTCTGCCCCCTCTCACTCAAAGAAAAAAAGGAGGGTTCTAAAATCCAGGCCTCAGCATGGTCTTTTGTGGTGTATGCGTGGGGGGACAGGAATCTAAGGTACCCCATGTGAAACTGGAAAACTTTTGCTTTGGAGAGAATGCCAAATGTAAAAGACTTCTCATTGGACTTGTGGGGAAACTGAGGCCGAGAGAAGGGAGGAACCTAGGAAGCTTGTGACAGAACTCAGGGTCCTCAAAGAAACAAAAGCAAAGGTTCAGACTCATCTTTTCTTGTCTTTCCTCTATTCACACTTACCCGAAGTGTCAAGGTTTTCAATCGCCGTTGTTGCTCATTTCTGTTTTGTTTTGTTTTGTTTTTTCCTTGAGGCAGGTTCTCATGTAGCCTAGGCTGACCTGGAACTTACTATGTAGCAGAGGATAGCCTCGAATTCCTGAACTTCCTGCTCCCACCTCCTGAGGGCTGGGATGATAATGTGTGTGCGACCAGGCACCACCAAAAGAGTGTGGGTATTGATCTGCCCAGGGTAGGGCCCCGCCAAGATATTATGTTTCCACCAAAATCATTTACTAATTAGTAAGAGTGGGAATCTAAGAGTCATGATAAGTTATTTGTGCTGTGCGGTGGTGTGTGTGTGTGTGTGTGTGTGTGTGTGTGTGTGTGTGTGTAAAAGAGATCACATAGGGGTTGGGGATTTAGCTCAGTGGTAGAGCGCTTGCCTAGGAAGCGCAAGGCCCAGGTTCGGTCCCCAGCTCAAAAAAAAGAACCAAAAAAAAAAAAAAAAAAAGAGATCACATAAACCAAGAGTGCCCTTGCCCTTGGCCATGCTGATTTTGTCCTGCCTTCTGTTGATCTCTCTGACTCTGCCCACTCTCCAGTCTGGGAGACCAATATAGCTACCATATTGACCGTAGGAGCATACGCCACATCACTAATGTGGCCCCCTGAAGTCTAAGTGTTCCGTGAACTTTATCTCATCCCATGCATGGTTTGGATGGTGTCCCCCAAGGCTAGAGTGTTAAAGGCCAGGATACAACAGGAAGGTGGTAGAAACCTTGGGAGAGGGGTCCTGGAGAGGTCTGCTTATCATGGAGGTTGTGCTTTGAAAGGAACTGTGGCCCCCTTTCCTTAAGATGAGTGTTTTGGAGGGTGAAAGGAGCTGTTACTCACCCAGGCACTGTTGAACAGACACCTCCCAAATTGTGAGCCAAAAGGAACCTTTTCTATCTGTAAGTTGACTTATCTCAAGTATTTTTGTCACGATGGAAAACTAACTAGCACATCTCATTCATGACTTAGAAAGTTCTGTAAGCCTTTTCTGTCCCCATTTTATAGATGGGGAAATGGAGGCCCCGGGGAGTTAAATGGTATGTCTGAGATCATGAAGCAAGCAAAAAAGCAGATGTGAGATTTTAATTATATTTATTTAGTGTGTGCTCTCCCTCCCCTTCCTCCTCCTTCCCCCTCCTCCTCCCTGTGCCTATGCATGTCTGTTAGTGCATATGCATGTGCACACATACGCATGTGTGAAGCTCAGAGGATAACCCTGTAAGAGTCAAATCCCTCCTTCCACCACACGTGTGCTGCAGAAGGAACTCAGGTAGACCAGCTTGGCAGCGAAGCACCCTTACCTTTGAGCCTTCTCACTGACTCCAAAAGTGGGCTCACTTTTACTCAGTATTTAGTGTGCCTTTCTGTGTGTGGAGGGCAGATGACCCCTCTCTCCTTCCACCCTAGCTGGGTTCCAGAGATTGAACTTAAGGTGCCAAACTTATGTGGAGAGTGCCTTTACCCACTGACCAGGTTCACCAGTTCAGAATTGGGCTGTGTGTGTGTGTGTGTGTGTGTGTGTGTGTGTGTGTGTGTTAGTTAAGATGTCAGGTGCGAGGTCAGAGAGAGAAAAGACAGGCAGGGAAACTAGCCCTCTGGGAGAAACTAGCCAGCTTGGGGAAACTTCTGGAAAGAGCTGAGGAGGGGAGAGGGGAGATCTCTAACTCAAGACTCCAGCCAGCTCAGAGTCAGCTTACATCAGCGTGCAGACTGCCCTAGTTATAGCACAGGCAGAGGGAACAGGGAAAGAGAAGGAAGACTTTCCTTCTTTGGCCTCGGGTGACCTTTGCAGGGTTAATGAGGGACTTCTGAATCAGGAATGTCAGCCAGGTGGTTACTAAACACCTCTGGTGGTTGGCCATTCCTGGGTTGAGAGGGCAGGAGGACAAAAAAAAAAAAAAAAAAAAAAAAAAAGCTAGAGAAACGAGTTACTTAAGTTTTAAGTTTCAGGAACCAAATTACTTTCTGAGAATCGGCATTGTTAAACCAACATAGGGTTCCTATATAAAATGACGTGACCCTGGCTAATACCAAGTACTCCAGTAATGTTCTTGAAGCATCCGCACCACTGTGTCCTCTGCTCTGCTGCTTGGCGATCGGGTTCCTACTTTGGCAGGAAGGACTGAATGTCTTGGCTCTCCCTACCCTGCAGGTAAGTTAATTAAACTTACGGTGTCTCCATTTCCTCATCTATTAGTCAAGAGTGAGAGTTAAAACCATTGCCCCTTCCTGGGACTGTCTGGAGGAAGAGGAAGAGGATAAAACTAAGTTACCCAAGCAAAGCTCTTGGCGTGGGTCCCAGAGGGAAGCAGCCACAGGTCCCTGCAAACGGTCACATAGTCAGCTTTGGGCAGTTTGCTCTTCATAGCTTCCTCGTAGGTCGTCTTTGACCAGATAAACAGTGCTCATTGCTGAACTGAAGGCTGGAGCCATGTTCTCTTTCTAGATCATTCCCCATTCCCACAACCTCTCCAGATCCCCCATCCTCCAAATGTCCTTCCATGTTCTTTCCATCCCCCTGCCCCCACCCCAACAAACTCAGGGGACCATTTGTTTTTCTGTTTTGTTTGGTTTGGCTTTTTTTTTAAAAAAAAATATTTATTTATTTTTATTTATATGAGTACATTGTCTCTGTCTTCAGACACACCAGAAGAGGACATTGGATCCCATTACAGATTGTGAGCCACCATGTGGTTGCTGGGAATTGAACTCAGGTCCTCTGGAAGAGCAGTCAGTGCTCTTAACCACTGAGCCACCTCTCTAGCCCTTGGTTTGGCTTTTTTTTTTTTTTTTAAAAAGAAAGTGGATTACTACAACAACAACAACAACAACTACTACTACTACTACTACTACTACTACTACTACTACTACTACTATTAAAGTACACTGTGGCTCTCTTCAGACACACCAGAAGAGGACATCAGATCTCATTTCAGATGGTTGTGAGCCACCATATGGTTGCTGGGATTTGAACTCAGGACCTCTGGAAGAGCAGTCAGTGCTCTTAACCACCCGGCCATCTCTCCAGCTCTGGTTTGGCTTTTTAAGAGAGGAAGTTACTCTGCCGCTCAGGCTGGCCTAGAACTGCCTGGCAGTGCCCCCTGCACCTGCCTTGCCAAATGCTGGGTTTATAGGCATGTGTCACCACACCTGGATGTTTGACCATTCGTTAAATATTTATCAAGTGCCTTCTCTCCTAACAGTAGCTGTGTTTAACCTTGCTCTTTTCAAAGGGCGTCATGACGCCACTGTCTATAAACACTCAGGAAGCCTTGGGAGGGGCTCTCATGTAGGGCTATTTAAGTCCTGCTAGCTGTTGAGCACCCGGACTGGACTCTTTGGGGTACATGGGGGAAAGCAGACGGGACTCCTGACTTCAGAATGCAGATCACCTCATATGCAAAGCAAGATCTTTCTCCACTTGGGAACAATCCAAAGCAGGCAGAATGCAAGAAGCAGTCGAGATGCTCCCCTTGGCCCAGGCGTGTAAACTGGAAGGGCAGCGTTTCAGGCGACAGGTATTATGGGCAACAAATGGACCACCTTGCTACAGGAAGACATTCAGACACGAGGACTGCCGGGTCAGCAGAGCAGGCTCTCTCCAGCTTCCCCATGTCATCCAAAACAGAGAGCGCACTGCCAACCTAACTAGAGACGGTTACCTTTCCGGGTAGAAGAGGTGTCCCCTCCATCCCAGGATGTGTCCTTCAATGGTAGGGCTGCAGGCCACAATCGAAATCCCCACTCAACTGTAACTTAAGGGACTGGTTTTGGTTTTACATAACACTGTCTGCCATCCACCCATGTGGCCATCCACTCAGGGGAGGACAGAAGCCTCCTCTCCTTAGGAGAGGTTCTCTAGTGCAGGTAGCATATGAAGAACCCACCTGTCCACGTGGGTTCCACTTACTGAGGCTAATGTCAACACCTCTCAGTTTCTTGTTCCTGAACCTTTCATACTAGTCAGGGATGTAAATCGTTATATAACAGAAAGCCAGTTTCTTGGGAAACGGATGGTAAGCTGGAATACTAGATCTCTATCTCCTTGGCTACATAAGGAGTTCAAGGCCAGGCTAGGATGATACATAAGCCCCTGTCTCATACATAAATCATATATCCCATATGTATATGAATATGTATAATTGTATATGAATATATTGTATATTCATATCATATATAAATATAATCTTGAACTTCTTATCTTCTCTCCACTGAGATTAAAGGCAAACATTACCACACCTCCTTTATGTGGTTCTGGGAACCAAAACCAGGGCTTCCTACATAAGCACCCTACCAACTAAACTACATACCTGCAACACAATATTGAGCAGCTTTAAATGGACTTTCGACTTGCAGATTTCACCACTAAAGACAAAATCAGACACTTGTAGTACCTAATGTTATCCTGTAATAGATTCTACCTACTATAGTCTACACACACACGCACACACACACACATACACACACACAACTGGTAGCTTATAGAAAATAGCAATTCGGGGTTGGGGATTTAGCTCAGTGGTAGAGCACTTGCCTAGCAAGCGCAAGGCCCTGGGTTCGGTCCCCAGCTCCGGAAAAAAAAAAAAAAAAAAAGAACCAGAAAATAGCAATCCACATGCTAATTTACAGGGGCGTGGTGGCTATTCCTGGTTGTCAACCTGACTCTATCTGGAATGAACTACCATCCAGAATTGGAAGGTTCACCTTTGATCCTGATCTTGAGGCTGGGAGATACAAGTTTCTGACTTGGATCTTGGCATGGAGATCTTGAGGCAAAGTGGCTATGAATCCCAGGAGCCTAAGGCAAGGAGATCGCTGAGTTCAAGGTCATCTGGGACAAAGCAAGTCCCAGATCCAGGTGTAGTAGTACACACCTTTAACCTTGGACCTTCTGCTGGAGAGATTTATATAAGAACACTGGAAGAAGGAAGTCTTTTTTTTTCTGCCTGCCTGCCTTGTGGAGCTGAGCCGCTGCTAGATCTGCTGCTCATCATTGTTGGGGAGTTGGACTACAGACTGTAAGACATCAACCAATTCTCTTCCTATATAGAGACTACCCATAAGTTCTGTGACTCTAGAAGACCCTGACTAAGACACAGGGGACACATTGGTGATGCCATTAGATGCAACCAACCAAATTAGGGACATGAGAAGTTTCGTGAGATGAACAACTCAGTTTCTTCAACAAATAAATCACAAGGAGAAGGGTTCTGTCAAGCCTGCCTGAGACCTCTGTGAATGAAATAACGTGACACAGTCATACGGGGAGGGCTTAGTGATAAAGATTGACAGAAGGAACTGGGCGTTACAGCACATACCTCTAATCCCAGCACTCAGGAGATAGAAGCAGGCAGATCTCTAAGTTCCAGTCCAGTTTGTTCTACAGAGCAAGTTCTAGGGCAGCCAGGGATACACAGGGAAACCCAGTCCCCAAAACACAAAACAAACAAAAACAAAAACAAACAAACAAAGAAACAAAACCAAGCATAAAAACAACCAAAGCAAACAGGAATGCTTTGCTTTTCCCCACTCACACAGCTGAGATTACAAACAGTGCTGCTGCACCCCCCACTTCCCCCTTGGGGTGATGGGGAGCCAAACTCAGGCCCTCATGTTTTCACAGCTGGCATTTTTAAAGTTGTGGGGTATTCAACAGAGAAGCCAGCTCCCATGTATTGGGTTTAAGCCAATAGAAAGATCCTCCCCTAGCCCCAATCTTTCGCCTTGTATTAGAAAGTTTCCATAGTTAATAAAAAAAAAAAAAAAAAGAAAGTTTCCATAGTAGTCAAGCAGGGTGGTACGCACCGGCAATCTGAAGCAGAACAGTGCTGCGGCTTGGAGGTCAGCTTTGGCTACAGAGCGAGATCTTGTTTCAGAAAACAAGGGAGGAAAACAAAAACAAACAACAGGACATCAAAGAGAATGAGAGAACTGACAAGTAAAGGATGATGTAATGGAGTAGCTGGGCAGTAACACAGCAGGTGGGCTTTCCTATGCTAGGGTCCTGTGTCTTTGTTTCCCATGACACGTGGCACAGGCTCTCAGGCTCTCAGGCTCTCTCTTCCACAACCACCTTCCAGTCCTTGGGGGTTGCTTCTGACTGAGAGGGTGACGTGTGTGAGTGAGTGAGTGTGTGTGTGTGTCTCGGTGTAGATGTTGGTTGGTCTGTGGAATCTGGCTAAGGCAAATAGCCCAAGGAGTGAACACACCCTATTGGATTCTGGGATGGATTTTCAAGAAGTTTAATCTTTTTTCTCTTTTCCATCTACTTACTGAACAAGTTTGACATTTCTGCTATGGATGTGCGCGTTTTCTTTCTTTTTTTTTTTTTAATTCTTTTTTTCGGAGCTGGGGACCAAACCCAGGGCCTTGTGCTTCCTAGGCAAGCGCTCTACCACTGAGCCAAATCCCCAACCCCGCGAGTTTTCTTTTTGTTTGTTCTTTTTTTTTTCCCTTTAGCATATGTGGTGGTTTAATAGGAACGGCCCCCATAGACGCATGTGTTTGACTGCTTGGCCACAGGAAGAGGCACTATTAGGAGGTGTGGCCTTGTTGGAGGTAAAGTGTCACTGTGGGGGCAGGCTTTGAGGTCTCATATGTATCAAGTGTGGTACACAGTCTCCTGTGGCTGTCTGTGGCTCATGGTGTAGAACTCTTGGCTCCTCCAGCACCATGTCTGCCTGCACACTGCCAGGCTTCCCGCCATGAGGATCCTGAACTGAACCTCTGAAATTGTAAGCCAGCCCCAATTAAGATTTTTTTGTTGTTTTTTGGTTTTTTGTTTGTTTGTTTGTTTGTTTTTATAAGAGTTGCCATGGTCATGATGCCTCTCGCCAGGAATGAAACCCTAACTAAGACAGCAGACTATGTAAAATCACAAGACATTTAAACCCACCCAAAGCACCATGTAGGATAAAAACAGGAAGAAACGCTGATGTCTGCAGGCTCAGGCGCTCTGGCTGTGTGAACATAGATAGGTTCTGGGCCTGAAATTCAGTTTTCTCAGCACATTGGTAATAATATTCACCACCACTTACCATGGTCAGAGTTAGAGATAACAGCTGGGCAAGGCTTGGTCGAGTTCTGGCCACATAGTGACCACTTCTGTTTATCTGAGGTGGGGGTGTACACACTCTGGCTTTTCTAGGGAACACAGAGCCCAGTTGGTAAGGCAGTTGGAGGCAGGGAGGGGGACAGGAATTCTCCGTTCCTGTGTCAACGGGAATAAAATAATGAATAAGATAAAGCTTCTAACCTGCCCCTCCTCCCACTCTGCTTTTCATTTCTTAATTATTTATTTGTTTACTTACTACTATTTAACAGGGGTTCCTGGCAAGCCTGGTATTCACTACGTAGACCAGGCTAACCTCAATCTCAAAGAGATCCTCTGAGCGCCGAGGCCTATCCTATTATTTTAACCTTTCCGTTTGTGCCATTCAAAAATTTATCCAAGTTACCTATTGAACTTTATTTATTTCATGCTTCTTCTCACTTTCCTTCGATGAGGTAGAGTTAATAGGATTCTATCTTGACTCCCCAGAGCCTACAGACAACACCTGTCTACTAGGCATAGAGACGGGTTCTCAACCTAGGAAGTCATTGGTTTGTAAACTCCTAAAGTTGCTTGAAGAACTGTGGATGCGTACACGCATACACTCTCAGACAGGGTGCTGACCATGCCCTAAAAGCAGGTGCTCTCCTGGATCCCTAACCTAACAGAGGAAAAGCTACTGCATTTGCTAGAAGAAATGCAGAATGAGAAGTACCAAATATTTGCTGAGATAGAAAGAACTGGGCAGTGGCGTCCCATGTCTTTAGTCCCAGCACTGAAGAGGCAGAGGCCCACTGATCTTAGAGTTGGAGGCCAGCCTGGTCTGCAGAGCAAGTTCCAGGGCAGCCAGGGCTCAGAGAACCCCTGTCTTGTGTGTGTGTGTGTGTGTGTGTGTGTGTGTGTGTGTGTGTGTGTGTGTGTGTGTGTGTGTATGGGGTGGGGGTAGTGACACAGGGACAGTGAGTAGTGAGATGTCTCTGCAGCTAGAGGAGCTTGCCACCTAGCCATGTGTCCCGAGTTTTGTCCCCAGAATGCACAGGGTAGAAGTAGAGAGCAGACACCTGCGAGTTGTTCTCTCATCTTCACACGTGCTGTGGTGTGTGCATGTGTGTGTGTGTGTGTGTGTGTGTGTGGTTGGACTCTCAGAAACCACATGTAAAAAGAGAGAACCAGCTCCTGAAGGCTGTCTTCTGATCTCAGCATACATGTCATGGCGTAAACACATGTAACTAAAGAATAAAATAATGAAACAAATAAATGTTTTAAAAAGATGGCAAGCCTGGCAAGGGTGGCACACACCTTTAATCTGCCAGGAGGCAGAGGCAGGTGGATCTCTCAGAGGCCAGCCTGGTCTACAGAGTTCTAGGAGAGCCAGGGCTATACAGAAAACCACGTCTTGAAGCCCCCACCCCAACCAAAAAGGAAGGAAGGAAGGAAGGAAGAAAGAAAGAGAGAAAGAAAGAAAGGAAGGAAGGAAGGAAGGAAGGAAGGAAGAAAGAAAGAAAGAAAGAAAGAAAGAAAGAAAGAAAGAAAGAAAGAAAGATACTTTGTTCCTTTGTCATGAACATGACAGCAACAGCCACCTTCTTGTATTTTAGCTTAAACATTGTAACTTTGTTCAGACATATCAGGAAAGTGCTAATTGCCTTGGCTGTTTTCCAGATTTACTCCTCTCTTCTCTTTTGTTCCAGATTAGCCAACCTTAGACAAGCTCTCTTAATCACCGTTCCATGCCGAGGAAAGGAAAATGGACCCATTATTCGGAGGAGTAAAACTGACTTTTTAGCCATGTACATGGACACGGTAGTGGTTTGAATGAAAATGTCTCCTCTAGGCTCAGATATCTCAATGCTTAGCCCCTAGTGGCTTAGGAAGTGTGGCCCTTGCTGGAGGAGGTGTGTCCCTAGGAATGGACTTTGGAATCTATATATAGTTTGTTTTCTCTGTTTAGAAGATGTGAGCTCTCAGCTCCTTTCTTTGGCTCCCCGCCTGTCTTCTGCAATGCTTTCCCAACATAATGGACCCTTGTCTTGCTGGAAACTTAAGCCAAAATAAACTCCTTTTAAAAGGTGCCTAGGTCATAGTACCTTAATCACAGCCACAGAAACATAACTAATACAGGCCCCTCCACACTTGGACTCCATACACCTGCCACAGTGTTGGGAGGAAGGGCTGAATGGACGGTGCTTAGGTTATGAGAACTCGGCCCTTCTGAGTGGAGTGGCAATGCTGTTAGAGTACTGTATCCCTTGTTTCTGGTTGCTATGACAAAAATCTCTCACATAAGCAACTAAAGGAAGAAAGAAGGGCTTCTTCAGCTCATGGTCTGTGGTTGCAGTCTGTCGTGGTGCCAGGAGCATAGGGCCACTGGATACGCAGCATCGTAGCAGGGGCAGAGAGAGACGGACTCTGCTGCTGTGATCCCCTTTCCTTCCGTTCAGTCCAGAACCCTGGACCCAGGACTCATGGGATGCTCTCTCCCACATTCAGTATGTGTCTTTGCATCCGAATTCCTTCTAGAGCATCCCTCCCAGCATACCCAGATGCTGGTTTCCACAGTGGTGCCAAACCTGGCCTACTTGACAACGTTGATCACTGGTGGGTTGGCTCTGTTCTGCCTTTGGGCCTCAGGGTGTGGTGTCTTCTCTCACCCTCTCCACTTCGACAGTGTGACGGCATAGCAACAGGGAGACATTCTGTGACCAGAAACCAAACCTATCGGTACTTTACTATTAGACTTCCTGCCTCCAGAACTTCAGAAAAATAAGGTTTTATCCCTTACAAGATACTCAGTGTCTTAGCCCATTTTGTGCTACCATTAACAGAACATCCAAGAATAGATTATTTTAAAACAGCCCTATCCTCCCATTCGTGGCATTCATGGGCTCTTTCCAACTTCATTCTCTGTCTTGTAGTTGCCTCTGACTGCTCCTCCCCTCTTCTGAGATTACACTTGGCTTTTACAACCCTCTTGTCTCTGTGCACACCTTTCATTACAGCATGGATTCCATCTTGTTCGTGGCCTTTCTCCACCTAGGTAATTCCTACTTATTTATCAGCAAGGCATCTATGTAATAAAGACAATGGTAACACCCTCTGTCCACAGAGTATGAGTTAACAAATCCTTCCGGCATACACACACACACACACACACACACACACACACACACACACACACACACACAGTATGCTGGGCTGATGTTCTACCCTTCAAGACACTCTTCAGCTCTACATCAGCTTTATTTATCAACTTTATTAATTATTAACGTATTTACTTTTTAACATTTATTTGCTTTTCTTTTTTTTTTTTTTTCAAGACAGGGATTCTTTATGCAACCCTGGCTGTCCTAGGACTCACTCCTACAGATCAGGCTGGCCTCGAACTCAGAGATCCACCTGCCTCTGCCTCCCAAGTGTTAGGATTAAAGGTGTGGCCACCACCACCCAGCTTCAGTTGCATTGTTATGTTTGATGCTATATATGGTGCTCTTTTGCACGTTTTTCTTCTACTGTCCTCTGAGCTTTTAGCTGACTGAATGATCATCAGAAAACCAGGTCATTTCTACAACCAACATTTAGAGCTACAGAGGCTCTACAGAGAGCTGGGTATGGAAAACAGTAACTGGAGGAAAGGTCGTAAGGGGTGGGAACAAGTAAATAAGCTTGCCAAGAACACAGAGGACCGACCACAAGCCTCGTCACCACAGGGAGGAAAGTTGACACAACCTAATTCTGCAGGACAATTTAATACGGTATTCTAAAATTTTAAATGCAATCTACTGGAATCTGGTCCATAAACACCCCAAAAATACAACGATCTATGAGAAGGCTGAACCTTGCAAGGCTAGCATTGTGCTCCTTTTGCGTCGTTTGAGGCAGGGGGATGTATGGATGGTCTGAAACTCAGCTTCCCGAGGGGTGAGATGACAGGTGAGAACCAGCACACCTGGAAGGCGAGTTTGAAGGAGGAAAAGAACAAAGCAGGCAGTTCAACTGTTCACCAGAACAACCCAGAGCTACTGAGAAGTTGGGGAGCTGTGGTGTGTCCATGTGACCAAACCAAAGGTAACCAGGAAGACGGAGGTGGGGTTGCGCATTCTGAAGGATAAAGGCTCAGGATACAGCAGCAGGTGAAAAGGCAAATTGCATGATGATCTGCACACATTAGGCCCTTTTGTGACCAAATCAATGATGTAGGATTTCAGATAGATCAGACTCAGTCACTGAGTGTGGTGCCGGCCTGAGACCTAGTACTTGGGAAGCTGAGGCAGGAGGATCAGGAGTTCAAGGCCAGCTTGGGCTAGCGTGAAATCCTGGCTGAGCACAAAGAATTCTATCATCACAGGCCACCCATGAGTTGCTCTGGCTATGTTTACCTCCCCCTCCTCCTCCCCCTCCCCCTCCCCCTCCTCCTCCCACTCCCCCTCCTCCTCAGTCCCTTGTCAGCACTGATCTCATCTGTATTTCTATAGTTGTTATTTTTTTTTTTTTTTTTTTTTTTGTTTTTTTTGGAGCTGGGGACCCAACCCAGGGGCCTTGGCGCTTCCCTAGGCAGCGCTCTACCCTGAGCTAAATCCTCAACCCCTATAGCTGTTATTTCAAGAATATTCTATAGGGCTGAGAATGTGGCTCAGTTGGCTAGGTGTGCGCTTAGAGTTCGGTTCCCAGCATCTTACGAATTGGTACAGCTCTTGGGAGGTGCAAGCAGGAGGACCAGACATTCAGGTTGTTATCAGCTGCCTTTCAAGTTGAAGGCCATCTCTGCTGAGATCCATCCTAGAGAGGGGATGGGGGTGGGGAGAGGAGAGGGAGAGAGAAAATGCTCAAAATGTATTATTTGCTTGCATAAGAATAGCCTTTGCAGCACTATGTAATAAATTTTTTAAAAATGAACGTTATATAAAGGAAACCATGAAGCAGGCAATAAAAGCCGCTTTCGCTTAAAATGGCTGACTCTCCAAGTGAAGTCATATGACGTTGATGTTGCCAACTTGAATGTATTAAGAAACACCTAGGGCATTAACGAGGTGCGTCTTCAGATGTGTCTGTGAGGGCTTTTCCAGAGAGGGTTAGTTGAGAGGAGAAAAGGCTTTCAGATAGTGGGCAGTACCAGCCCATGGGGTGTGGTCTTAGACTAAAGAGTGAGGGAAGGAGGTATCTGAGTGTGGTGTCCTGCACCTGTGGTAGGTGGAGGCAGTACCAGCCCATGGGGTGTGGTCTTAGACTAAAGAGTGAGGGAAGGAGGTATCTGAGTGTGGTGTCCTGCACCTGTGGTAGGTGGAGACAGGAAGATCAGAGGAATTCAAGGCCAGCTGCCATTTGTTACACTAAATGGCTGTCTCAAAAAAAAAAGGGGGGGGGGTGCTGGAGAGATGGCTCAGCAGTTCAGAGCACTGACTGCTCTTCCAGAGGTCCTGAGTTCAATTCCCAGCAACCACATGGTGGCTCACAACCATCTGTAATGGGGATCTGATTCCCTCTCCTGGTGCATCTGAAGACAGCTACAGTGTACTCATATATAAAATAATTGAAGGGTTTCCAATGCTTTTTTTTTTTTTTTTTTTTCCGGAGCTGGGGACCGAACCCAGGGCCTTAATGCTTAACTAGGCAAGCACTCTACCACTGAGCTAAATCCCCAACCCCTCCAATGCTTTTAAACTCAGTGTGTGGTGTGTGTGTGTGGTGTGTGTGTAGATAGACAGAGCCCAGCCAGCCTGCCCTAAGCAGAAAACTTCTAGCTCAACGAGAGACCCTTGTCATCAGGGAAATAAGGTGGGCAGTGATAGAAAAAGACATCCAACCTCCTTCTATGTGTATACATATAGGCACATGTGGGTGTATACACACACACACACACACACACACACACACACACACACGGACAAAGAGAAAGAACGTCTCTGTGTGTTTGATTTTGATTACAGATGCAATGTCACTGCCACCTCATGCTCCTGCCGCCATGCCTCTCCCACCACGATAGACTCTGTCCCCTAAACTATGAGCCGAAATAAACATTTCCTCCCCTTTAAATGGCTGCTTGTCCAGCGTTTGGCCACAGCTGTGAGAACAGCTATGAGTGCAGCCCACAGATATCTGAAGCCAGAGGACAAGCCTGGCATCTCTACCTCTGTGGCTTTTTACAACATTTAATAAACATATTAAACTGCCACGAGGGTGATGGAAATGAAACCTGGGTCTGCTGGAAGGGCAGCTGGCGCTCTTAACTGCTGAGCCATCGCTCCACCTCTGCCTCCATTTAAAAAAAAAAATCTATCCTTTTAAAAGTTTTGTGGTAGAGCACTACCCGCTGAACATCATAGTCATCACAGCAGCCATGACTTTTTGCAAGAGGCCCTCGAAATCCAGCCTGTTATCTGTTGGCGTTCCCCAAGAGGAGGAGGCAATGGAGAGGGTTATTGGATGCTCATGTGAGATTCCAGCACCTCCCACACACCTGTGTGCAGTTCTTCTTCAGCTGCAGGGTCCTCTAAAGTGCAGGAGCGTGTAGAGACAGAAGGTTAACTGAGCAGAGGGGTTCACTGGTACCCTTATGGGGGAAGAACTGTATCTGTGATGCTAAGCGGTGAGGAGGACTTCATCTGTGCAACTGTGGGAGGAGGACTACATCTGCAGCTATGGAATAGGATTCTATCTAGGCTACGAGTGTGTGTGTGTGTGTGTGTGTGTGTGTGTGTGTGTGTGTGTGTGTGTGTGTAGGGGGTGATCTGTGCTGCGATGGTTTGGGAGGACCTCAGCTATGCAGCTATGAAGAAGTCATCATCCATACTGTAAGGCTCGAAGTGAGTCTTAACTACTGGGAGACACCCCCCCCCCCAAGTGAGACACAAGAATGGAGTTTGATGCAAACACAAGAGGTTTATTTTCCGGCACATCGGGGTCGACCTTCAATCAGCCCCTCATGGTGAGTGACTAGAAGGCGACCCTGAATGGCTAGAACAAGCAGTTTCTATACTTTTTAGGGGTACGGGTTACATCAGCAACGTTACAGTTTAAACGTATTGGCTAAGCATATTGACCTTTGAATCTATTGGCTAGCAAGCATATGACATGCGTTTGAACTCTATCTGGGACCAGAGGGTCAGGTGACTATCAGTACATTCTGTGGTTTTTCAAGAATGTCCCTGTTCTTCCCGAGAACTATGAGTGGAGAATGGAACTTGGCCTAGCCTTGACCCAAGGCTCGAAGCTGGTATTTGGCCTAATCTTGACCTGAGGCAGTGGGTGTAAGACTGGCAAAAGCCCCTAGGGTCCTTCACAGGAACCCCATAACCTACCTACTCTCTACCAGGCCAAGCTTCTTCATAGCTCTTATACTTCAGTGAGAATTAGGGTCCTTCAATACTGTGGTGAGACTTAGCAGTGATGCAGCTGCTTTACGGAGTACCCATGTTCCTGTAAGTTACCCTTCACTCGTGCTCAGTAAGTAAGCCTAATGAATAGCTAAGAGCTATAATAATCCAGTAGTTCCTAGGTTGGTCTTTGGGAGACTTGTGCTTTGGTCTGTCATTGGAGCCCTTAGACATTTGTTTCCAGCTCCCTAGTGGGAGAGAATTCACTTAACAGGTATCTTAATGTCAGACTGAGACACACTGCCTTTATAACATACTTTAGACTCTCAAAAGACACCTGAAGGTCTCTAGTCTTTCTCTCAACCTGCAGTTATCCTGGATTCCAGAAACAATGAGACTGATCAATAACATCTTATTGTAGAGCGAATATCTTGTGATTTGTATTGATACAACATCTGCCCGTTAAAAAGCCCATGGCTTAGGCAGGAAATGGGAAATGGGACATCTGGAAGGAGAAAGAATTCTGGGAGAGAGCAAGGCAGGAGAGCAGCCTGGAAAGAGATGAGGAGAAGGGCAAATGGTCCCTGAGCACAGGTAACCAACCACATGTATAGATGAAAATAATTGGGTTATTTCAGTTACGACCTAGCCAGAGTAGAGCCTAGCTATATGACCAAGGTATCTGTAAGTATATTTTGATCCTGAGTCTTTTTTTTCTGGGAGCATAGGACTGGGAGGAAGAACTAAGCCTACATCTTTGTGATAAGCCAGCTCTGGTGGCAAATATCTGATTCCCCAGCACCTAGGTGGCTGAGGTAGAATGGTGACTGCAAGCTCAAGGTCAGCATGGGCTACACAGTGAGTTGACAGTCAGCCTGGGCTATGTGAGGAACGGGTGAAGTCCTGTATAAATACACACTGCTGACATAAGCACAGCCATGCCAAGGCTGCCAATGCCACAGACTCATGGGAATGGCAAGGTCTTCCCCTGGTCTGAGTAAGAATGTTGACCAACGGTTGACCTTCCGCTAAAAACTGCATGTGCAAACAATACCAACCACAGCTTTCTTGTCCCCAGTGACTGGCTGGTCACCACCACCCCCAGCCTACTCCCCTACAGAGCCCTCCTACCAAGATTAGCTAGGCTGCTTGCTCTTTCATAATATACATAAAATAAATGTGCGGAGTCCCTGGGCTGCTGGTACCAAGTGCAGTTGTCTATCTTTCTTTTCTTTTCTTTTTAATATTTAAATGCACTTTCTTTTTAGACAACCCACATGACTGTTTTTTTTTCTTTAAACAAAACAAAACAATGCCTCCACTCCAAATAATCACAGTCAAAATAAAAGCTCGAGACGACATCAGTCCTGTTTGTCCTAAGTCCTGGTATAGTATGGATGTGGGGACAGGTGAGAATGTTAACAAATTAGATCCATCACCTGTCTGTCTTTCTTAATCCCCCAGCCAGGTTTCTCAGACCAGACACACGGACTGGGGAAGAGTTACATAGTGAGACCCTCCTGCCTTCAATACCGTAAAATGACAACGTTGAGAGCTCCAGGTGCTGCCTTCTAGGAATCTCGCAGGAATTTGACATTGGGCTAGGACAAGGAAGTAGGCCCTGAATACAGTAATAACGGGACCTTTGTTTAAGCTGTTTCTTCCTTAAACTCTATGCTTTGTGTTGTGTTTTTGTGTCCTTAGGCACTACTCTGTTTATGCCTTAGGACCGACCATATTCTTTGTATGATAAAAAAGCAGACTGGAGAGAAAAAAAAAAATCGTCTTCAGCTTCAACACTGGCTGGAGTCACGTTATAGCGTTGTCTGATTGTCTCTTAACTCCTCACTCCCTCCCTGAGACCCTGTTGACTGACTGGGCTGGCTTGGTCAAAACATTACTAAGGTACCAAACTGTTCCCCAAGCAACGGGTAGCCCCGATGAGGGTGATCAACTATGATGGTAATACTGTACTCTAGAAGAGGGATAATTTTTTTTCTTTTTTTTTTTTTTTTCAGAGCTGGGGATCGAACCCAGGGCCTCGCACTTGCTAGTCAAGCACTCTACCACTGAGCTAAATCCCCAACCCCAAAAAGGGATAATTTTATTGGAGTCAGATTATCCCTCAAGGAAAAACAGAGATAACAACTACTGCCAACAGGCAGAACCAGAACGGAGAGGATGATCAAACCAGACCATATTTTCACCAAAATCTCTCGCCCCACCCCCACCCCAATCCTTCCTTAGTTCCCATCACATCTTCAAGTTTATGTCGGCTTGCTGAACGTGGACTGGAGGTGCATTGTTCTTTCTGCCTCTCTGTGTGGCCACCACGGTGGACTGTCTTTTCAAGATTTCTACTCTAATTATTAGGATTTGTGATCATATCTCATGAGCATACTCTGCCTCCAAGTTCACGGATACATTAGTAGTGTCTTTCCACAGTGTTAGAATGGAGTAACTAACAACAGAACTCCAAGTCCCATCGGTGCTATGGCTATACTGAACGAATGATCTTGATTTCCCTCCGCATATTTTTGTTTGTTTGTTTGTTTGTTTTTTTTTAAGACAAGAGTCTCTCTGTGTAGCTTTGGATGTCCTGGAACTCACTTAGTAGACCAGGCTGGCCTTAGATTCACAGAAACCCGCTTGCCTCTGCCTTCAGAATGCTGGGATTAAAGGCATGTGCCGCCACTGCCTGGCTAGTTTGTTTTAACTGCTAGCATTAGCTCCATCATTATACCTAACAGAGAAGATATATAAGTTACTGAGAAGCTATGAGGGAGGCCTTACTGGAGGCCTAGTCAGGGAGCCAGTGCAGCCAATAACATTGCAGGTGATATCGACAAATCCAGTCCATTGCAGACGTGCACAGCTAGTTCAAGGCAAAGTCTAAGGTTGCACTGGGGAACCGGATCTGGTCTCATCAATGGCCATCAGAGAAACCCACAAGAAGCAGGTAGTCCTGCTGAACTGAAGCTCTGAGGGGTCGTTGCCTGTTGGTCGTACCCTGCCCCATGTGGTTGAATGACAGCCCCAAGCATACACGTGGTACACAGACATACATGCAGGCAAAAACATTCCCGAAGATGCCAGAGGAAGGCATTGGATGTCTCTGGAACTAGAATTACAGATGGTTGTGAGCTGTCATGAAGGGTCTGGGAACCAAACCCCCATCCTTCACTAGAGCAGCAAGTGCTCTTAAACACTGAGACATCTCTGCAAACCCTTATTTTATTATTTTTTTGAAGCATGATCTTACTATATAGCCCTGGCAGACCAGGGCTGTAAAAACACCAGGCTGTCCTTAAACACACAGATACTATCTTGCTGCTTTCTAGTGTTTAGAGTTACAGGCACACTCCACCACAGCTGGTAGGACCTGACTCTTTTTTTTTTATTTATTTATTATTATTATTAACTTGAGTATTTCTTCTATACATTTCGCGTTTTATTCCCTTTTCCGTTTTCCGGGCAAACGTCCCCCTCCCCCCTCCCCTTCCTTATGGGTGTTCCCCTCCCCACCCTCCCCCCATTGCCGCCCTCCCCCCAACAGTCTAGTTCACTGGGGGTTCAGTCTTAGCAGGACCCAGGGCTTCCCCTTCCACTGGTGCTCTTACTAGGATATTCATTGCTAGGACCTGACTCTTTTTTTAAGATTGATTGATTGATTGATTGATTGATTGTATACGAGTATAATGTAGCTCTCTTCAGACACACCAGATCCTATTCCAGATGGTTGTAAGCCACCATGTGGTTGCTGGGAATTGAACTTGAAGGACATTAGTTCTTACTGAAGCATAAGAGCTGTTAGGAGGCTTGGCCTGGTAGAAAGTAGGTCGGTTATGAGGACCCTAGGGGCTTTGGCCAGCTTTATGCCCACCCCCTCATGTCAAGATTAGGTCAAGTATCAGCTTCCTGCCTCGGGTCAAGGCTAGGCCAAGTTCTATCCTCCACCCACAGTTCTTATGAGGAGCAGGAACATTCTTGAAAATCTGCAGAATGTACTGACTGTTAGTCACCTGACCCTCTTGTCCCAGATAGAGCTTGAAGGCATGTCATGTAAGTTTAAACTGTAAACTTGGTGATGTAACCTGTACCCCTAAAAGTATAAAAACTGTTTGCTATAGCCATTGGGGGTCACCTTCCAGTCACTCACCACGAGGGGACATAAACCTCTTGCGTTTGCATCAAACTCTATTCTCGTGCCTCAGTTGGGGGGATCTCCCCGTAGTTAAGACTCACTTCGAGCCTTACAAACTCAGGACCTCTGGAAGAGCAGCAGTGCTGTTAACCACTGAGTCATCTCTCCAGCCCCAGGACCTGACTTTTATATGGCCTTTGTGAGGGGGTTTCATTTGTCATCAGTCTGGTGTGTTTGATAACTTCACTGGGTGCTCCTGATCGGTAAATTCATAGGTGGTAACCTTTTATTTATGAGTGGGTTATCTAACAGTCTGTGCTTCATGCGTCATAATTGTTCACTACATAGATCAAGATGCAGAATTCTTTCTGCCTTAGCAATTGTTCTCCTGTAGAGCAAACTGATGTCTTGCAAAATAGATTCATTCCCGGTAAGGCAGAATCTTCCAACCACAGTTTTGTACAAGATAGATAAATGTATAGCCAGTTAGGGCTCCAGCAATCAGGGTGTTTTGTCCTAAAACGTCAGTGGCAATCATATGCTACCTAATTTGGGGACATTTAGCTGTGACACTCACATAACTTCATGAAACTGTAATCAAACTATTACATATATCAATAATTTGGTTGTTCTCCCTCCTCCCTCTATAAACCCAGGACTTCTGCTTGTCTGCTTTAAGGAATGGTTGAAGGTGTAGGACCCGATCAGTCCTATGTGTGGGAGATCTCACTCACGAAAACACGGAGACAGAGAACAATGCATTCAAGCAAGAGGTTATATGATCCAGTGCACTGGGGTGGCCCTATAATCAGGACAGAGGTGACCCCGAAGAACAAAAGCACACACTTTTTATACCTTTTCAGGGTATAGGCTTTAGGTTACAGCATGAGCTGGTTGTTTCTCATTGGTGGGGCCTATTACCTTTTGAATTTGTTTTTTCCTAAACCTCGCAGGCCTTCGCCCGGTTCTTGGTACTGTGCCGGCGCGGGCGCTAACAAAAAGAGAAAGTAGTGGACTGAACAGAGCTGGCAGACTGAACCAGGCCATGTGAGGAGGTGGGGGGAGTGAGAGAGGAAGACTGGCAGGGGTGGGAGGGAGGAGAGAAGGGGCAAGAGAATAAGACAAGAGAATAAGAGAATAAGAAAAAAAAGAGAGTGTGGGGTTGGGATTTAGCTCAGTGGTAGGCGCTTGCCTAGGAAGGCGCAAGGCCTGGGTTGGTCCCCAGCTCAAAAAAAAGAACCAAAAAAAAAAAAAAAAAAAAAAAAAAAAAGAGTGTAGTCAAAATACCAGGGTTCTAAGGTAATGGGAAACTGAGGGGGTGGGGTGAGAGTGTCCACAAGTACTTGTTATACTAAGAGCCTGGAGGCCAGCAAGTACTTTGTTAAGTGAATAGGCACCTTGTTTTTGGACGTGACCTGTCCATACTTTCTCTCTTCCCCTCCCCCAATCCACCAGCGTGGCAGGACCTTGTATATCCAAGGTTGACTCTGAACTTTCTACATTGCCAAGGCAGGCCTTGAACTTCTGATTCTCCTGCTTTTATGTTCCAAGCACTGGGATCCCAGGCATGTAACATCATGCCCAGACTGGAGACCCTGCTTCAAAAATAAGGTAAAAAAAAAATGATTAAGGAAGACATATGCAGAGATAACTTCAGTGCCCCACATGCACATGGACACACGTGCACACATGAAAGCATGTATACAAATATACTATACACATACACACCCATCCATCCACCCGCACAAAGAGGAAGGCTGGCAGTGTTCCATGGGAGGCCAACCAAATTCAACCAGTGGTGCAGGTACAAGGGCAGAGTGAAGGTCATTACATATAACTGGTCGTTCTAACACCCCCTGTTAAGACATAGAGATGCAGCTCCCAGGCAGGGTCGAGTAAGGACTGGCGACAGGTGCAAGTAGGGGCTGGAATGCCGCCCTTGAGAAGAAAATGTTTTTCTCACTTGGCCTTAAACTATGTTCTGCTGTGTCCTGTTTCTGTGGAAGGGTTCTCACACTCTCTTGCCAATGGCAAGTATATATATATATATATATATTTTTTTTTTTTTTGGTTCTTTTTTTTCGGAGCTGGGGACCGAACCCAGGGCCTTGCGCTTCCTAGGTAAGCGCTCTACCACTGAGCTAAATCCCCAGCCCCGGCAAGTATATTTTGATAGTAAGAAGAGGGGTGATTTGTTATATGAATATTGTTTAGTCTTGCCTCAGTTGTTCCTGGTATCGTGGGAACAACAATCTTATGGTATCTCTCCAAAACGGAAACTGAAGTAATGCATATTCATATCTATATAAGGGTTAATAGAGCTTGCAACTGCGTGCAGTTGCTTCTGCCTTTGCTCTGCACCCTCTGTGTCCTGGTGGTTTGCGACCCGTACCCAGGGCCCCCAACGCACTAGACGTTGACAACACCCCAGGTATGGACTTAAGGTACTAGAAAGAAATGTGGCAAAGCTTTTGCAAGGAAGTCTGTGTTATGCAAATGGAGCCCAAGACCCATACATTGCGGCTTTTGTGTTTTCGAGCACTCTGAACGGAGAAATTCGTTTTCTCTGTTCCAGCCTCTTATCTCTTAGTAAACTGTCTTAGGGTTTCACTGCTGTGAACAGACACCATGACCAAGGCAACTCTTATAAGGACAACATTTAATTGGGGCTGGCTTCCAGGATCAGTTTCAGCCCATTATCATCAAGGTTGGAGCAAGGCAGCGTCCAGGCAGGCATGGGGCTGGAGGAGCTGAGAGTTCTACATCTTGCTCCCAAGGCAAACAGGAGACTGACTGCCAGGAAGCTTAGTTGGAGGGTCACGAAGCCCACGCCCATAGTGTCATGCTTCCTCCAACAAGGCCACCCCCACTCCAACAAGGCAACACCTCCAAATAGTGCCACTCCCTGGGTCTATTCAAACCACCACATAAACAATCCATGCTCTGTCACTATTTCTGTGTCTCCATCCAATTCCCTGTTTCAGTACATGAGAACCTGGAAGTGCTCTGAGGGTGCCCACCAAACCCTAATATCTTCCAATCTCATTACAGCACAAAGGACTGGAGAGTGAATGAAGGACAGTTTCTAAGGTGTCCCCTACTGCAAGCTGAGGTGTATCTGTGTATACATGAGTGCTGTTCCTTATAGCCCTCCTATGGAAGAGTCATTTTTCTCCTTGAATGGCCTCCCGTCTGTAAGGAGTGACCAGTGTCAAAGTCACAAGGAACAATGTTCATGAGATTGACACACTCTAGATACTGACTGAAAATGTGGGAGTTTCCTGAGACCCCCTCAGATTGGATACTGTGCTGGAACAACTCACAGAACTTAGTGAGAGCTGTTCTTACCATTGTGCTTTAATTATAGCAAAGGGATTCAGTTAGAATCACACACAAGTAGACCTAGAGCAAATCCCGTGACCATGTGCCAGGGACTCTGAACAATTATAATCGGTCCAGGAAACCTCTTGAGGAAGGTGCGGACAGCCCGAGGCCCTGGAATCAGAGGAGGAACCACTAGAGGCACAAGTGCCAGAAGAGGAGTCATCTTCCAGTAAAAGCAGACCTCACCCTTCTAACGATGTGCCTCACAGCTAAGTCTACAAATGTATCCTTCCTGGCTTTTGTTTGTTCTTTTCTAGAAGGTGTGAGGCTGCTACAGTCAAAGTTTGCGGTGAGGGTTTTGGTTTCTTTGAAAAAACACAGGAATATTATGGGGATGTTTTTGTTTTAATCCCAGGTGTGGGACATGGGGCTACTTCAGACTGTCCGAAGCTGATGAGTGTGTCTTACCTCGTGCTCTAGCAGGGGCGTGATTTTGACAGCTGCAGGTACTTTCTACGATTGTGGGACGTTTGGAAATCTGGTGGTGGTTTGCCATTGGTTTTGGTTTCTTACGTAGTCATGGGCAAAGAAGAAACAAGAAGAAATTAGATATCCTGACAGCAAAAGTTAAGCTTGCCCCATGGAACTCGGTGCCCCTAATCAGCAGGAAGTAGTCAAACGATAATGTCGCCCCCTTTCCCCTCTTTTTTTTTTTTTCTCTCCCATCTAGTGTTAGGAGGTTGAAAGGGTCGAAGGAAAGGGGTGGAGACCGGCGAAAGAAAGAAGAACCCACAAAGTAGCTAAAGAAGGGCTTCGTCCTGGCCAAAAATTGTAACTAAGTGTATCTCCTTTTCTAAATCTGTGTCTCCTGCTGGGTTTTGTTTGTTTGTGTAAGGCTGGAAGCAGAGTAGAGACTTCAAATTCAGGCAGCAGGAGGGCTGCGGACATGACACTGTTACGTCATCAGGACTGCGCTTTCCAGCCAATGTTGATGTGGTAATAGCCACAGATAATAAGTTTTGATGCCCTGGGATCTTACGGGGGGTCTATTAATTTTAAATATAGGCAAGGTTGGTTAAATCAGTTACCCATAGGGGTGAACTCAACTTTCACTCCTTCCTCCTCCTAAGCTCGGCTGGCATTGATGAGAACAGGAGCCAGAAACTGGTTAGGCAATTCTGGTTAGTCAATTTAGGGGCAGGTACCCAGGAAGTAAACGGTTCTAACTCTTGTCCTTAGCCAGAAGCAGGAAATGCCCCTGTTTCTGTCCTGGCCAGAAGCCAGGAATTCCAGAAGGAACTCACTCAGATTTCTTATCTCTCTTCTCCTAAAGCAGCACTTGGAGGTTATCCATTAGGGTGTGACTGACTGACTCCAAACACCAATCCATACCTTCTAGGGAGCAATGGGGTCGGTCTCTGAATTCTCCAGGTAGAAATAGGGTCTATTCATTTCACAACTTCAGCCAGTCTCCAAAACACTATTTAGAGGGTAATGTTCCGAGGCCTCTTGGAAGTGGGGGGGCTTCAGGATGGACATTGGGGCTCCACTGAAACTCATTAAGGAGCCGGGCAGTGGTGGCACACACCTTCAGTCTCAGCACTTGGGAGGCAGAGGCAGGCTGATCTCTGCGTTCCAGTCCAGCTTGGCTTACAGAGGGCATTCCGGGATAGCCAGGGATACACGGGAAACCCTGTCAGAAAAAAACTACCAAACAAACAGCAAGACCCCCCCCCAAAAAAAAATATCACCGAGGCAAAGCTGTTTTCTCCTGATCTAAAGAGTGGAATCTATCTGTAGCCCGGAATGCAGATGTGTGTACTTTGTCTTCCCTCTGCTCCAGGAACCCGGCTGATCCATCCCCTGGCAGAGAATCCATCCCACTGCCCAGGAAGTCTGATTCCCTTTGAGACCCGCTAAGAAGATGAGAGGAATAATTACCCTTTCCTCCTTCCCAGAGCCCTCACCACCGTGGCCTGCCCCATTCTCTGAGTTCCTCAGAAAAGCGTACCTTTTCTTTTTTTCTAGCTTTTTCTTTTGGCTCCTGGCCAAAGCCTGAGCATGGTCTCCCACCCGTTCTTTTCTCTGGAACTCCCACCCCCATCCACAGTCCCCAACACCACCTACCTTTTGGTGCTAACAAACAGGTCTTCTATGGCTGTGAACAAAATTTCCTGAGAAGAAGTTGTGTCTAGCTGTGAACAAAAACCTCCTGGGAGGTTTTCTATTGTCTTCTATTGTTGGATGGACCATATCTTGGCACCACGGAGAAGTTGCAATTTTGCAGGTTCAGAGGCTAATTACCTCATCCTGGGCTAGTTTTAGCTTCTGGAAGAGCTACTCCTTGCCCTACTCTGTATTTGAACCAATACTTCATGATAATAAGTAAAAACCTCTTGGCGCGCACCTTAAAAAAGAAGGAGAAGGAGGAAGAGGATGAGGAGAAGGAACGAAAGGAAGGGAAAATAAAGAAAAGGCCTTAAAAGCTAATAACTTAGCAGAAAGCTACCTCCCACTAATCTAAGAGATAAAAATGTCCTCAGATAGCATCTTTGGCCAATAAAAAAGTTTCCCCCTATCTTAATGTATCTGCCTCTCGGGCATATCCACAAATGTATTTTCAATTTGCCTGGATTTACGATTTTCTTTGTTCTGTAAATCTATATTTTTTTAAAAAGGTGAAACTGCTTGCATGATGAAACACGGAATTGAGGGCAACCTAAGCCTGTGCTCCTGGACCTTGGAGCTCATAACGGCTCTAGAGTAAGCTGTCTCTTACCTCATTCCCTTTAAGATGAGAGCTGTGACCCTGGCGTGGTGGACACACCTCTATTTAATCAGAGCACTTGGGAGGCAGAGACAGGTGGATCTCCGTGAGTTTGAGGCCAGCCTGGTCTACAGAGTGAGTCCAGGACAGTCAGGGCTCTGCTAAACAGGGATACCTTGTCTCGAAAAACAAACAAAGATGAGGGATGTAGTTTTCACATCAATGACACCACAACCAAAAGCAACTTAAGGAAGGAAGGGCTCGGGCCGGAGAGATGGCTCAGTGGTTAAGAGCACTGTCTGCTCTTCCAGAGGTCCTGAGTTCAAATCCCACCAACCACATGGTGGCTCACAACCACCTGTAATGGGGATCCGATGTCCTCTTCTGGTGTGTCTGAAGACAGCTGTAGTGTGCTCACATATGTTAAATGAATAGATAAATAAAATGTATATTTAAAAAAAGGAAGGAAGGGCTTATTTTAGTTTATGGCTCCTGTGTCCTTAATGGGGGCAGGGAAAGCATGGGGCAACAGGAGTAGAAAACTGGCTGGTCACATTTCATCTGCCCATAGAAAGTGGAGGGGAGGGGGAAAGGGGGGGGGAGAGGAGGGAGAGGAGGGGAGGGGAGAGGAGGGAGGGGAGGGAGAGGAGGAGAGGGAAGGGGGAGAGGAGAGGGAGGGGAAGGGAAGGGGAGGGGGGAGGGGAGAACTACAGAGAGACATAGACACAGAGCTGCAAGGCAGCTCAGGCTATAACCCCTCCAAGCCCAGCCCCAGTGACCCAGCAGCACATTTCCTCCAGCAAGGCTCTTCCTCCTGAAGAAGGTTCTGTAACCCCAAACAGTGTCACCAACTGTGAACCAAGTGTTAGAGCATGTGACCCCTGTGGAGGACGTCACTCATGCAAACTGCCATAGCCTCTCCTTCCTCCTGGCAGCTGTGAAGGCTTGCTGGACCTGTTGTTCTCTCCCAAACACTATTTAGAAATCATCCTCAAGCTTTGTACTGAGTCCACATTAAAGTTCTTTTTAGAACCTGCAAAAACATCAACTCTGTTTTCCCTATAGACACGTGGCACTTGATTCTGAACTCCTCGACATTTCTGCTAAAGTCCTGTGAACCAAAATCCCAAATCTTCTAACCTCTTTTGGTTTTTCTGCCTTGGCCAGCCCTGACCCTGAGACATCTCACCAGTATAAATTATCTGGTGTGGTTCCAGGGGTACATCGTGGGTTACAAAGACACAAATGCTATGGCTTGCACGCATCATGTGACTCCACGGGCTCATATGCTTGCGTATTTAGTGCCCACTGACGGCTGTTTCAGAAGGCTGTGAAATCACTGGGGAGTACCCCCTAAAAGGTATTATGTTTGGGGCTCAATCTTGTATAAGACTGTCTTTAGGGTAAGAGTTTACATTAATGAAAGTTATTAATGCAATGGATAAGATCATCACGTGAAGAACACTCAGGTCTATGGTTCAGAGTAGAGGTCCCTTATAGGTCTCAGAGGAAGAGGGGTGTTTCAAGCCCTGAGTTGTTGGTGAGTAGTTCATAACACCAGAGAGCAACCAGGTGGTCAGTGATTCCTGGGCGGTAGGTAAAGGTAGGCTGCATTCTGGAGAAGGGGCATGCTGTTCAACGGCTGGCTGTAGGGGAAGCAGATGAGGGAAAATGTCTCGTTAGGGCGTGCCCACTGTACCAGTAGCCTTCTGATACCCTGGAGTCTAGCAGCCTGAGTCTGTAAACTTCTTTCCGGAAGTGGGGATGGTGCTTGCCAATCTCCCAGAGTCTGGACATTTGGGAAATCCATTACAGGGCCACAGGTTCATAAACAGGCTGCATTCCCTTCACAGTAGACATGAGAGAAGCTGCTGCAGGCAGACAGGGTCTCATCAGCCCCTAGCCAAAACCTAACATGCCTGCCTAGATGAAAGAAAAGGGTTGCTGGGAGGCTGGCCGTGAGAGCCAGATCTCAGACCCACATGTTCCTACCGCTATAGAGTTCCTTCCTCCTTTCCTAGTCATGATTGATTGGACCCCCTGAAACCCTGAGCTAAAACACACCCTGTCCCCTCCCTTTAAGTTGTTTTGGTGTTTGGTCACAGCAAAGAGATAAGTAAAAATATACAAAGGTTTAAAATTAGTTCCCAAGAACGGGGGCGGAGGGGGGGGAAGGCCAGACTTCTGAGAGGCCACATTCATCTCCACACAGCATAGTTTCAGAAAAGAAATACATACTTTGACTGGCTGGATGTGGTGGCTTGTGCCTGGCAAGCCAACACTTGGGAGGCTGAGGAAAGAGGACTGCCTTACATTTAAGGCCAACCTGGGCTCTTGAGTGACTTCCAAGTCAACCTGGGCTAGAGTAAGACCTAATTTTACATTTTTTTTTTTAAAAATTTGTTTTAGATTTATTTACGTTTACGTTATATATATGAACGTGTTCGTTTAGGCCAGACCTCCCTGCCTGTTGGATCTGCTGGAACTGGGATTGCAGACTGTTGTAAGCCGCTGTTTGGATTCCAGGGTCCTCTGCCAGAGCACCAGTTGGTCTGAATAAGGACACCTTTCCATCCCAAGATCCTGTTTTAGAACAGCAACATACAAAGAGTTTGGCTTCTTTTTTTTTTTTTTTTTTAAAGCTACAGGATACTATTTATTTATTATATATAAGTACACTGTAGCTGTCTTCAGACACACCAGAAGAGGGCATCGGATCTCATTACAGATGGTTGAGCCACCATGTGGTTGCTGGGATTTGAACTCAGGACCTCTGGGAGAGCAGTCAGTGCTCTTAACCGCTGCGCCATCTCTCCGGCCCCCAGTTTGGCTTCTATACAAAGAGAGAGGTCTAGATACAAAGGCTGACAGTGTGTGAGCGCTCCTAGGCTTGCTATTCTGCTCTTAGGGTTTGCTATTTTGTTTGGATACAGTATCTGGCCATGCAGCCCATTCTCCCAAGTGCTAGGACTTCCTATTCTGTTCCACGATCTGCCAAATGTAATATTCTGTTTTCCGATGCTTCGTTTAAGATTAATGTACATGCGTTAGATACACTTGTTCTAAGGGGGGAAATGGTAAGCACATGTGGAAAGAACATTTTCTGCCTATGAGGGAATAAAAACCTTGACACAATTATTGGGTACAACATCAGGGCAGTTTCCCAGGACTACGGCAAAAGGACAAAAGATAACGAATGGAGGGGAAGTGCCAGGCAGGATGCCATGTTCCTGTAGCCACAGCCACGGTGGAGGCTGAGTCAGAAATCCTCGAGGCTGTGATTTTGAGGTTATCCTGGGCACCGTTGCGAAACTGTTTGAGACAAGGGGAGGTGGAACAGCAGATGACTCAGAGTTTAGGTAAAGGTGTTTACCACGGAGCCTGGTAACATCAATTCAACCACTGCAAGAGAGAACTGACTCCTGCAAGCTATCTTGATTGCCACTTACACACCATGGCATAGGTACATACGGGCAAAGACACGTAGACTCTCTGCCTCGGTGCCTCTCTAGCGTTCTCCGTCTGTCTGTCTCTCTGCCTCTCTAACACACCCCCTCCCAACACACACACACACACACACACACACACACACACACACACACACAGAGGAAGAATACCTATGAAGTAGGACATCTCAGAGGTGAAAAGAACCTATGGCTGGAGAGGCTGGGAGAGGGTTAACAAGCCTGACTGTTGCACCCATGAACTGATCACAGCTACAATTCCCTGCACAAGACCAAGCTAGTAAGAGGCATCAGAATTCTAGCAGGCAGCACTCAGGATATTCAGGGGAGAGGGAATGGGAAGCTGGGAGCCGATATTATCAATATACATTGTATACATGTATGAAAGTGTCACAAGACTTTGAAATGTAACAAATAATTAAAAGAGAAAAGGGGAGAGTTAGGCCAGTTTGAGTTTTAGATATCAATACTGTTGAGCAAAAGAAATGAGAATAATATGCAAGGTGGAATTCCCACTCATGTATTTCTTCTAGATTTCTTTGGATGAACCTGCAGAGGGAGTTCTTCTTAAGACTAACAAATAAAAAACAACCCAGTTTCTGAAGCCGTCTTCTCCTGAGAGCTGGGCATGGCTGGAAGCCTAGAAGCAGGATCTACAAAGCTTCTCCCTCTGATGTGATGTCTATGGGATAGTCATTGTGTCTTCCCAGAGTGCGGTCAGTCAGCTGCTAGGCCACAGGCCTCACAGCTATAGATGCTTTTACGAGTCACAGTTAGCCCTGTGCCTGTGTTCTATGCTCTTCTAAAAGTCCTGTACTTAAAATGTTGACATATAAACAAAACAGTCACCACTGGCCCTGTACCACCATGCCCGCCCGCCTTAAATCGATTCTGATAAAAACACAGCAACAGGAAAAGAAACCAAGACAGTGCTCTTCCTTCTGTTGGTCAGGCAGTGTCTCATATTGTAGCCCAAGCTAGCCTCAAAGTCACAGCAACCATAGCAATGCCCCTGTCTCAGCCTACTAAGTGTTAGGTTTGTAGGCATGCCTAGGTTAAAAGGGTCTTCCTAAGGGATCATTTAAATTGTATGATCTTTGATCCTGGATCTCTGCCTTCCTCAGAAGAACTTTTTTTTTTTCAATTAAAGTGTTGTAGCCAGATGCGATAGCACACGCCTTTAGTTCCAGCATACAGGAGGTATAGACAGGTGGATTGCTGTAGGTTTGAGGCCAGCCTGGTCTTCACAGCCAGGACTCAAAAGACAGAAACAATAATGACAACCATGAAACACAAGACAAACAAACAAACACCCCCTAAAAGTCAGTACAGGTATCAAGGGCAGCAGAGACTAAAGGAGGACACCCAGCCAGGCTGCAGAGCACTGGTGGGTGACATGTGCTTCTCTCATGATTCATCTTCTGTTGATATGATTCATTTCATAACTTCAGCCATCAGGGAGCCATCGAAGGGAAATGTCTCCTCTTGTGGTTCTGAGCTACAGTCAGGGAGAGTATGGGCAGAGTCATTGCCAACATTGAGTTAAATATAAATGGAGACTGAATCCTAACATGCTAACGAGACTAAAGCCCAGCTGCCTTTTGGTTCTTTTTTTTTTTTTTTTTTTTTTTTTTTTTTCGGAGCTGGGGATCGAACCCAGGACCTTGCGCTTCCTAGGCAAGCGCTCTACCACTGAGCTAAATCCCCAACCCCGCCCAGCTGCCTTTTACATGTACTCTGGCACATAACACCTCTTGTAAGCCAAGAACTATTAAGAGTCCCGTCCTCAGACAGTAATGCCCCAAAACTTGGATTTAGTCCCTTTGTTGAGACTTCTCAGACTTAGAAGTTGTCTGCCTGAGTGCCTGCCTATCTGTGTATCTTTGTATCTATGTGTGTATGTATTTATCTACCTACCTACCTACCTACCTACATCTATCTATCTATCTATCTATCTATCTATCTACCTATCTGTCCATCCACCCACCCACCCATCCATCCATCAACCATTCATCCATCCACTCATCTACCCATCCATCCATCAACCATCCATCCATCCATTCACCATCCGTCCGTCCATCCATCTATCTCTATCCATCCACCTGATCTAAGTGCCCAGGTTTGCCTTGAACTCAATATCCTCCTGCCTCAGCCTCAAGTGCCCACCACCACACCCAGATAGAATACTTTTTTATGATAGTTCTTTATGTGAACGCCTTGAGGGCAGGGATCTACTTTTATCCATCTCCAAATTCCCAGATCCCAAGAAAGCACGTAAATAAAAAACCCAACACAGTCGTGGAATTACAACATCAGGGTAATTTCCCAGGAAACAGAACAAAAAGACAGACCATGCCCAGCTTACTCTTGAGTCACTGGGGAGTCAGTCCACCAGAAAAGGCCGCTCTACAGCTCCCGTGTACTAGCTGGCTGTGGGACAAGCAGGAGACTGCATCCTATGTTGAAGAATGTGGTGACATCACCCATAGTCAAAGCTTGTTTCCTACCACAGCGAGAACATGAGTCTTCAATGAGTCTCCTCATTGGCTTCAATGGGGCTCCCACCTATGCAGCTTCCAAAATGCTGCTTTAGCTCAGCTGGCCTGTCTGAAGAGGAAAGCCATGTTACTCCCTCCTGGTTCACCTCTCACCTCTCTCACACAATTTATTTTATGTATATGAATGTTTTGCCTGCATGTATATATATATGCACTATATGTGTGCCTGGCACCCTCAAAGATCAGAAAAGGGGGTCAGATTCCCCTTGAACCTGAGTTACAGATGGTTATGAGTCGCCATGTAGGTTCTAGAAACTGAAATTGGTTCTTCTGTCTAGGTTTTCTGCAAGAGCGGCCAATGTTCTTAAGCGCTGAGCCAGAATTTGACCAGTTTTGTGGGTGGGAATTTTAATTCGCCATCTATTCTGTATTCTGTATGTAAAATGAGCTCTCAACCCTTTATGGAACACCGTGAGTGACTGAGTGGAACCTGCAATTGCCAAACCTGGCTGTGTGGAGCATTCACACACCCACACTAAGCAGTGGAGTTTGTTTTTTAGCAACTGATAGCCCCTACGGGCCTTGAACCCTTTCCAGAAACAAGGTGGTATGTGTGCAGGTGAATATGTTGTCTGCGTTCAAGTTTAGGAAAGGAAATGTTCTAGAAACTGATGTCTCATTTCCCAGGTTCAAGGGGATTGGTCCACTGAGTTGCTCTCAAATAGCAATGATGGGGCACAAAGGAACCCTGGGCTTCCCTTGACGGGGTGAGACAGAAGGCAAATGGATCGTGTTAGCCTTTAATATTGTCCGAGTCCTTCTCATGTGGAAACTGTAAATGAGGGAGTGACCGAGCTTTTACTAAGACTTGGAAGCCTGCCCCACTACACCTGGTTAAGAGAAGCCACAGGGAGGATGGCTGCTGGCAGGTAACAAGCAACCTGGCAGCCTCCACTCTTGGCTTATCTTCAAAGGAGTCCCACTAACTTGCTGTGAGACTTCAGGCAAATTGCTTCTCTTCTCTCGGCTTCGGTATCTCCACGGAGAACATCCTGAACCGCCCCTCCCCACACGCTGCTCAGATCACAGAATCTTCTCCCTCTTAGCAAAGAGCCGGCTCTGATGCAGACGTCAAGATAGAATTGCCTCCACATTTAATAACTCCATCTGCATCCACGCCCTGCCCTGTCCCACAAGTACTGGTTGGCTTCTTCCTCTCTCAGGGTACTTACAACGTCATGTCCTGGAGTGTAGCTGAGGGGGAGAGCACCATTCAGAATGCATGAAGTCCTGGGGTTCAGCCCCCAGAGTTTTAGTATAAGAAACATTAAGTATGAGTGTTCTCGATTTATATACATAAGTATAGCTACTATACCACTTGGGTTTATGGAGACATCAAATATTTTTATCTTCCTTACCTTGGGAAAGTCTTATGCAAATTTTTTAATCCCCCCTGGCTCAGTAAAACATTTGTTTTACTGAGGAAGTGCTGCATTTTCCTTTGTTCTGATACTTTTTAAAACTCGCCAATCTTTAACCGAAGAGTGTATTAGATAAAAACCAAATGCACTGTTAATCTCACAGACTCAAGGAGAAAGGCCACCTACCCAGATCATGGCCAAATGAAGTTTCATTTATTTTAGGGCTATCTTCCCCTAAGACAGGTTCAGGAGAGCAGCCCATGGGGAAGGCAAGGTTTCTATAGATCAGGAGTAGGGTGTTTCCAATGGGGAAATTTGGTGGGTGACTAAGCGAGGTTACAGAAGCAGAACTTAACATTGAATGAGTTGGTCACAACCACCTTTGGAAGCAAAGTCATGGTTGAAGGAGATCATAACAACAGGTGGTCATAGCAACCGCCTGAAACAAAGGCATGGCTGCCACTTTCTGGAACAGGCAGTACAGTACACTGAAGCATTTATAGTTAAGGTTGCAGGTGGGGCACAGCCCATCCTTGATATGCAGAGATGAAATCATAAACAGGAACGAGCATGGTTTGTGTTCATCATAAGATGGCTTTTAAGTTCAAGATAGAGACACGGTGGCTTGTTCATCAGGCACCCCCTGATCATGAGTGACGTCTACCCTATTCGTTACTTTAGTTGGAAGAGAGGTCTCTTTCTTTGTAACCCCAACTTACTTCTAAAACTACTAGTACTAGCAGTCAGAATGCACAAATTAAAAAAAACTAATTAAAATTGGCCTAACCGTGTCCATCACATAATAAAACAAATACCCCCCTTCTCCAGTTGCTTATTGTTTAATTAATTCCCTTCCTAAAGATTTCGTTTGTGTTTTTTGTTGTTGATTCCTTTGTTTCAGTTCGAGACGGAGTTTTTGTGTATCCCAAGCTGCCCTGGGATTAACTATTAACGCCTAGGTCATTGTTACCTGTTTAGCCTGCCATTTTGTGCTCTTACTAGGAAACTTTCTTGTGCTCAAATTGATTGCATATTCTGTTACGTTCTATGCTTTGATGTTCCTGGAGACCAATCACAATGCAAGTCCATCAGAACTGCTTTGTATATTAAGCCACAATCAGCTTGGACCTGAACCAATTGCCTATCAGCAATTCCTGCACCTAGGAGTGATCTTCCATGGTTTCTTGCCTTTATAAGCTGTCCCCGGAGTGGACCCCAACATAAGAGAGACATCTGCACCAATATAAGAACCATTTGAAGTACAACAATGCCAAGCAACCAGACTTCCAGGGACTAAGCCACTACCTAAAGACTATACATGGACTGACCCTGGACTCTGACCTCATAGGTAGCAATGAATAGCCTAGTAAGAGCACCAGTGGAAGGGGAAGCCCTTGGTCCTGCTAAGACTGAACCCCCAGTGAAAGTGATTGTTGGGGGGAGGGCGGCAATGGGGGGACGATGG